>NC_091475.1:68861079-69189079 GCF_036971445.1 Narcine bancroftii
ACAGCATAGAATCCACGCTGCTGAAGATCCAACTGCGCTGGGTAGGTCACGTCTCCAGAATGGAGGACCATCGCCTTCCCAAGATCGTGTTATATGGCGAGCTCTCCACTGGCCATCGTGTCAGAGGTGCACCAAAGAAGAGGTACAAGGACTGCCTAAAGAAATCTCTTGGTGCCTGCCACATTGACCACCCCCAGTGGGCTGATATCGCCTCAAACCGTGCATCTTGGCGCCTCACAGTTCGGCGGGCAGCAACCTCCTTTGAAGACCGCAGAGCCCACCTCACTGACGAAAGACAAAGGAGGAAAAACCCAACACCCAACCCCAACCAACAAATTTTCCCCTGCAACCGCTGCAACCGTGTCTGCCTGTCCCGCATTGGACTTGTCAGCCACAAACGAGCCTGCAGCTGACGTGGACATTTACCCCTCCATAAATCTTCGTCCGCGAAGCCAAGCCAAAGAAGAATAGAGAGACAGTCACCCCCAAAAGACAGGAAGCAGCTAGTTGGGTGTCCTTTAGGAGAGGGAAGGAGAAGAAGCAGTCAGTGCAGAGCATCCTTGTGGCTGTTCTCTTCAACAATAATTATACTGTTTTGGATACGGTTGGATGGAGGGAGAAAACGGTCTACTAAGGACAAGTCATAGTGGTTGTTTCTGGAACAGAGTTTGGCCCTTCAACTTAGAAGGGAAGCAGGGGAGAACAGGAAAGTAAAAGTGATTGAGGTTTTAATAGTTAAGCAGACAGATAGAAGATACTGTGAACAAGATCAAGACTCCTGGATGGTCTGTCCCAGGGGCAGTGATGACTCCGATTGAATCCACAGCATTCTCAAGTGGAAGGGTGAGCAGCTCGATGACATGGCCCATGTTGTTTTCATTGACATAGGAGTAGGGATGAGATCCTGAAGAGAGAATATATGGAGTTAGGAAAGAATTTAAAAAGCAAGACCTCAGGGGTGGTGATCTCAGGATTGTTGATCTCAGGATTGTTGCCTGTGCCACGTGCCAGAGAGGGTAGGAACAGGAAGTTGTGGAAGATGAATGCATGACTGAAGAGTTGGGGCAGGGGACAGATTTGTGGATCATGGGGATCTCTTCTGGGGAAGGTCTGACCTGTACTAAAAGGACGGGCTGCACCTGATCTGCAGGGGGTCCAATATCTGGATGGGCAGGTTTGCTAGAGCTGTTGGGGAGGGTTTAAACTAGTTTGGGAAGGTTGGGAATCAGAATGTGAGGGCAGAGATTAGTGTAGAAGGACAAAAGCAGGATGCCATGTGCTCTTGAGTTGGGATGAAGGACAGGGGGGAGGAAGCAAAAATGTAGTCATTTGGAGGGAATGAACTTAGAGCATGGATCAGTGTGTGCAACTACGATGTTGTGGCTATTATAGACACTTGACGTGAGGAAGGGCAGGATTGGCTGATGAAGGTCCCATGGTTTAGGGGTATGAAAAGGAATAGGATGGGAGGTAGAAAGGGTAGGGGTTGGAGGAGTAATGTTACTGATCAGGGATAATATCATAGCTACAGAAATGGAGGACACTGTAGAGGGATTGTCTACGGAATCAGCGTGAGTGCAAGTCAGAATAGGAAGGGAGCTATCCTCAGGATAACTGAGGAACTGATTAGTATGCAGATTTTGGAACAGTGCTGGAATTACTGGGAGACTTCAATTTCACAAATATTGATCGCCACCTCCATTAGGTGGCACGGTTGGCGAAGCGGTTAACACAATGCCATTACAGCGCCAGCGATTGGGACTGGGGTTCCAATCTCATGCTGTGTGTAAGGAGTTTGTACCTTCTCTCCGTGTCTCTGTGGGTTTCCCCCAGGAGCTCTGGTTTCCTTCCACCACTCGAATCCTACTGGGGATTGTAGGTTAATGGGTGTAAATTGAGCTGCATGGACTTGTGGGCCAAAAGGCCTGTTATCGTATTGTATGTCTACATTTCTCCTGAATGCAAGGACAGATGGGGCAAAAATTGTCAGGTGTACCCAAGAAGGATTCCTTTTCAGATTCAGATTTATTGTTAGAGTACATAAATTACATCACATACAACCCTGAGATTCGCTTCTCTTGTGGGTGTGGCAGAGGCAGGGTCAGTGCCAGAACGTATGTTAGAGAGGGGCATTAGTGATTTAAAGGGATCTCATTCAGTGGGGCGGGCAGCTGAGCTGGCTGGTTTACAGGGGGAGGGGTGCTAGCCGTGGATGGCGGCGACCGTATGGGAGGCACAGCACCTTGTTTGGGGGGCAATGGGCTCCCCCCTAGGTGCTGACCCTGGGAAACAGAGGGTGAGGAAGAGGTGTCTGGAAAAAGAGAGTGGGAGCCAAAAGGTGGGAAACTAGAGGGAGAGGATCAGGGGTCAAAAAACAGGGAGCGTAGAACAGGAGGAATGAAACAGGAGGTGGAAAGCAGGATCCAGAAAGAGTGGTCGTAAAAGCAGTGGTGCAAAATAGGGTGTTGAAAGAGGACCAGGAGCAAGATGTAGGATGTAGGAAATGGGCGGGAATCAGGGGGCATGAAATAGGGGACAGGGAAAACTGAGCTGGAACCAGGGTAGGGAACAGGTAGGCAGGAAATGAGTGGGGGGAACAGACAGGCAGGAAATGAGTGGGGGGAACAGGTAGGCAGGAAATGAGTGGGGAGAACAGGTAGGCAGGAAATTAGTGGGGGGAACAGGTAGGCAGGAAATTAGTGGGGGGAAATAGGTAGGCAGGAAATTAGTGGCGGGAATAGGTAGGCAGGAAATAATTGGGGGAACAGGTGCACAGGAAATGAGTGGGGGAACAGGTAGGCAGGAGATGAGTGGGGGAACAGGTAGGCAGGAGATGAGTGGGGGAAACAGGTAGGCAGGAAATGAGTGGGAGAACAGGTAGGCAGGAAATGAGTGGGGGGAACAAGTAGGCAGGAAATGAGTGGGGGGAACAGGTACACAGGAAATTAGTGGGGGAAACAGGTAGGCAGGAAATGAGTGGGAGAACAGGTAGGCAGGAAATGAGTGGGGGGAACAAGTAGGCAGGAAGTGAGTGGGGGGAACAGGTACACAGGAAATTAGTGGGGAGAACAGGTAGGCAGGAAATTAGTAGAGGGAACAGGTAGTAAAAAGGGTGCGGGAGAAAGGGGGAGAAAATTGGAAGGGGGCAGGAAAGTGCATGCTTGGGGTGGAATACAGGGCCATCAGAGATAGAAATGGTGGAAAGAGAGAGCGGGAAACAGTTAGTGAAGTTCTGGGGGCTGGTACAGGCAGCAGGGAATAGAGGTGGGTGAGGAGGCATGGAACAGGGGGTAAGAAAGAGGGGTCAGAAAAAGTGAGTGGAAAAGAGGGAGCGCAAAATAGGGCATGGGAAAGTGGAGTCCGGTAAAAGGGCGGGAGAAGGAAGGTGGGAGGTGGGTGCCAGAATGGGGGTTGGTAAGCACAGGGAAAGAATGAGGGGACGTGAAAAAGTGGGTGGACACATGGGGTGGGAAACTGGTGGCAAAAAACAGGATGGGGGGAAGAGGGGGTGAAAAACATGAGGCAGGTAACAGGGAGCAGTAATCAAGCAGCTGAAACCGTGGTGAGAATCCTGTAATCGGCAATAGCCAACTGGTGTATGTAGACTATCAGCCCGAACCCCTCCAGAAGTGCTCAAGGAGTAATTTGTGAAACACCTATTTGCAGATGCTGTGGTTATTGTAATGCACAGAAATGTTGGAAGAACTATTGCTGCAGACAGAGCCAAGGTGCTCAATGAAGTGATCTCCCAGTCTGCAACCTGTCTAGTGGGCTGGATGCAGTAGGTGACCCCTGCAGATTCACAAGTGTTACTTCACTTGTAAGGACTGTTTGACTTTAAGGGCCCCCGAATAGTGGTGAGGGAGGAGGAGTGGGCATAAGTGGGGCACCTCCTCCAGTCACAGGGATAGGTGCCAAGGTGGTGATTCGCGGGAAGGGAGGAGTAGATGAGGGAGTCACAGAGGAGCAGTTGCTGCGGAAGGTGGAGAGGGGAAGAGAAATGAAGATGTTTCCCGGTGTGGGATTACAACTCAGGTGGCTGGAAAGGCGGGGGATGATTTGTTGGACGTGGAGGTTGGTGGGGTGGTTGATGAGGACAAGGGGAATTCTGTTTTTATTGCACATGGTGACAGGGGTAGCAGATGTGATACAGACTGGGAGATCACTTCATTGAGCACCTCGGTTCTGTCTGCTGCAATAAGTGGCCTGCCCCATTCCCTGCTGACATCTCTGTCCATAGACCACCCGCACATTGGAGAAACAGCACCTGGGCACCCAAGCTGGATGGCATTAGCATCGACTTCTCTGGTTTCCATTAGCTTCCCCCAAACTCAGCTCCATTTCTCCCTCTGTCTCCTTGAGCTCTGTCCCTCTCCTCCTTCTATCTCCTTTCCCCCAGCTCTGCGTTCACAGAGCCACCCCCCACCCTGTCCCCTCCCCTCCTATCAATTCTCATGTTTCCCGTCTCCTGTCCATTAACACCTTTTGTCTGTTGATCTGTACTCCTCCCTCTGGCTTTTCCTTCCTTCTCCCCAGCCTTTTTTCAGGGGCCCATTTGTTTTTTTACACACATAAGAAGGGATCAGGTTCAAAATGTTGGTTATATTACCTCCTGTGGACACTGTGGGAACTGCTTCCTTCCTCCAATTTCTACTAAGAAGTAATTTTTGCTCAGTCAGTTAAAAGCAGGAAGGAAATGCTACATAATAAACAATTAAAACCAATCTAGTCATAAGCCCCTTTCACACTTGCCAGTAATCGAACACCAATCGGCCTTTCAAGTGTCCAGTGTGAAAGCAAAATCTGCTCAATGCCGGCGTCAGGTGACATCATCTCGCCAGGGTTTGCTGGCCTTGACCCCCTAGTACAATCCCCGGCGTCAGCATACGCCGGCATTGAGATTAGGCAAGTATGAAACAGGAAATTGCATTACAGGCACTTCCTATTGAAGTTAGAACACCAGGGATAGACCCTTGCAAATGTGAAAGAGTTCAGTGTCCCGGTTAGGAGTGGTCTAGTGTGAAAGGCCAAACCCCCATTCCTACCCCCGGGATACTGCATGGCCGATTTACTGGGATGCAAGTGTGAAAGGGGCTATAGTTACAGCTGGCCCTGCTGCAAGAATTTATATCTCAACAGTAAAATGTGACGAAACATTCCAAGCTGCTTTCAGAGGGAAGCCTAGGAAGAAGCAATTAGTCTGAGGAGAGAATTGCAAGTAAAACACCATGCATTTTGACATTTTAAATCCATTTCTTTCAAATTCTGATGCTCTCAAAAGGATTCTCATAATGATTGTTGTAAAAGTGCTTTTTTCTAATTACCCATTTTGCATTCATAAAATGAGAATTGGACAAATATGTAACAGCTCTCCTGTGCAGGAATTGCATGGATTGTACTTGCCACTCTTAAAACCCCAGGTTTATGAGACTGATCTTCTCATTTTAAAAAGCGGATTTACATTGCAACTTACATATCCCATATGTGGAAATGCAAAAACTGCAGATGTTGAAATCTTTAGTAAACAAAGACGAGTTGGAGGGACTCAGCACGCCAGGCAGAATCCGTGAAGAGAAACAGACCATGCTTTGGGTCAGGGTTCTTTCATTAGATTGAGGTGGGAAAGCGACTATTGATGGTAAACAGTAAGGCAACTGGTAGAGCTACTGCCTCACAGATCCAGTAACGGACTTCAATCCTGGCTTCCAGAGCTTCTGTTTGGAGTGTTACGTTGCACCAGTGACCATATCAGTTTCTTCCATAGACTTTTGGCCAGATAAGTTTATTAACTACTCTGAATGTGTGCAGGTGGATGGGAGAATCTGGGGGAAGCTGATGGGAATGTGGAGAAGATAAAGTAAGAGTGTAAATGGACTTTTCAATTTCAGCACCGACTTCAAGGGTCGGTTTCCACACCCTAAAACAGACAAAACAGAAACATTCGTTAACTGTTTTAACTTTGGAACAATGGAGGATAAGAGGCCTCTTTTTAATGTGCATAAAATTCTGAGAGGCAGAGAGGATGGACAGATATTGCCTTTTTCACAAGGCAGCAATAGAACATATGTTTGAAGTAAGTGGTGGCAAGTTTAAAGGAGATGCCAGAGGTTGTTTATTTTGCACAGAGTGGTGGGTGTCTGGAATGCATTGCCGTGGGTGGCAGTAGAGGCTGTTACAACAGGGACATTCAAAAGACACTTAGATAGGAAAAAGTATGCAAGAAAAATGCAGGGTTATGGACTTAAACAAGAAGGTCTGCAGATGCTGAAGTTGAGTGCAGCACACAAACGTGCTGGCGAAACTCAGCAGGTCACGCAGAATCCTGAGGGAGTAAAGGGGAACTGATGTATATTGGGCCTGGGCCCTTCATCAGGTTAAGGCAGAGTTTGTCAACCATTCTCTTTCCACTCACATCCCACTTTAAATATTCCCTATGCCATCGGTGCTCTGGATTGCTTAAGGTGGGATGTGGGTGGAAAGAAAAAGTTTGAAAACCAGTTTTATTCGTACCTAATTGACTCGTTATGTGCACAGTTTCATAACTCCAAAGGAAATAGGCCAATGACAAATTTTCTCAAAATATTTCAGTAACAATTGGGTCTCGAGCAGTGATTCTCAACCTTCCCTTCCCACACACATCCCACCTTAAGCAATCCCTTACTAATTACAGAGCACTGATGGAATAGGGATGACTTAAAGGAGTATGTGAGTGGGAAGGGAAGGTTGAGAACCACTGGTCCATGAGGTGAGGAAGGGAAGGTTGAGAACCACTGGTCCATGGGGTGAGGAAGGGAAGGTTGAGAACCACTGGTCCATGAGGTGAGGAAGGGGTCGATTGGTCGTGGAGCAGGATTACGCAGGTCAGTACAACATTGTGGGCTGAACGATCCGTGCAATGTTACAGGTGTCGTAAGCTCAAACAGTGCTGAGAAACAGCAACACGGTCTATCGCACTTCCCAGCTGCCAGCCGCCAAGACGTCGGTCACTCCCCTCCCTCAGCGGGATCCGCGTCTCCAGCAAGTGCCACCCATCAGCAGACCCTTCAGTTCTCGCCAAATCCACCTGGCCGTGCCCTCGCAGGGAGAACCACACACACACACACACGCAGATGATAGGATCAGCGGAAAAGAGAAATTGTATCACGGTCTGTGGTTGCCGAGGGGTCTCCGGGTCCCCACCCTGGTGGCTGAACCCCACGGGTGACCGGCTGGGTCCCTTTGACTGGACTGGGAGGTATGAACTTTATAAAGTGCCCCCAGGCCACTTGCATCTTTCAGAGCACGCCATGAAGTTCGATACAACTGGCCTCCTCGTCCTGTCCCACCGCTGTTTGGAGTGTTACGTTGCACCAGTGACCATGTCAGTTTCTTCCATAGACTTTTGGCCAGATAAGTTTATTAACTACTCTGAATGTGTGCAGGTGGATGGGAGAATCTGGGGGAAGCTGATGGGAATGTGGAGAGATAAAGTAAGAGTGTAAATGGACTTTCCAAGTTCAGCACCGACTTCATGGGTCGGTTTCCACACCCTAAAACAGACACAATACAGAAACATTCGTTAACTGCTTTTCACTTTTCCACTGAATGCACAAGGATGCAATGAGTCGGATTTAGATGCCATTCGCCTGGGTCTCCCTTTTCCGGATTTCTGTTGCTGAACATCTGAATCACTGCCCCCCTCCCCTCCCTCCCTCCCTCCCTCCCGGGACCTGCCTCCAAACACTGACCAATGTTCCAGTCGGCGCGGCCCAGGAAGTGATTCGTGCGGCGGCTTCGGCTCGCGCCCGAGGAGGCCGGCCCAGCGAGCTGCGCTGAAGGATGGCTGAGCCCGGCCCGTGCTGGCTGCTGTGTCTCTGGCTGGCCCTGCAGCGAGTCCCGCCGGCTGGCACACAGCGCAAGTGGCCGGTGCCTTACAGGTGAGCCCTGTAACGGAGCGCGCCCCCGGCCCCGCTCCTCCCGGTTCCCGCTCCCCTCGGCCCGTGTGTTTCCCCAAACCGGGGTGGGTTTGACTCAGGGTTGCCCGAGAGAGCAGGGCGGAGTCATGTCCGCGATCCCTTCAATGAGCACGGTCACAGGCCCTTTCAACCCGTGTCGCCTAGGTTTAAATCTCCTTCCTAGGAAGACCAAGGCTCAAATCTTTTCCTTCCTTTCATCCGGTGAGTGCGTGACGCGCCGTCGCGGGGGGCAGCCGGATCCCCCTGAAATCGCTGGGTTGGCGAATGAATGGGGCGACCCCCCCTGCAGGTTTAAAAAGTGCTGGAACTGCCTTCGACCCATTCAACGCACCTGGGACCCAGGAGCCCCTAGAACGTTTCGGATGGAGGGAGGAAATCGGAGGACCCCCCCCCCCCCGGGGAAAACCCACGCAGACGCGGGGAGAAAGTACAAACTTCTTACAGACAGCGCGGGATTCGAACCCATGTCCCGATCGTTGTCGCTGTAATTCTGTCCGTTTTACTCTCTCCCCCCCCCCCCCACCCCCCCCATAATTTCCGGGATAATCCACATTCACAGGGAGAACACACACAAACTGCAGATGCTGGAATCATAAAGAGAAATTGTATCATGGACTCAGCACGTCAGGCGTGTCCATGGGCTGTCGTTGCCAAGTGGTTCCAAACCCCCCCACAACCCCAACCCCAACCCCACTGGTGACTGAAGATAATCCACAATCGCATCATTAGAACCTGTTTGCTTAAATTCACAAAAGTGAATGCAAAGTAATGATCACAAACCAGAATTTGACCGATCTTGCACCTGACCGTGACTGTATTACCTTTGCCAAGTTCCCAGGACCTTTAATATGCTGTAACTAATTACCAGCCACTCAGTCTTACACTATATCTCGTTTTGAACGGCTGGAGGAAACTGGAGCCCCCGGGGAAAACCCACGCAGACACAGGGAGAACTTACAGACAGCACGGGTTAAGTGTAAATTGAGCGTTGCACTTACTGCGATTTAAGATACAACGCTGAGTAGAGGTTTAAATAAATGTATATACAGTGCATACCTAGGCCAAGTGGCATCGCTCTTCCCGTTAAAGAAAATTGTCACATACTAATCCTTCAACTAATTGGATAAAAAGAGTCCTGGGGGCCAAATACTTATTTTTGAGACTGACCCCTGGTTCTAGACACCCCAGCCAGACACACATCCCTGTATCTCCCCTGTCAAGTCCTGTTTGAATGAGGCCACCTTTCATTATCAGAAGCAGAAAGAACCCAAACCCACTCTCTTGGGGATCCCAAAAACCAGCGGCAGATATCCACCAGGACAATAAGGGGTACTTAAACAAAAGTAGTTTTTAATTATATTTGAATAAGAAAACAGAATTAAATTTTAACTTATTGCTATCAATTTACTTAACATACTTAATCCCCCCCCCCCCCCCAATACTAAGTGCAGGTGTGTGTAATGTGTATATAGGCTTAGAAAAGTTCTTTGGATCACAGTCCAATCTCACTGGTTGCAGGCAATTCTTGTACTGTGCACAGAAGTTGGCATTAATAAAGTAAACCAGGCTTTGGTGCTTAACAGGCAAATGGTTACCACTCAGGAGGGTTCTTGCTGATTCTCAGAGAGAGAATGATTCCTTTTCCAGGACATCCGCAACTGATTCCTTTCCAATCAGTCTTGCTGACGAAACTTGCCCCCTTCAGGGTTCTCCAGATGATCCTCTTTCTTTCAAGTCACCTTTCAGACCGCCAGTCTTCTCCTTTGACTAGGCCATCTTTCAAAGTTTGCCTGCTCGTCCCTCTGGAACTGATTTCTCTATCTCTCCTTCTCTCTTAGCTCCCTCCCTCTCTGAGAGCAAAGCTGTTCTCTTCTGCCTGCAAAGATCACATGCTCTCCCAGGCAGGCTGCTGTATGTTGCTACTTTGTGCATATTTTGCAAAAAACATTCTGCAAAAGTCCTGGAAAAATTTTGTGTTTTAAAATGTTTGTATGCAACCTGCTCTAACAATCTTTCCAATCCACCTCTAAATACTCTGTCACACAAGTAAATCCTTCATTGAATAGGAAAGCCAGGTTCTATGCAGAATATTCTAGATGTGATCTTATGAAGACTCAGTGTGACCAGTAACTTGCAAGACAAGAAACAATATGCTACATAATTGGGGTAAGATAATCCTGGAAGTAATGGTTAATTTGTTAAAAATGAATCACATTGTACACTTAAAGCCAAGACGATCTCAACCAATTTTGAGGCAAATCTTGTTTATTTCGCAATGAATTTATCTTAATTAACAAAAGCTTTTTTTAAATCTCCTTTTTAAATGCCCATATTCTATATTTTTGCATCACCAATCAAAAGATTACAGTCACTGGAAACTCTCATTCTGCAGGTAAATAACTCAGCTGCTGTTTGTCAGGTCATCTTTATTACATGGGCGACGAGTTGGTTCCTGTCACCCCACTAGATGTGGGTCATGAATATGAAGTGTTCTTGTATAGATTTGTGTTGCGATTCCTGCTCTATCTCACTTTTCTCATCTTTCTAGACGATTCGATCACCGGCCCACACCTGACCCATTCTGCCAGGCCAGATATCCTTTCTGCCCGACAGGCTCTCCTGATGGGCAGATTCCTCTAATGAAAGACCAGGATATAATTGAAGTTTATCGGCTTCAGACTCCTGTCTGGGAGTTCGTTTATGGAGATCTTCTTGGACTTTTTGTGAGTGTTTATGTTTCTTAACGCTCTGAGATTTTTTTTCCAAACTTTATTTATTTGCTCAAGATACAGGTAATAAGTAACATATATAACAATAAACTAGACATAAACATTATATTTTATAAAAGAAAAAGGAGAGAAAAAAAAAGAGAAACTCCCCCCCTTCAACCAACTCTCCTAAGGAGAGCCATGAAAAAAAGAGAAAAAAAAATAAAGAAAAATGAAGCATACTTATTAAAATCTAATCAATGTAAATCAAAATGTAAATATTCTGAATATAACAACCACTTATGAAGAAAAAAATTATAATTATCACACGAAACATATGTAATTTTTTTCCATTATTAAACAATATTTCATCTCATGACACCTATTAATATCAATCATATTCATATCCTTCCATGTACTAGCAATACATTTTTTAGCTACAGATAATGCTAAATATACAAAAGCAAGTTGAAATTTATCTAATCCCAGACCTTTCAAAGGCTGCAAACTACCCAATAAAAATACCGTCGGGTCTAAAGGTATTTTAATCTTATACAGGTATTCTAAAAACAATTGAATTATGCTCCGAGATTTTTTTTAAAAAGTTCTATTTTAATGCAGCCACAATCTTACCAGCTCCCTGCAATTTTGCAGCAAGACCTTAAAAATTTTAAAATTCCTCCATTATTTTAAGTTGTCTGAAATTTATTTCTTTCAGTCAGCGGCTTTTTTAAAACAAAATCATGAGTTTTTTTTCTGTGAGGAACTGACCCTCACTCTTTATCGTGGGGGTGAGGAGGGGGGGTTTAGGGGTTAAAAATAGTTTTTTTTTAGTCTTAGTCTTTAGTTGTTAGGGGGAGATGCCGAGATTGGTATTGTATTAACTATGTTACTTTATACTTGTATTACTTTATTTTGTATTTTTTCTGTACGTGAATTACTTACTTTCTTTATATGTTAAAATTAATAAATAAAGTTTCAAAAAAAAAAGAAAGGAACTGACCCCGAGGATTGATCAGGGCAGGATGTGAAAGTTGGATATTTGGTCTGCCTTTGTCCAGAAGGGCAGAATACATAAATTCAAGGTGACATTGCAATTTAATACAAAATTAGCATGATGATCAGAAGCAGTAAGTGTTTTTTTTTGGGAGTAGAGAAGCGGGGATCGGCACTGAACACTTTACTGTTTCGCGTGTATTTCAAAGTGAATGTAGATTATACAATGAGTAATTATGAAGATGCTGCCAAAAATGAGAGAAGAAGGTTGGCCATTTTCCCACTTGATCAAGATCTTGAGATAAAGGAACAGAAGTAGGCCATTTGGCCCATCGTGTCTGCTCCGCAACGCCACCCTGAACTAAACCATTTGCACATCAAGTTCCAAATTTCAGCCTTTTCCTCATATCCCTTGATTAATTAGATACCTATCAATCTCCCCCTTAAACTCCACCAATGATCTGGCCTCCACAGCTGTATTCCACAACGCATTCCACAAATCCACGACCCTCTAGCTAAAGAATTTTCTCCTCATCTGTTTTAAATGGGTACCTTCTAATTCCAAGACTGTGCCCTCATGTGCTGAATTCACCAACCAAGGGAGACATCTTATTCACATCGACTCTGTCCAATCCTTTCAGCATTCAAATATGTTTCTATGAGAGCCCCTCTCATTCTTCAATACTCCACAAATATAGGCCAAGAGTTGTTAAATGTTCCTCATATGTTCACCCCTGCATTCCAGGAACCATCCTGGTAAATCTTCTCTGAAGTCTATCCAACATCAATACATCCCTTCTCAGATAGGGGGCCCAAAACTGCACACAGTTCTCCAAGTGAGGTCTCACCAGTGCCCCTCTTTACTCTTATACACTATTCCCCTTGAAATGAATGCCAGCATAGCATTTGCTTTCTTTACTGCCAATCCAACCTGATGGTTCACTTTAGGTTCTACTGCACAAGGATCCCCAAGTCCCTTTGCACTTCCTAATTTAGAATTTTCTTCCCATCTCCAAATAATAATCTGGTTGTTTATTTCCTCTTTCAAAGTGTACAACTGTACATTTCTCAATGTTGTATCCCATCGGCCATTTCTTTCTCCCCTCCTCCCTCTGTCCAAGTCTCCCTGCAGACCTTGTTGTAACTTAAGACAAAGGAATAGCAGATGGATTCAACTAAAAAAATGTGAAATGATACATTTTGTGACATAAAATGAAGTCAGGAAACACAGAGTGAATGGCAGGGCCCTGGAGAGTTTGAGTTAGATCTTGGTGCACAAGTATCTCGTTCCAGGCAGACCGGGATGAAAGTGTGCAGAATGCTTGTGCTCATTGCCAAAGGCACTCGACAGAGGAGTTGTGATGTCAAGTAACAGTTGAACAAAGGGTTGGTTGGGCTGCACTTGGAGTCCGGTGCCCATTTCTGGTGGTGTTGCAGGAAAAAATTGATTAAGCTGGAGAGGGTGCAGAATGTTTCACAGGAATATTACCTGGATGGGAGGACGTGCATTACAAGGAGAGATTGGATAGGCTGGGACAAGTTTCTCTGGAGTGGAGGAGGCTTGAGGAGAGCGAGAATATAAATATCTACAGTTCAGTACAGGCCTGTTGGCCCACAGTGTGCTGACCGAATAACCTACTCAAACAACTGCCTAGAATTTCCCAACTGTGCAACCCTCTTTTTCTCCCCCAGTTTTATTTCCCCATCTAATAGTCTCATTAAACCAGTAGTTCCCAACTTTTTTCTTTCCACTCACATACCACTTTACATATTCCCTAGGTCATCGGTGCTCTGTGATTAGGAAGGGATTGCTTAAGGTGGGATGTGGATGGGAAGAATAAGGTTGAAAACCACTGTTTTAATCATCGCTAGTTGACTCGTTATTTGCACAGTTTCATAACTCCAAAGGAAATGAGAATATGACAATTTATCTCAGCAAAATATTTCAGTAACAATTGGGTCTAGAGCAGTGATTCTCGACTTTCCCTTTCCACCCACATCTCACCTTAAGCAATCCCTTCCTAATCACAGAGTACCAATGGCCTAGGGATTACTTAAAGTGGGATGTGAGTGGAAAGAAAAAAGTTGAAAACCACTGTTTTAATCGTCCCTCATTGATTCGTTATGTGCATGGTTTCAGAATTCCAAAGGAAATGGGCCAATGACCATTTTTCTCAAGCAAAATATTTCAGTAACAATTGGGTCTGGAGCAGGGATTCTCAACCTTCCCTTCCCACCCACATCCCACCTTAAGCAACCCCTTACTAATCATAGAGCACCGATGGCACAGGGATTACTTAAAGTGGGATATGAGTGGAAAGGAAAAAGTTGAGAACCACTGGTCTAAAGTTCCCATTGTACCTGCCTCCACTAACGTGCAGATTGGAGGAGCAATGGGGTAGTAGCAATATGGATTCAGCTGCCAAGATACATTGATAGAAAAAATATAGGAAAATGGGATTGGAGTTGATCATTGGGTTTCCTGGTTGGTCTGGATAAGTTGGACAGTTTGAGCTGTGAACAAACTTTGGTAGTTATCCATTTTGCAGTCGGGAGGTTGGCGGAGGGGGACACTGTTATTTGGCAATGGCGCTGCCGCTGCTTTTCTTGAAATGAGCTGCTGGTCACCCAATGCCCAATTGATGTGATTATTGATTAGAATCGTTCCAGTCGTAGATGGACTTTTTTGAGCATTTTATCTACACTCATTAACAACCAAGAATTAGGAATGAAACAGCTTGGCCCAGCAAGAAAGAATGGGATAGTTGAACTAGAAAACAAGGTGCCTGCTGTAGGTTTGCCTTGATATTTGGAGGTTGAGATATTCATTGTCCTTATATTTGGATGAAAAATATGCAAACTTTCTGCAAATCAAGCAGATGAAGGGCATTCTGTCTATTTGTAGGGTGCAGGCAGATTATATTTAATTCTGCATTAGAACAATGATAATTTCATCCCTCTTCACAGCATATTATGCATGATGCAATAGGCTTCAGGAGCACCCTGACGGGTAAAAACTACACAATGGAGTGGTATGAGCTCTTTCAACTTGGGAACTGCACCTTCCCACATAAGCGACCGGGCCTGGTTGCTCCTTTCTGGTGCAATCAAGGAGCAGCCTGTTTCTTTGAGGGAATAGATGATCTGCATTGGAAAGAAAATGGGTCCTTGGTGAAAGTTTCTGAAGTAACAGGTAAGTGTACAAGGATTGATTTATTTTCCAGGGTGGGACTTTCAGCAACAATAAATGGGAAAAGGTGAAAGATTAGAATACATGGAACATGAATCAGTCTTTCATGCTTCTAGAAAATGCTTTTTAAAAAAAATCAATGAAATTATTTAGGCTTTGTGGTCTGCACCGTAATTCAAAGTTGTTTGTTGCATTTTCACAAAACATTTGTTGAGATTGTGATAGATTTCAGAGCAAAACCAAGTCGTGTTGTCCCACTTAATTTGCTGTACTTTATTCTCCCTCATTCCCAACCCATCCAATCATTCAGTTACCAGAGGCAATTTACATACCTAAAATAGCCTTCCAGCATGGGGTACGAAAAGAGAAAGTAGAAGGTCCTGGAGGCCGATTATAAAATCGCAGCCGCACCGGCTGCCCCGACGGCTCCCGCCGGCCACCCCTGCCCTGATGGCTCCCGCCGGCCCCTGCTTTCCTGATGGCTCCCTCCCACCACCCCTGCCTTGAGGGGGTCATGGAGGGAGAGGGGTGAGTGGGGAGATGGGTCGCGGGCTGACGGCGTCATCAGCCCGCCCCTAACCAGCCACTTGCAGCGGCTGTAATTTGTGTGGGATGGCGGATCGCAGCGCTCCACCAATTATCATTCCCTGAGAAGGGTTGCATTCGGCGGCGGCTTTGGTGCATTCAGAAAGGTGAGTCTCTAGGCAGAAGGGTGGAGAACCTCTGCCTTTACAGTCGGGCATTTTCCTTGCTTTTTTTTTGAAGACTTTATTTAAAATTTTATAACATGAATACAATAAAGAATTACATTTAAAGAAAAATAAAAAAAAAAAATTAAAAAGGTATGATTACAATATTACATCAGAAAACTACACAAAATAACCCCCCCCCCCCCGTTAATTGTAACACAATATTAATAGTCTAACTTAAAATTAGTCCAACCCTCCCCCCCAAAATAAAGAGTGAAGAGTTAATAAAATTGACAATATTATATATGGAAAAAAAATACTCACTTACAAAAAAGAGATAAAACTTAACCTAAAAAAATTCTAACAACAAAAAAAAATTGTCAATACTAAAATATCACACTTAAACATATATTTAAATCAAACTTAAATGCATATAATTAGCAAACATCTTATCCTGAATTGAAAAAGATATCCTTTCCATAGTCAAACAAAATTTCATTTCCAAATACCACTTATCTAAAGTTAGTATATTTCTATCTTTCCAAGTAAGTGCTATACATTTCTTAGCCACAACTAAAGCTAAATAAATAAATGAAATCTGATAATCCTCTAAACCTAAATCGATTAATGATTGCATGTTCCCTAATAAAAATATATCGGGATCTAATACAAGATGGATATTATATAAACTGTTAAAAACAGATTGAATACCTTTCCAAAACTGTTGCAATCGATCACAAAGCCAAACAGTATGCAAAAGTGTATTGGCCGTCTGATCACATCGAAAACAAGAATCCAACTTACTAAAACCAAATTTTTTAAATTTCTCCGGCATTAAATATAGCTGATTAATAAAATTATAATTAATCATCGCTAGTCTAGCATTAATTAATTTCCGAATACTATTCTGACAAATTTCCATCCAAGCTTCTTCAGCTATTTTATGTCCTAAATCTTTTTCCCATTTCAACTTATCTTTATCCCAGTCTTTTTTACTATCAATTTCTTGTAAAATACAATACAAATCAGATATATATCCCATTTTTGGTATTGAAAGTACATATTCTTCAAAACTAGATTCAGGCAATAAAATCATATGTCGACCACATAACTGTTTTACAAAAGATCTTAATTGATAATATACAAATATAGAATTTGCACTAATACCATATTTCCTTTGTAATTCATCAAAGGAACAAAAACAACCCTCAGAAAAACAATCAGATAAATTTTTTATTCCCTTCTTTTCCCATTGTTTCAAAGTGGCATTGGAGACCGTAAAAGGAACAAGTTGATTATTATATAATGGCAATCTTCCAGAATATATATTTTTAAGTCCCAATTTTTTAAGTTTACTTGTCCATAAATTCAATAAATGTTTCAATATTGGCACATCATAAGTTCACAATAAATTTTTATTCCATCGAAACAAAAACTCATGAGGAAATTTTTCTAAAATAACCGCCATTTCTATCTTTACCCAACTAGGTGGGTCGTCCATATTCATTAATGCACTAAGAAATTTGAATTGAGCTGCTTCATAATAATGCTGAAAATTCGGTAATAAACCTGCATTTTCCTTGCTTGAAGAGGCCTAAAGTTTCAGGGAGAGTGCATGAACCTGGGCACTGGAAGGGCACAGTATTAACATATGAACTCTCTTAAAACCTATTGGATCCAAGTTGTCATTTGAAACCCGTGCACTCATCGCCTAAGGTCTGCACAAATTCAAGAAGGTAGCTCACCAGCGCCACCTCGAAGGCAATTGGAGATGCTCATTCAGCCTGTGAAGTCCACACCTCTTGGGAAAAAAAAGTAAAGAAAGTGGAGAAATGTGATCTTGTCACAAAGTTGGCATTTTACGATAAAATCAGCCTTGGCTGTGTGCAGTTTTGATCTTAATAAGAGCCATCCACAAGGACTTGAAATGCATGGAGCCATCTGAGTTTGTTCAGTGAGGTTTGCACTTGAGTTTGTCATAAGTTCGGTTGCAAGTTTACAGAGTGGACTGTATTGATCTGCTTGCAATATAGTTTATCTGATGAAAGTGGCTGTCCAGTGCACCCAAGCTACAATAGAACAGGCATAGTGCATATTCAGATCAATGAATAACCTTTTAAAGTGGAAGCGATGTTGAAATTGATCGTAGCTGAAAGCAGGAAATAAGCCACTGCATTTTGACGGCGCTAGTCTCTGTTACCAAAGATGGATGAACTCTGATTTGTTACCCAACACGCAACACACTTAGAAGATTAGCTAAAACACAGCATATAATGAGGTCAGATGAATGTACAGTTGAGTCTGGATTCTGGCCGCAGCAGTTTTGTGCAAAATTTCAACTCTTGGCTAATTATTTCTGGTGATAGATTCAATTTTTCTAATTAAAATCAGGCTAATGCTATGTTAACAAGCTGAGTCAATTGGATTGATTTTTGGAGTGCAGGATTTATCTCTGACAGTAGCTGTATGCTAATCAGCATGGAGCTCATGTATTTGTTAAAAGAAAGATAAAGCAATAGTAAAAATAAGCAGCTGTGTTCCCACATAACCCATCCTTATTAAAAATTCCTCTTATATAGAGTGTGCGAAGACAAACCTATTTTTTTCTGTTATTTAATAGGCCTTTTCAGATAGCCCAAAAGTTGGTATGTAAAGGCGGAGAAACTCCGCCAAAACGCATAATGACCTACCTCTCTGAATGTGCAGATATGGTCTCTGAGCCGCATATCCAACTCCTCTCCGAGAGGGATAATCTCCACAGTGCAGCCCTCCACCGATCTATCTGAATTGGCATCTGTGCTAGGCGACTGTTTGGGGGCGGGCTGATGATGCCGTCAGGCTGAGATCCATCTCCTCGTTCACCCTTCTCCCTCCGTTAGGTGTGGCGGGGCAGTGGGGCCGTCAGCGGGGGCAGTCAGAGTAGCGGGAGCTGTCAGAGGGTGATGGCGGGTCAGTGGGGACAGTCGGGGTAGTGGAGACAATCGGGGCGGTCGGTGCGGGCTGGGATAGCTCGGCCTTCGGGGCCGCTCTCTGTGGCTCAAAATGCGGCAGTGCAATGACCATCTTTCCTACCCACAATCCCCCACGCAGCTGGAACTGTTCTGGGAAACATAGCTGCATGGGGGATTATGGGTAGGGAAGACGACCATTGCTCTACCGCATATTGATGATGAGGTGGCACTACGGCACCAGTCGCCCCGCCTCCACGGGGATCCGGAGGTGCCTCTCCTTTGAATTGGATGCTGGAGCAGCCTTTTAGGGCTGATTTTCCAGATTTTCGATCCGCCCCATAGCCAGTCACCAGGCAGAGGTCCAAACTGAAGTGGCTTAATATCATGGATTTTTTGGGTGGGAGGGGTGGGGAGAACAAACCCCTGTTATGTACCTCTGCCCTATGAAAATGCTAAACAGGGGCCCATACAACTTGAGTTTAAGAATGGGGGGTAATCTATCAAATTGATTGTAACATTCCAAGGGGCCATGACAGGGTGGATAACAAGTTTTTCATGTAGGAGAATGTTGAATGAGGGGCATAGTTTCAAAACAGTTAAACACCCAGGTTTGTTTAAAAATTCTTTGTTCAGGTTAGTGAATCTCTGGAGCTCTCTGTCACAGAATTGTGGAGCTTGCTCACTGAGTTTAAAGTTATTGTCAGAGTGCATACATGACATCGCATAAAACCCTGAGAATTATTTTTCCTATGGGCCAGGCAGAGGTAATTAAACTGTATTTGAAGCATTTGAATTGGAGCTAGATATATTATTGAAAGAATGGGGGATTGGCATTTATTGGCACATGGACGGCCTGATGATCAGATCAGCCATGAACTGATTGATTAGCAGCACATTCTGAGCGGATGTGGTCCACTCTTGCTCCTATTTTCTTGTGAGAGTACAATCCTCCATCCTCAAATTGCCCATCACATGGCTGCTAATTTGTTCCTTTCTTATACCAAAAGGCCTTTCAATCAGGGAAACACACGTCTGTCAAAGCGGAGGTCCTTACGCCTAAAGACGTGGCTCTCTGGAAGCGCTGTGACTGGCTCCGAGGTGCCGATTCCAGCCATTCTTGGGGGAGGATAATCGGCGTGTGCAGCGCTTCATCACTATCAATCCTGGGCAAATCAGCTTGCATCAGTAGGAAGAGAAACAGTTTGGGATTTCATTAAATGTTTCCTGACCTGGAGAGAAAAAAGGTCTGGTTTAATATTTTATTCATTTACTGTATCTTTAATATTTTTATTCTGAACATCCCATGTTATTTCTGCATAATCATAAGATGACTTGAAGTGGGGTCAGTCACGTACGACCAATCTTGGAGGTTATCAGGAAAGTTGACGAAGGCTGTGAATGTTGGGTACATGGACTTTAGAGGGGCCTTTGACAAGGACCCATATGGGAGGTTAGTTCAACTGCAAGCGGCTGGTTAGGGGCAGGCTGATGATGCTGTCAGCCCACGGCCCATCTCCCCATTCACCTCTCTTCCTCCAAGGCAGGGGCAGCAGGCGGGAGCCGACAGGGTAGTGGGAGCTATCAGTGGGGGACGTCGGGACAGCAAGGGGCAGTGGGGCAGTGGGGCAGTGGAGGCCATCAGCAGGGACTGGCGGGGTAGCGGGAGCCATTGTAGCCTGTGGGAGCCATCGTGGGAGGCCGACGCGAGCTGCGTCAGCCACATCGGGTCGCTTCAGCCTTCGGGGCCACTCTCTGTGGCTCAAAACATGGCAGAGCAATGACTGTCTTCCCTACCCATAATCCCCCACATAGCTGGAACTGTTCTGGGAACCACAGAGTGGTTCCAGCTGTGTGGGGGATTATGGGTAGGAATGATGGCCATTGCTCTGCAGCATATTTAGGACGGATTCTTAACATATGCCTTCTGGCAGGGTCAGTGCCAGAATGAATTTTAGAGGGGGGCATTAGTGTATTAGAGGGCTGCACAGAGCAACGCTCGTAAACTCACTTGGGGTGGGGGATGGATTGCCCGCGGATGCCCCCCCTTGACACCGAAGATGAAAGTGAAGAGGTTTATCAGGAACACGATAGGAAAGTGGTGTGAGTGTGTAAGTAAGCTGCCATCTGATGTAGTAAATGTGGGCTCAATCTTGAGTTTTAAAAATAGATTGGATAGGTACATGGATGGGAGAGGCCTGGAGGGTTGAGGGGTGGGAACAGGTCAGTGGGACTAGCGAAATAGTAGTCAGCACAGATTAGAGGGGCCGAATTGCCTGTTTTCTCTGCTGTAGCATATTTATTTTTCATTAATTCTGCAGTTTCCAGGTAAGAACCTATTGATCAGAGGACATTGGCCTCAAACTTCAGTATGGGTGATCCTTTACCACATGTTTATCTTTCCCTTGATTTCCTGGGCCCTAAAAAATCTAACAATGTCAGGTACCCACTAATTGCACATTGAATTGCAAGATCCCAGTCCCCTGCCCTATACCAACTGTGGCCTTGAGAATGGTGATGGTCTTTTCAATTACTGTTAGTAGCTTGGTACATGAAGTGTTGATGCCCTGGATCTAGAATGAAGATTGGTGATTGACCACATTTGTAGTATCCCAGGAAATGGAAAAATGACTTCCTCCTAATCAGCAATGCATTTGAGGAAAAGAAAATAATCTTCATAGGTTTGAGGCCAATGTACTCTGTTGAATAGGTTCTTTCCTGGAAACTGCAGAATTAATAAAAAATAACTATGTTCTCAATGTGACACTATATAGAATGCTACAGCAGAGAAAACAGGCAATTCAGCCCCTCTGTCTGTGCTGACTACTACTTCGCTAGTCCCACTGACCTGTTCCCACCCCTCAACCCTCCAGGCCTCTCCCATCCATATATCTATCCAATCTATTTTTAAAGCTCAAGATTGAGCCCACATTTACTACATCAGATGGCAGCTTACTTACACACTCCCACCACTTTCCGATCGTGTTCCTGATAAACCTCTCCACTTTCATCTTAAAACTATGACCTCTCGTATTTATCTCCCCCAATCTAAGTGGAAAAAGCCTACTCACATCCACTATGTCTTATACCTCTCCTAATCTTGTAAACCTCTATCAAATCTCCCCTCATTCTTCTTTGCTTCAAGAAATAAAGTCCTAGCCTGTTTAATCTTTACCTGTTACTCAACTCCTGAAGTCCCGGAAACATCCTAGTAAATCTTCTCTCCACTCTTTCAATCTTACTGATATCCTTCCAGTAGCTAGGTTGGCCTCACTAGTGTCTTAAATAACCTCAACATAACATCCCAACCCCTGTACTCAATACTTTGATTTATAAAGGCTAAGATGCCAAAGCTTCCTATACAACCCTGACCACATGCGACACCATCTCTCTCTGCTCCTCTGCACTCCTCAGTGCCCAACCATTTAATGTGTATACCCTACCTTGGTTTGTCCTTCCAAAATGCACCACCTCACACTTGTCTGAATTAAACTCCATTTGCGTTTTTTTTTGTCCCATTCTCCCATTTGGTCCAGATCTCTCTTCAAGCTTTGAAAATCTTCTTCACTGTCCACAACCCCTCCAATCTTTGTGTTACCTGTAGACCTGCTGATCCAATTCACCACATTATCATCCAGATCATTGATATAGACAACAAACAATAATGGTCCCAAAACAGATCTCTAGGCACCCCACTCGTCACAGGCCTCCAGTCTGAGAAGCAACCATTCATTACTACTGTCCCACACAGACAATTTTGAATCCAGTTTACAACCTCTCCATGAATAGCTAGCGTCTTAACCTTCTGAACTAACCTCCCATGTGGGACCTTGTCAAAGGCCCCACTAAAGTCCACGTACCCAACATTCACAGCCTTCGTCAACTTTCCTCAAGATTGGTCGTACGTGACTGACCCCACTTCAAGTCATCTTATGATTATGCAGAAATAACATGGGATGTTTTGAATAAAAATATTAAAGATACAGTAAATGAATAAAATATTAAACCAGACCTTTTTTCTCTCCAGGTCAGGAAACATTTAATGAAATCCCAAATTGTTTCTCTTCCTACTGATGCAAGCTGATTTGCCCAGGATTTATAACATTTCCTTTGTCATAATCCTGTGCCTAATCTGCTGTTGTGGCAGTAGAAGTATGGATTTCATCGAGAAATACTGAGGAATCCCTTTGTTTTGTTATTGACTTTTTGTCATGCCAGTGAGGCAGAGAAAGATGCCCTCATATTGGTTCGTCACCTCCCTTGGTATTTGTAGCTGGGCAGTGTAATTTGGCACGGGATTGACCTATTTCCATGCTTCCGAACACTTACGGCAACCAGCTTGATTTGTAAAATCTTTGCGCCAATCTATACAAGTCTTGTATTAGGGTCCACTTGTTTCTCTGACCTTGTGACACAATATCCTCCCAAAAGGATTAATGAATATTCATTTCATACTTTCATGTTTATTTCAATATATTAACTCTTATTTATCTCTATCCAGGTGAAATATTTAACCAACTGGCCAAATGGGTGAAAGAAGACAACAGAACTGGTATATACTATGAAACATGGACCGTTCAATCTGATCCTAGTCCAGGCAGCAAAATATGGTTTGAATCTTATGACTGCACAGCATTTGTGTTGAGAACTTATCAGATGTTGTCAAAATTGGGCGCTGTCTTTAAGAGCCCAGTACAGACCAATTATACCAGAATATTTCTGTATAGTGATGAACCTACTTACCTAGGTAATGACAGCTCTATATTTGGGCCACACGGCGACAAGACATTAGCAGAAAAGATTATTTCCTTTTATCTTCCATTTAGACCTCCACATTCAGCAAAAGAATTCATATGGAGTCTTTTGGAAATAGTGGATGAAGTTATAATGCATAAAACCTTTTACCTTTATTTCAATTATGAATATTGGTATTTGCCAATGAAACGACCCTATATTAAAATAACGTATGAAGAAATCCCTTTGCCTTCTCAACAAAACAAATCCAGTACTTGGCATACTTGAGGAAAGCGAATACTCACCTGCAATTCTTGGCTGGTTTTCCAAAAGCGTGTTATTGTGTGCGCGTGCCTGTAATTTTTTAAATTCATTTTTGTGTCAGTAGACATTCAAGCAGCAGTAGAGTGAACTTCACGGCTGAAGAAGATTAACTGGTCATAGAGTAATTAACACTTTTTAAAAACATTTCAGTGATTTTATTCAAAACTTCCCCAGTGTTGATTATCAAACGCTCAGAAAAGGCTGCTAAGGTTGTTGACAGGTAATCAAAGAACTGGTTAGATATTGGATTATTAACAGATTGTAGAGTTACGGTGAAATTGGAGTGGTCAAATGTGCCACATACAGCACAGCCAAGGTCCAGAATGAAAGAAATGCATTGGAAAATGGTGCAATAGGCATGTTGTAGAGATTAGCACAGCGGCCGGGGTTCGATTCCTGCGCTGTCTGTAAGGAATTTGAACACTCTACTTGTGTCTGCGTGGGGTTTCCCTGGGGGCTCTGGTTTCCTCCCACCATTTGAAATATTCCAGGGGTGTAGGTTAATTAGGCAGTACGGGCCGAGGGCTGAAATGACCTGTTACTGAGCTGCATGTATAAATTTTAAAAAATTATGATCTCACCTTCATGGTCTAACTTTGATGTCACACTCATGTGGATATCATGGATTAACATTTAAAATGATTGCATTTAGTGTTCAGCCTTGTGATCAGCTGTTAGGCCATTATTTAGAATCCATTACATTGATGGATCTTGGTCATGTCCGTGTTAGACAAAGCAATGCAGGTTTATTCCCTGAAAGACATCAGTGAACCCAATTTTTTTTGTGGCTGTACATCAGTTTCAGGGCATCACTACATTCCAGTCATTCCATCCGGCCTTAATTGCTTGATTAATCCTGTGGCGGGAGTCAAACTTGTCCAGATACCTCTATAATAGATCAGGAGATGAACAGTTGTGCAACTTGATCATTCTGCTACATTTGCTTTTCTTCCCTTTACTGTGTGTTGAATTGCTGATTTACATTTGTATTATCCCTTGATTAAAACTCTCAATTATCAACTAATTGTACATCAGCTTTTCACAGCATCACACATGCTAAAGGTACTAATTTCACAGCTATTAACACATCCCTTCTTTGTTGTTCAACTGAAAATATTTTCTGTGAGTCAGGATCTTAATGCAAACAGTCTTGCTGGGACATCCTGAATAATTGTCATTCCCAATTCTGTATAAATGTGTTAGAAGGAGGGACAATGAACAGATGTCACCAGTTATATTTAATGAGTGGGTGAGTGTACTTGCATTCTCACCAACCTTTCTAACAAATAAGAACTGACATGAATGTGACAGCCCAGTAAAGAACTCGCCTTACATGGGCGATGTTATGTTGCATGTCTACTGTGTTTGATGACATTTAATATCAGCCTCTCCTAACCAAGGTTATATAAACATTTAAAATGTTTTGTGAATTCATGTTATGAAGAGTTCTACTTAATAACTGTAAAGTGGGGAAGGGGAGGGAGAAGGCACAAAAATTAATTAAACGTGCAGGCCTATCTGGAAAATTCAACCCGATTATCTGCACTGATTTAAACAAAAATTACTACCCAACCGCACCAGCAAACATTTCTCCATGCTGCTTGTGAATACATGCAGACCTATTGGACAATCGACGTTTTGGTCTCATTAGGTGAAGAGAGGTGTGCCTGGTCTTTTGCCAGTACTAGCTCTGACTCTGTTAGCTGGAGAAGCATCATCCTGAGTTTGAAGGACTGCCAGATTACATGGTGTCTGAGGTGCATGGAAGTTCATTGCCTGTGTCATCTCTGCATCTTGCAGTGCTTCCAAAGCACGTCGCCAAATGTGTAACTATTGTAAAAGCATAAATGCTGGAGGAATTCAGCAGGTCTTGCAGTGTATATAGATATATAACCCACATTTTGGGCCTGAACCCTTCTTCAAGGTATGAGTAAGGCAGGTGGCTAACTTAAAAGGCCTGGTTTTGGTGGGGGGGGGGGGGTTGGCAGATAATGGGCAGTACAGAACAACAGACAAAAGGTGTTAATTGGATATGGATGGGGCATGAGAAGGTGAGAATCGACTGGGGGAGGAGGGAGGATAGTCTGGGGTTCTGGAAGCAGAGCTAGGGGAAATGACACAGAAGGAAAAGTGGAGAGACAGCTTAAGGAAAGGAGACATGGGGGGGGGGTGGGTAGAGGGTGTTAATGAAAACCAGAGAAGTTGATATTAATGCTCAGACAATATGAGGTGTTCCTCCAATTTGGGGTGGTTGCAGACTGGAAGTGCACGAGACCAGACGAGGAATTGGACGGGGAATTGAAATGGATTAACACTGTGAGATCCACCTTATTGCAGCGGACAGATCCAAGGTGCTGAATGAAGCGATCTCCCAGTCTGCTTTGAGTTTCTCCAATGTGGAGACCACAACTGGAACACCAGATACAGTAATGACTCCTGCAGATTCACAAGTGTTGTTTGGAAGGATGGTTTGAGGCCACAAATGGAGGCGAGGGAGGAGGTATGGGTGCAGGTGGAGCATCTGCAGACACAGGAGCGGGCGATTGGTGGGAAGGGAGGGTGTCAAGGAACAAGCAGTCCCTGTGGAAATTGAAGGTGGCTGAAAAGTACCATTAGAATGGTTCTACAGTTAGCGAACCAGTTAACACTAAGTGCTAACATTAGCAAACAATCCCAACATGTATTCCAAAATGAAAGGCTGATGATAAAGCACATGCTTAATTTTCACCTTAATTTCTGCTACAATGCAGCACAAAAGGTCATTTCACAGCTCCCCCAGTATACAGATTTATTTTAGTCACCAATTACATGGTCTTTTCTCTTTAGTTTTATATTCAGGAATCTTTTAATCAAGTTAATATACAGGTTGAATACCATACTCATATCCGAAGTTCTGAAATCCAAAATGCTCCGAAATCCAAAACTATCGACACCGCCAGACCTATGTGCATTACTCACTGTGTTTTGCCATCCAGTAGAATATCTAGTACTTGGTGCTGCATTTATCTTCTTTTGTAACCAGAGATCAAGAACAAGACATTATTTTCATGAGAATTCTGAAATTCATCTCCACCTAAAATGCCATGTTTGAGTGTAACGTGACCAGCAACATTATTGTGTACTTTTGATCAAAACTCAGCATTGCAGGTGGAGATTGAAAGCCTGCCGTTGTTTAACACCTGATACAGGTGTTTCTGCTGATGCTACTGTGATGCTTGTTACCCATAATCCAAAAAAAATCCACTTCTGGTCCCATCCATTTCAGATAGGGGTACTCGACCTGCATAGGGAACTTTAAAATTATAATGAAGCTGCATTGTATTTACTGGAGTACCAAACCTGTTAATTCAATTTGTAGATGTATTAGAAAGTGTTCCATGCTTTGGTTGTAGAAGGTAATCACAGCTGAAGGAATAATAAAAAAAAACTGATGGTTTCTGAATTACTGACATGTTTGTTGCATTATCTGCAGAAACAGCTTAACAATACCTACATTACATCAGCCTGGCCTTGTTAATGGCACACGTATCCAGAGGATGGCCAAAATGTCATGAGAAACTGAGATCTGCCATATAAACAAACTGCATCATAAGAGACAGGAGGGTTCAATGCACATTTGCTCAATTAACTATTTTTCTTCTCAGGATCTGTAGTTTTATCCATCAATTAGGCTGAAATTTGCACAGTAGCACAAAGAATGGATCTTTGTTAAAACAAAAGACAATCTAAATATGTTGACAAATGGGAGATATTTCCATCAATGGCCTTTTGGTATTGTGTTGGTGACATTGGAGCTCTGGTAGTAAAGGATTACTGAAGGTGGTAGTTGAGTGGAAAAAAAGAGGTTGAGAACCACTGGTTGAAGATCAGAAGGGAAGCCAAGTGTCAACAAAACACAGATAGGTGCAGGTTACTCAGGCCCTGGAGCCTGATTTGTTGTCCAATAGGATTATGGCTCATCCAATTTTGAATTCTGAAATCTAAGACCGAGTTTATTAATTACAAGTTTTAAAAGATACTTGTGTGCTTGAAACCAGTCTGTAGTATCATTGGCTTTGAAGCACAGGAAATTTATCTAGATCCTTGGCAGGTTGCAATGGACATTTGGATGAATATTTCCAATCAATGAAATTTGGCCATAAACAATTTAAACAAATCACCTAACTTCCTTCATCATTTGTATCATACATGGAAAGGCATTTACAACCAGATGACTATTTTCACTTCCATGCCTATCCTACAGCCAGCTCTAACTAAATCTCACTTAAAGCTGCTTCTATGCTGAGCTTTTCCAAATGCCTTTAAACTTTCTGGAACCAATATTGTGTTCTGGTCAGCTGCAGAATTCAAAGTATATTATTTGATCTGTGAATTCAGCAAATAGTTTGTTATTCTGACCTTGTTTGGTGTAATGATTTCCTAGTGCTTTAAGTTGGAAAATGATCACTGTTTTCACCCAACTAGTGGTGATTCTAGAATCTGATCCCTAAATCGATTCATTAATAGCCTGAATATGTCTGAGATTGTCCGATCTCAGAAGCTAAGCAGACTCAGGACTGGTCAGTACTTATAGGGGAGACTGTCTAGAAACACCAGGTGTTGTGAGGGGCACTGGAGAAAGTGGCGATTCTCTGTCTGCCTTACGGTCAACAAAAGTTGAAGAATTTCATGTATGTTACATTCTAAATGTAGTATTATGTGACAATAATGGAACCTTTACATTCTTTTGCAAGCAAATACTTCCCTTCTAAAATGCTCTGTTTTGATATTCATTTTCAATAGTCAATTAGACCATAATAGAAATAATCCATTGAAGCTTTCTGTACATTTCAACACAATATTCAATAACCATTTTAAATGAAAAATCATGCAGTTATATATATTCACTGTACAATCTAAAGCATGACTACAATTTGGGGAAGAATTCAATGAATGGAGAAAACTCAACGATGCACTAAATTTTTAAAGATAGTGTGAATCAGACTCTTGTTGCCAGATTGTGGAATCACACTGAACATTAAGGTCATCCGTGAGTCTCACATGTTCTTGGGTTGACTGCTGGAGTGAATTGTGTGTACCTTGAATCAAAATATTTTCAATTAATTGATTAGCTTATGAATAGAGTCCAACTTGCTTTCTTGGAAAGGCATTTTCCTCTCTTGACTAACTTGTACTCAAACAAAATATTATAAACTATTATGGAGAAGTGTTGTTGCTGGAAAGGTACTTCAGTATGATTTGACATTTCTTTTATGGCAAATGTCTCAGACTATCCATTCACATTAAAGGATTGCGATTCTGGATTTACCATCAGTTTAGGAACACTGGGAAATAGCAACAAGGTAACATTTTATTATGGAAAAAGGTAACCAAACAAGGAAGCAGAATATAAATTAACAAATCTGCACTGAACCATAAACATTGCTTCAAGATGCATCTTCAAAGTTAATCCTTTGGTAAGAATCCTACAAGAATGGAATAGAAATATTTGGAAATTTGCTGACAGCTTGGGGTGAAGAAATTTCATTCAAAATTGCATTGAGCACAAATGGATCAAAACTTGAGGAAAATGTTCATTTGAATTTGGTCAAACAAAATTATCAATGAACCAGAAAATAATTTTTGACAACCACAGACTCTATAACAATGGTTTGTGTGCAGTCAGTTTCTTATATTTATAAGTTTAGACATACAGCACAGTAACAGGCCCTTTTGACCCATGAGCCCATGATATCCAATTACGCTTGATTGACCTACAGCCCCAGTAGTGTTAATGAAATGAAATATACACATTTAGATTCAAAAATTAAAGTTAAGGGACTCCTCTGAGGTCTGCAAACAATTCAACTGTGATGAATGCCAAATTTATTTGGAACAGGACAAAAAAAAGTGTTATTGACATTTTGAATTCTTAAGTTTGGCTTTACCAATTTGAAACAAATGCTCAAAAAAGTGCAATTTGGTGGATTTCCAAGTGAAGGTACCACAGGAAAAAAATATTTGCAGCATCTTGGGTCAAATGCATTAAAGGGCTGAAGGTTTTGCAATCCTTGTCATTGCTGAATGGAATACATACACATTTAGAATTTCTGCTGTTTGGGCAATCCTTCTGTGCACTTTGATGCATGTATCTGACGCTTTCAGTGCCATCCTGATGGTGCCCTTCCATTTGGAGCAGTCATGAATGAGAGATTTCCAGGCATCTGGAGTTTGAGCAGATTCATGCACATTTTCCTCTGCCCACCTGTTGATTGTTTCTCATCAGAGTGTCAATTGCAGGTTAGTGTTAAGCATGTAAGTGATGTGGTCTGCCCAAAAGAGCATGCTGAGTCCAAGTGCAACCTCATGCCAGTCAATGTCACAAAGTGTTTTTTTTTTAAAAATCCCAGGAGATGGTATCCAAATCAAGAATGGGCAGGTCAATGTTTGGAATGAAATTGATTCACATCATTTTGCCCACATGGAAAGGAATATGTGTAGTGCTGAGAAAGAAGTTGTTTGCTACCATTGCTCGTCTGTGACGGCCTGCTGCTTGAGCTTTTTCAATTCAATATCGAAGATTAAATAGTTTGAATGTTCACACATTAACATTTTATGTGTTGCTTTGAGACATGGGGATAAGTAACCAACAGATCACCCATTGACATTAGAAACTAATCACCCATTGACATTACACGTTTAAAAAAAGTACCTTTTCAATGAATGGCATAATTTTGGGAAAATGCCATAATACATTACTCCTTGCACAAGCACATTTTAACCACAAATGGAACAAAATTTGTCATTTTAAAAAATATTTTAGGCACAAATACCTCATGCATCATAAATCTGAGAACCTTATGTTTTGATCATTAATTTTGATCATTAATCCTTGGTTATTTCAGTTCATAACTTACATTTAAACTCTCAGGTTTTTCCATATAAAACCATTTTTGCTTTGTATGCATACAAAGCAAGCTTTTGCTTGGTTTCACTTGCATCTAGTCAATAAAATATTGCAAGAATGTATTTGTGATTTCTTCTTTTATTTTACAAAATCTGAACCTTGGCAGAAGAGTGAATGGAGAGCAGTGAGAGCACAGAGAAGGAACCATTATTTTGGGGATTTAAAAAAAAATGAAAATAGGAGGCATTCTACTCGTGCAGTTGGGATGTTAGGCTTTGCATTTTGGGAAAATGCCACACGAGGATTCCTTTCAGAAAGCTGAAGGGATGGAATTCTGGTTTTCCCATTTGCAAGCTCTGGTGCTTGGAAAAGTAGATTTTCAATATGGAAAATAGTGAATTTTATAACCAATGACAATTTAAAATAGCACAAAGCATTTAGTCTTCTATCACCCAAGTGGAAAATCTTGCTTGAAGCAGCATTCGATTAAATAAATAAATAAATAGATAGATTTTTGTAAAATATATATATATTATAGTCAGAGATACAGAAAGATAACAAAGGGACATTCAGATGCACTATTTAGTACTTTAATAAACATGTTTAGTTGAAGCAAAAGTCTTACTTATATAGGGTAAGTTTACAGCATACATGGCAAGTCCAATCAATGCAATTTAAAAAAAAAACCTTTGAAACTTGTGTGACAAATTGACTAAGCAGATTATTTCTTCCCATAACAGGGGAAATGTTGCTCTAAGACAACTGTGCAAAACAGATGTTCTGATATGCTTTTGAAGTGAAAAGTTATAAAGCCCCTGAAACATGAAGGCAATTTTAAAATGTATCTGCACCTGATTCACAAAAGTGAATACATTAGCACAATGCACTCTTCTGAATTATGATTCAATTCCCACTTCCAACTAAAACTCAGTCAGTATTCTATGTACATGTACATATACACACACAGTGACTGAATGATTTCCCATTCACACAACAGATTTTCACTGTATAAAAATGTACAGCGGTTTTATTGACATATACATTCCATATGTTTGCAGCTGCAAGATAGGAGGCACACCCAGTATTGCACTTCATTAAAATTTCAGGCTCAAACATAACCCTAGAAGTTTAAATGAAAATTGCAGTGTAACATAGCAAATTTGTAATACACCTAACACTGATACCATATATACATTATGATATTCATACACAACAAGCCCTAACACATCCTCAACAGTCTATCAAATGAATCGGAATATACTCTCAACCTGTGACATGTTGCAATTTCCAAGAATACTATACAGGGTGAGCCAAATGTTTTACTCGGCGTACTTATCACAATTCTTCAAATGGGAGCTGTCCTCGCATGAAATCCCAATTGCTTTCATAAAAAGCATCTCCGGTCAAGGTATCGTCTGGGTGTGTGATGCTTTACAGCCGAGGATTACAACTGCAGCATGCGAAAACTTCACAAGTTAAAGCCTTTTAGAAAACTTGAGTCACTTACAGCAATATGTACACATTTTTTTAAAACTTTTGTGCACCACATTAGTCTCTCATTCTGATGATTGAACCAACCTAATTTGCTGACTTCAGAAACTGAAGATACAAAAAGGTCAAAAGAAATCTCCATTACATTTAGAATGTATGAGCATTTCTGCATACGCCACAACCCAGAGCAAATTCCTCTCCAGTGGACGGGTGAACAACATGAAGAGGACATTCAGGTCCTTCAAGCTGTTTCCCTTTTGGACCTGAAAAAGATAAAATGCAATTATTAGAACCAAATTAAAAGTGGGAATCTATTGTTTCAAAATCTTTCGATAGCTCCTTGGCAAGGTGTGAAATTAAAAACTGAAAATGCAATTCCACTGCTATTCTACTTGTATAATTAAAAAAAAAGACATACAGCAAGGGTACAGGCCATTTTGGCCCACAAGTCCATGCCATCTAATTTACACCAAATTAACTTACAACCCGGTAATTTTTCGAGTGGTGGGAGGAAACCGGAGCCCCTGGGGAAAACCCACGCAGACATGGGAAGAACGTACAAACTCCTTACAGATAGCACGGGATTTGAATGCAGGTCCCAATCGCTGGTGCCATAACAGTGTTGCGCTAACCAATTTAGCAAAAGACAAACAAACAATAAGCGATTAGAAGAACCACGCTCATTATGTGAATCATTGCAGACTTTTGGGCATCAGAATGAAGGAACCAGAAAGGGAAAGTGGAAATAAGTTGAAAAGTGGACTTGAAGCAGTTGCTTCTTCTGTGAGATCTGTATATTTCATACATCATACACATGGTATAAAAATGCAGGATGGAAACACATTATAACAATTTAAGGGAAAGCTGAGAGGAAAGGCCAATGGAAAAGCCAAGTTAAAATCTTGATACATTTGACTTATGGAAAAGGTTGATCATTGAGAAACAGTAGAAAGGAAATGTCTTACTGACAGGAATATCACACCAATATCTCTGTCCTCCCCGGTAAAAGTACAAATGCCAAATCAAGTTGATGGTCTGATGAGAAAAATATTTTTCTGCTACAAATTAGTTATTTCAAGGTTAAACTCCAAAATACATTTTTTTCCTGACAAATTCATAGCTTTTGTTCACAACTACAAAGTAATTTGGTATCCTCTCGAGGGACTGTTTGTTGGAGTTTATTTCATTTTAGACCCACAAGAGCTCAGAACAGTGGGGGAATGAACTCTGAATGTCATATATCATTGTTGAGAAAGATTGTACTGTTGTTTTGGATTTGTGTGAGCCTTGTAAAAATCAAAAATAAAATATTTTAAAAATACTATTTTTACCCTGAAAATTAGGTATCTGAGAATGGAGAAACTGTCTGAGTTGCAAATATATGAAAAAAAAAAAATCGGTATTTGGTAAATTGAACTTTTCAGAAAGTTGTTCAAATGATGCAAAGCAGTGATCAACCTTTCAAGGTTGGAAGAAATTATTGGATAGAATAGGATTGGAAAGAGAGAAACCATAAAATCCAAAAAGTTTTCTGAACCTGGCCTATATCCTTACAGTGCATCTAACCACCAAATTAGATTTATCGAAAGAAAAGGGCAGTGGGGATCCAGGAAAATCTGGAATAGAGAGATTTTTAGCTGTTCGCAACTCCATTGCTACTGTAAGGTAAAAACATCATGAGATGGGACTGGAGAAGGAGTCACCCAGTACTAAGGAGTAACAGGATGGTGTGACCTTGTATGCTCAAGATAAGTTTGGCACTAACAAGCTGATGAGCAGCAGACTAACAGTGAAGGGTAGCAACAGCTTATTCATTGGACAGTGTAATGGTATGATAATTTATTAAGTGCGTGTCCTGGGGTATAAAAAAAACACCACTTGCTGATATCGTTAGAATGCGCCTTCTCCACTAACACTGTTAGTTGTAAGTGTTACAATCCGGTAATAAAGAACCTTGATTTCGACTCAGTCTGGTGTCTGACTCACTCATTCTCGAACAAAGCAGACCTAACACTACCCACAATTGGCAGTCGAGTTGTTTATGGAAGTGTATCCAAAACGCAAGGTTATGTATATTGGAAGTGTATATTGGAAGTTTATGGAAGTGTATCCAAAACGCAAGGTTATGTATATTGGCTGTCCAATCATAAAATCTAATGAGTTTAAAAAAAAAGGTTTAGGGATAAAAGTCAGTACTGACTGAAAAAGACAGAAGAATTTAGGCAAAATATTCATTTTGATAGTTAATTCAGCCCAACAGAGATGTGGACAAGGGTGTCCACTACTTTAGGCACTGTTTCACGTTTTAACAGGGTAAGGACATTTTCTTTAAAAATACACTTGTGTTTTCTTGTAACTGTAAAACCTAAATAAGTTAACCGATCTTACACAACCTTAAAAGGAAAGTTAATATACACTGATGCAAGTATATTCACAGGGAAAAGTTCACTTTTATGCACATCTAGTTTGTACCCTGAAAACTGACTAAATTAAGTAAGTAACAATAGCATAGGAGGTAGGGAGGTATCAGGGCATGATATGAAAAGCAAAAGATCATCTGCATAAAGGGAATCCCTTAATACATGTTTAATACATGTTAGCATTAAAACATAGTTATCAGCACTGAAATGGATATTAGGCCACATTACCCACCCACCAACCCCTCTCCCTTCCCTCCCATACACTAATACAACAAGGAAAAGATTATGTAAATTAAACAAATATAAAGAACCAAAAATCTATTGAGTCACTGACCCTTAAAGGAAAAAATATAAAGCCAAAGTAAAATTAAAAAGATACGAAACAAGAGCACATCATCTGCGCCCTGACCCACTTCATGTATTTCAGTTGTTCCACTATTAGTGTGGATTTTTACCTTTCTTATATTTTGGAAGGGGTGTAGTTCTATCTGCACACCAATGTGCTGCAGATACGGCTGCCACATTCTAATGAATGTGTCATATTTTCTCCTTAAATTGTACATGATTTTCTCTCCATATTCCACAGTGTAATATTTGGTTGGGAGTTAGACTTCTACGTGACTACTATACATTCCCAGGCTACTGACAAGGCGACCTTCACAAACTGAATTTGGTACCTGGACAGTTTAAAACTCATGTCCATAATGTTACCCAGAAGGTACAATTCTGGATCCTGTGGAAAATCCATCTTTGTAATTTTTTTCAGAATGTCCCCCAGAAGGATCTTACCTTTGTACACAACCTGGTTGTGTACAAACTTTATCCATGGATAAAGGTTCCAATCTCCACACCACATCTGAAGCACAATTCTGAGATTTCTAATTTAGATTTATGTAATTTTTGTGGTGGGAGGTGCAGTTGATGCAGGAAATTGTGTTGCACCAACCTGTATCTGACATTAATAACTGCTGTCATGCTGTCAAGACACAGGTCTGACCAGCACCACTTGTGGTTTGTTTTGCCCAAGTCAGTCTCACACCTTTCCCTCGACTTCTTTAAGCCTAGCTTTCGGCCCTCACTTTGGAATAGGAGATAAACTGTAGAGATGAACTCGTATTTATTCCCCTTTTTGAATTAGGATCTCCATGTCACTACAGATGGGCAGGGCCTTAGATGGTCCCAAACTATCCCTTAATAAAGAACTTAACTGGAGATAGCAGAAGAAAATTTTATTGGACAAATCATATTTCTTTCTTAGCTGCTCGAATGACATGAGTTGTCCTTGATACACCTGATCCCCTTTCGGCGCCAGGTGTCCAGGATTTTATTATCTAGAGTCATGGATATTAATTTACTCTGGGACAAGGGAGATAGCCCCACCTTTATTCCATTACATTATTTTTTGCCGTCTGAATTATATGTTTTAATATGGGGTTACCTGTTTTCTTTAATATCAATTTTGTATCCTATTTATACATGAACTCTCCTGCCACCTTTTCTCCTACCCGTGTGTCCAATTTGTGCCCTGGTCGGGGAAACCACCTCCCTCAAAGAGTGAGGAGATAAACCTTGACATATGAACATTGTTGATGTGTTTTTTAATTTACAACCCACTCTTAAAGGTTTAATATCCATTATTTATGATAAGCTGGTAGGTTTAAGATCTGCCCCCTTGATAAAATTAAATCTGCATGGTACAGGATTTAAGCCTTTTATTGTTGGATGATGTTTGGGATTTAATCTTTAAATTAGTTAACTCCACATCCCTTTGTGGCTGTCATTGTTTGTTGCAATTGAAAGTTGTGCAGAGGGCTCATATGTCCAAAGCTAAATGATCTCTTATTTATCCAGATGTAAATTCTTGTGATAAATGCAAGAGAGACGAGGGTTCTCTTATCCATATGTTTTGGATGATCCCTAGCCTTGAAAAATATTGGAGGGATGTTTTCCAAACCCAATCCTCAATCCTTCAGTTGAATCTTGAACCTAATCGTCTGGTCGCCCTCTTTGGTACCTACCCCTGGAGAAGTTGATGTTGGTTTGACTCCAATTAAATCTCAGGTTCTGTCTTTTGCTTCTCTTTTGGCCAGACATGCAACATTACTAAGATGGAGGGATGCTGCTCCTGCCCTGCCCTGCCCACCCTTGCTAAATGGTTGTGGGATATTATGTTCTGTTTACATCTAGAAAAGATTAGTCATTTTATTAGTAACTTGGATATGTTTCCAAACTTATGGGAACTCTTTCTGAACTAATTTTAGAACCTCTCGTTTTATTATAAGACCTGTCTTCCAACACTTTATTGTTCCAGGTACAAGGTAAACATGATTCTAGCACTTCGGCTTGGTAACGGGCTCAAGAGGTGGGGGCGAAAATGAAAATATAATATTCAGGATAAAATTATATGATGTTCTGTTACCTTATCAATGTACCCTATAAATTAGACAACTTTGTTGATTTCTGTATATTTGACATTTCTGTTGTGTATTTTACAAATTTTCTGAATATATCTGTTTACTCAATAAAAATATTTAGAAAAGAAACGTGTAAATAAACTAATTCCCCTTAACTGCATCGATGATGATTGAGCTTGGATTATCTTTTGAACCCCTCAGCCCACAATAACGTCAATTTTTGCATTGGACACTCATTGATAAAAGCTTATTGAGGCAGAGTTCCATTTCCATTCTCCTTGGCATTTTCTCACCCAAAATAGGAAAAGCATACTACCTGCAGGACAATGGGGAAGTTCTTCCTTCGGGATACTTGTCATTCGTTGGAAGTCGTCATGGCAAGCATTGCAGAAATGTGTTGTTCCAAAGCAAAAAAACACTGCCACAGAGCAGCAATACCGACACTTGTACTCCAGGAAGTCTGTACCATGCTTGGGACACATCTGTTGATGATCATTATACAGTAGTATAAACAGAGAGTATTTTTACTAAATAACTCAAATTATTCACACAATTGAGAGGAATTTCTGAAAAAAAATCCTTTTTTGATGGCTTAATTTTCAAGTTCTCTGAATTAACTTTCAAGCCATCAGTGCTTTAATATCGAATAGGAAGAAAGACAACGCTCGAATAAACAAGTCAGAGGCTATACTTCAGTTAAGTAGCGCATTTGTGAGATCAGTACTGTATGAAATAGGGGAATCTTTCAAGATGAATTTGAATGCATTGGAAACAGACAGATGGTTTACTGGACTAAGACCTGGAGCACGCACTTTATGAGTACGGATGTAGTAGGTGGCGTGTTCTATCTGTTGGAATTTAGAAGAGGGAAACTGATTGAAACAGGAGATTGTGAGGGATCTTGACAAGCTGGATGTGGAGAAGATGTTCCCTCTTGTGAGAGAATCTAAGACAAAAGTCATGCTCTAAAAATAAGGGCTTCACTTATTTAAGAGAGAGATGAAGGAAATTCTTTTTAGAAATATAGTCTGAATATTTTAACGGGAGATGTAAACATATACCAGATAGGAATACAGAGCTGAGGTTAGAGTGAAATCAGCCATGATCTGATTGATTGACTAAACAGACTTGATTCACCGACTGTTCTATTTCTGCTTTTAATCTGTATGCTCATTTCACATTTAAGTAAATGGCAGAACATGCTAAACAAAGAATACCTGTGCTCTGGAGACATCTGAGCAAGCACCACAAATCAATTCCCTTGGGTCGTAGTCATCGCCCTGGCCTGCTTCAGCATCACATCTTGCTTCACCTCCAAAATAAGCCTATTCAAAAAGACGTCAGAATTGTGCCCTTAGTTTCTTTTTGGCAAGGAAAACTAAGTAAGACTTGATTGAATAAACAGTTTAAATATAATCCCTTGGAACTTAAAGCCCAGAAATGGGTGTTACTTCCTCCAATATATCTTAACATCCATTTTGATTGCTTTATGTAATCCTCAAGTGAAAATAAACTGGGAAGACATTTCATTAAATCCAATCTACTATTCATGTATTTTTTTTAAATGGCACTAGAAATCCTCGTTAAATTTTTGATTGGATCAATACAAAAGGACCAAATGGTGAAACTAGGAAATAAAAATTGCATAAGTAATTGATTGCATTCATTTTTTGGGCAGCTGAGGAACAGCTCACCCAACTGCTTCTTCTTTCCTTTGGAGCCTCTCCTCCTTGGGAAGCCCTCAATGGGGTGGCACAGCCTCGAGGGGCAGGCAAGCATCAAGCCGCAAAGTACCTGAGCTGAAGGGTCATTACTCTGGTAAGGTGGCCTGCTGGTTACTGTGGAGAATGGAACCTCCTGGCTCCATAGGATGTGGCTGGTGCACTGCCTGTAGAGCCTGTCTGCCTTGTTTCAGTCTTTGGAAATCGCCTCCCAACCAGCAGCCTCACAAAGAGTCAATCACGATCTTCAAAGAGGTTATTGTTCCCCATTGACAACATATGCCTGATGGGGAGCTAATGCCCTGTGAATCTCTGAAATAACTTGACAAAATGATTTTGCAAAAGGGAAAATCATATCAATTATTACAAGCACAAAATGACAAATGACTCAAAATCCAAATACAACATCTGCAAATGTGTAACCTACCTTTTTACATTTATAGCAGACATAGTAAGCGTATCTATTCATTGCAAAACCAGCAGGATCATTATGAAAACGAACACCGGGAGTTGTGATGGCATCACTTTTGTGTAACCCTTCATATTCTAGCCTCATTAGGGCCTTCCTTTTTACATCTTCATACAGGCCTTTGATAGGATCAAGCAAGTCCTTCAATACAAGATGATATATTTTGTTCTGAAAATATATAATCACATGAAGTTCATCATTTATGTAAACAAGAAATGTGCAGATGCTTAAAAAAAACTCAAGCAACATACAAGTCCTCAGAAGACCAAGCAGCATCCTGGGAGGCAACAGTCAACGTTTCGGGTCAGAATCCTTTCTTTATCAAGAGGAAGATACAAAGGTGAAATTACATGTTTAAAGGGGGAACGCAGGAAGAAGGGGCCAGAAGGTGTGAAAGGTGGAGTGAGGGTAGAGAGGGAAACCATCAGGAGGGGAGGGGAAGAAAAGTTAAAAAATAAAAGTTCATTAGGTGGTCAGTTCAGAGATACCAAGTTTAATCAAGTGTCATTGAAACAAATCCGTTTGATGCTCACCTTACATATTGGACACGCCATAAAACCAAAGGTTATTCTTGGACCAAGCCACTGATTTTCAAGAACCCGTCTACAGCAATGTAGATGGAAAACATGACTACACTCCAACTTGACAGCAAAAAAACCCAAAAAAAAGTCAATCAGTTATGTAGATACAGGCTTTAGACATTCAAATAGACAACAGATTTTTTTCCTGCAGAACATTACAGCGCAATGTAGGTAGGCACTTTGACCCACAATGTTGTGCCGACCAATATATACCGACTCAAAGAAACTAAACCTTCCCTATCTCATAACCCTCTATTTTTATTCCATTCACGCGCCTAAGAGTCTCTTAAATAGCCTTATTATTTCAGCCTCCACCACCACCCCAGCAATGCATTACAGACACCCAAAATTCTAGTGTAAAAAAACGTACTCCAGACAGAGAGCAGCGAGTGGTGGGAACCAGCCTAGGTGAGTGAACAGTTTTAAAAAGGGCAAGGGCAACTGAAGAGTTGAACAGAGTGTTGATTTGAGGCAGTATGCACTTGAAATAATTGGCAGGGACAAATAAAAGGAGGGGAAGCTAAAGACTCAAGAGGCTTTGGCAAGCTTGCTTCCAGTGGGGTAAGGCCAGGTGAGGTAGTGTAATCCTTTAATTAAATTAGGAGTAGATAATAGAGTCAGCTAGGGCAGTGGATTGCTCTGATTGTGGGAAACCTGGGACAGCATAATTGTCCCTAATGTCTACCCCTGCAAAACGTGCATCCAGCTGGAGACAAATTGAGTTAGGGATCTGGATGAATTCTGTATCATTTGAGAGGCAGAGAAGATGATAGAGAGGAGTTTTAGGGAGACAGTCACCCCCAAAAGTTAGGAGGCAGGTAGCATGGTGACTGTCAGGAGAGGGAAGGGGAATAGACAGAGTGCAGAACACCCCTGTGGCTGTTCCCATCAACAATAAGTATATGGTTTTGGTTACTGTTGGTGGGAATGACCTACCAGGGACAAGTTGTAGTGGTCACGCACCTGGCATTGAGATTGGATCTCAGAAAGGAAGGAGGGAAAAAAAGAGAGCTGCAGTGATTGTTAGGGGGACAGATAAGAGGTTCTGTGGGAGAGATCCAGAATCCCGGATGGTCTGTTGCCTCCCTGGGGCTGCTATCTCTCGAATCCAGTTCTTGATATTCTCAGGAGGAAGGGCGAGCAGTCAGATGTCGTGGTCCATGTAGGGACCAATGACGTGGGTAGGAAGGAAGAGGAGGTCCTGCGAAGAGGGTTTAGGGAGTGAGGTATGAAGTTGATGGACAGGACCTCCAGGATTGTGATCTCAGGTGTGGTACCCATGCCACGGGCTTGTGAGGCTAGAAATATGAAGTTAATGTAGCTAAATATGTGGCTAGAGAGATGGTGCAGGAGGGAGGGCTTCAGGTTTGTGGACAATTGGACTCTGGTCCTGAGAAGGTGGAACCTGTTCGGATGGGGTGGTTTACACCTGAATAGGAGGGGGACTAACATCCTTGTAGGTAGGTTTGCTAATGCTGCTCTGGGTGGGGGTTAAACTAGATTGGCAGGGGGAGGAGAACCAGAGTGTTACAGCAGATAGTGAGGTTGAGGGGGATAAAGGTCATGCAGAAATCAAATGTTTGTATAAGTCAGATGATCTTCAGGCGTAGATGGCATGTGGGATTATGATATCATTGCCATTAGTGAGACTTGGTTGTAGGAGGGCAGGACTGGCAGCTCAATGTTAGGGGGTTCCATTGTTTCAGACGTGATAGAAGGGAAGGGATGAAAGGGGAGGAGTGGCATTGCTAGTCAGGGAAAATATCACAGCTGTACTTATAGAGGACATCCCAGAGGGTTCATTTACAGAAGCCATATGGGTGGAGCTGAGGAACAGGAAAGGTGCGACTGATAGGGTTGTATTATAGACCACCCAATAGTCAGAGAGAATTAGAGGAGCAAATCTGTAGAGAGATAGCAGACTGATGTATGAAACAGTAAGTTTTAACTTTCTACATATTGACTGGGACTCCTGTACTATAAAAGGGCTGGATGGCTTGGAGTTTGTCAAATTTGGTCAGGAAAGATTTTTCTAAATCAAAATATAGAGGTACCAGATTATAGAATATAAAGGAGCTACTATTCGCTTCAGGGAAGATTATCCACAAGAAGTTCTTATTGAAAGAGGCAAATACAAAGGAGTAATGGCTGAGCTCCACAACTGGCAATGCAGACCTTCCCTCTGCTTTCCTGCATGTTGAAGATCTTTCCATAGGTTGGTTAATCTATGTGGTTGAATTCCATAGGCCAGATGGAAGTTCCTCCAAGAAAATGTTAACATAAGAGTACAGCAAGCAACCATTTAACTAGATTTTACTTTTTTATGTCAGTTTATAGTCATATTAAAATGGTGGAATACTCTTCTAATTTTTTATTTTCTGCTGTGAGAGTCAGAATTAAATATAATGTTAGAGACTTCCCAGTTTGAGACCGAGGATTTGATTAGGTTTAGGTTTGCATGTAGCTCCATTGTGGAATTAATCAGCAATGGGATGAGAGTGGGGGATTTTCTAGGTTAGTTTTATTGTATCTGGGTATCTGTGGGATTTCACTTTTAAATATAAAAATCTGTTCCATATTTTGGTCTTTGCCAATTTTTTGGGTTCCTCTTCCAAATGTGGTCTACGCATGTGCAGAGATTTTCACTTTTACAATTTTTAAATAAACTTTTAAATGGATGTTAAAAAATTGTAACTTTGTTTTTTTTTCTAAATATTAATAAGCAATTAAACGAAAAAAGATTTAAAAAAAAAAAGTTTCAAGCCAATATTACTTTTGCGCAAGAGATACACATTTGTAAGGAGGATGAAAATTGCTTTTTTTCCAAGTTATACAGAGGTTTGTAATTTCATTCCCTGTCTCAGTTTAAAGTTAAAGGTGCATGATCTTTATTAATTCTAAAGATCCATTTGGGGATTTAAAAACTATTATGGATCCCAATGGGTAGATTGTTAATAGTGACAGGTACATTGAATAATAAAAAAAGTTGCTTTGGTTAACATACATGCTCCTAATGTTGACAATCCAGATTTTTTTTAAGAAGGTGTAGAACTCTGATTATCTGAAATCGGATTCTCCAAAATCCTCATTTATCTGAAAATGTTTTAAAATTCCAAATTTTTTTCGGAGCTGAAATGACCTCACAGGTTGGAAAATACAAACACCTGACATGAAGTGCGAACGACGATTGTCCTCGTTTCAGGTAACTCACTCCCTCTCATTCCATTTCTTCTTTCCCTTCCCCTATTGATTTTTCTCTTCCTCTCAAATTGCATTCCACTGTCTCCCAGCCACAAGCGGTTGGAAGAATCCTTTGTCATCATGGAGAGCAGGCTCCTGGCAGCAGTGGGGACTTTGGGGTCTCAGCAGCAATGGGGCCTTGGAGTGGAGGTGTTGGTGATTGGCTGCAGCCAGCACTTTTTTGGTGAGGATTAACTTAATGCTTAGAAAGCCTTCTCTTGTTTGTTTTCGTCTAAACTCTGATACAAGTGATTTGTTGTTGCTATTGGGCTGTTTTTAAAAAATTACCAGTCATCTGCAAAAAATGTTTATCCGACATAGGCCTGGTCCTGACCATTTTGGATAATTGGAGTTGTAGTTTATACACTGATTATGGGTGGAGATTTTAACCTTATTTCAATGATTGATAGACCTTCCTCTAATCAGAATCTTCCTAATAAATCTGCTAGTTTTATTAACTTTTTTTTGGTTATTATGGATTGGTTGATATATGGAGGCTTTTACATCCTAAGGACAAAGACTTCTTTTTTCTCATGCTTATCATAGTTATTCTAGGATTGATTATTTCTTACTCGGACTGGTTCCCTTGGTAGCGGACTGTCTATATGATCCAATTGCTGTTCCCGATCATGCACTCTTGAAACTCTCTTAAATTTTCTGATGTCATTTCCAGAGTTCAGTAGTGGCAATTCAATTCGACTTCAAGATGAGAAGTTTGTAGACTTTATTAAGGAACAGACTTCTCATTTTTTTTAAAAAACAAATTCAACTGAGGTAATGTCAAGTCTAATTGTTTGGGATACATTTAAGGCACACTTGCAAGGACAAGTAATTTCTTATTCAGCAGGGTTAAGGAAATGTACAAAAGAACAATTGTTATTATTGAGTTAAAACAAAAATTAATAGAAAATACTCAAGGAAACCTAATATGGATCTCTATAAGGAAGGAGTAGAACTCTAAATGCGATATGATTTGTTATTAACATATCCTAATGAGATACAATTGTTTAAATCAAACCAAAAGGCCAATTTTATGTACATGAGATAAATCAGGTAAATTATTAGCTGGACAATTAAAGGTAGCTATGGCTAAAAGACACATTTGTAAAGGAGATGGCAATATTGCATACAATCATGATCAAATTAATAAGACATTTCAGGATTTCTATTCTGATTTTATATACATCTCAAGTTCCTGATAATACTATAAGTATGGATAGATTTCTGCAACAATTGAATATCCCTAAAATTTCTTCTAATGATCAACTTTTATTGGAAGCTCCAATATCGGAAATGGCAATATTTAAAGCTATTTCCTCTCTTCAATCCATCAAAGCTCCAGGCCTGGACGGTTATACTGTAGAGTTTTTTTAAATGCTTTGCTAACATACTAACACCTTGGTTGTGTAGGGTATTTAATGATTCTGCGCTGGATGGGTCACGTCTCCAGAATGGAGGACCATCGCCTTCCCAAGATCGTATTATATGGCGAGCTCTCCACTGGCCACCGTGACAGAGGTGCACCAAAGAAAAGGTACAAGGACTGCCTAAAGAAATCTCTTGGTGCCTGCCACATTGACCACCGCCAGTGGGCTGATAACGCCTCAAACCGTGCATCTTGGCGCCTCACAGTTTGGCGGGCAGCAGCCTCCTTTGAAGAAGACCGCAGAGCCCACCTCACTGACAAAAGGCAAAGGAGGAAAAACCCAACACCCAACCCCAACCAACCAATTTTCCCTTGCAACCGCTGCAATCGTGTCTGCCTGTCCCGCATCGGACTGGTCAGCCACAAACGAGCCTGCAGCTGACGTGGACTTTTTACCCCCTCCATAAATCTTCGTCCGCGAAGCCAAGCCAAAGATCTCTTGGAACTTTGCCATGGACATGTTATGCAGCATCAGTTTCAATAATTCCTAAGAAAGACAAAGACCCTTTAGATTGTGTTTCCTATAGACCAATATTATTGTTGAATGTTGATTCCAAAATTCTTTCCATTATTTTAGCTTTCAGATTGGAAAATATTCTTGAGTAATTTCTAAAGAACAAACAGAATTTATAAGAATTGATTTCACATTTTAATATCTGTAGGTTAATGAATATCTCTATTGACTAAAATACCGGAATGTATATCGTTAGATGCAGAAAAGACTTTTGATAGAGTAGAATGGAAATATCTATTTGAAATTTTGGAAAGATTTAATTTCAGACCTGCTGTGGCTACATACTCCTGTTGCTGTAGTAATTACTAATAATCAAATATCCTCTTTTTAAAACAAAAATATGTTTTGAGGAACTAGACAGGGTTGTCCATCAAGTCCTTTATTATTTAACCCAGCCTTGGAATCTTTAGCGATAGCATTTTGTGACTCCAGTGATATTCAGGCTATTAACAGAGAAGCTGTAATTCATAAGGTATCTTTATACACAGATGATCTTTTAGTATATATTTCAGATTCTAAGAAATATATTACTTCAATGCTGATTTTTCTTTCCCAACTTAGCATTTTTTTCAGGATATAAATTGTATCTCCAGCAGAGTGAACAATTTCCAAAGAATATGCATGTACCTATCTAAGAGCATACACCTTTTAGAGTGGTTAAAGAACATTTTACATATCTTGGAGGTTAAGATCACTAAAAATTTAAAGATTTATACAAATTTAATTTTCTCCCTTTGATTGATGATGTGAAATAAACACTTTCGCCATTGGCCATAACTTTAATAGGTCATATAAATGCTTTGAAGATTATACTTTTTACCCAATTTTTTGTATATTTTAAGCAATTCCAGTATTTTTTTTGACAATATTAACTCTAAAATTTCTTATATGGAATAATAAGAAATGTACTCGAGGGTGAGTAAATTTAATTTGCATAAATTTAAGAAAGATATTGGTATGTCTTTATCCGGATATCAAAAATCCAGAAAGCTCCAAAAACCGGCCAAGTTGGGAGAGAGATGGCAGCACGAGTTGGGTGGGTGAGGGGGACGAGACCGGCAGCGCGAGGCAGGCGGGTGAGAGACCAGCAGTGTGAGGCAGGCATGGAGGTGAGGGGAGATGGCAGGGCGACTGGAAGGGGGTTGGGGCGGATACAGCAGCACAATTCAGGTGGGCTTAAATCTGACTTTCTGAAATCCGAAAAAATCCGAAATTCAAAACATACTGTCCCCCAAGGGGTCCGGATAAAGGATTGTGTACCTGTATTAGATTTCATTACTGGGAAGTTAATACTTGTTATAATATTTTCTGGGTATTTTATTCTGACACACCTGATCGCTATCATTGGTCAGATTCGGAATTGAAATCCGTACAGGGGTATTCATTAGCTTCCTTATTGGGAGCTGCTCTTCCTTTTCCAATTTCTAAGATTAGTCGATATACCTTTAACCCAATATTTAAACATTGCGGATTTGGTTTCAATTTTGGAATTTTTTTTTATTTAAAACATTTTAGTTTATCGAGTACAATTTATATCAACTATGTTTTTTCTCATCACCTATAATGGATCAAACCTTTACTTTGTGGAAAAGAAAAGGAACTGTCTATTTTTGAGATCTGTTTCTAGTGGATGTTTAATGTCTCTTGATATAATATCTAACAAATATAATATACCTAAGTCACTTTTTTTTAGATATTTCCAAGTTAGAAGTTTTTTTAAATGAGATGTTACCTAATCTTCCTATATATCTAGCTGATTTGGTTGATTGTCTTTCATTTGAATCCCTCCCATAAGGAGGAATAAGGTATCAGTAATATTTACAATAATTTACTAAAATTGCAATTGATCTCTCATGATAAAATTAGAGGAGCTTGGAAATTGGAACTTCAGTCACTTCTCCCAGAGGAAATTCGGGAAAATATTTTTGGAATCGTTAATACCTCTTCATTATGTGCTCAAAGTGGTACATTGGGTCCATAAGTCGAAAGATAAATTGGCCTGTGTCTTTCCTAATTTTAGTCTTATGTGTGATAGACACATACTTCTTCTTTGGCTTGGCTTCGCGGACGAAGATTTATGGAGGGGGTAAAAGTCCACGTCAGCTGCAGGCTCGTTTGTGGCTGACAAGTCCGATGCGGGACAGGCAGACACAGTTGCAGTGGCTGCAGGGGAAAATTGGTTGGTTGGGGTTGGGTTTTTCCTCCTTTGCCTTTTGTCAGCGAGGTGGGCTCTGCGGTCTTCTTCAAAGGAGGTTGCTGCCCGCCAAACTGTGAGGCGCCAAGATGCACGGTTTGAGGCGATATCAGCCCACTGGCGGTGGTCAATGTGGCAGGCACCAAGAGATTTCTTTAGGCAGTCCATGTACCTCTTCTTTGGTGCACCTCTGTCACGGTGGCCAGTGGAGAGCTCGCCATATAACAGGATCTTGGGAAGGCGATGGTCCTCCATTCTGGAGACGTGACCCACCCAGCGCAGCTGGATCTTCAGCAGTGTGGACTCGATGCTGTCGACCTCTGCCATCTCGAGTACTTCGACGTTAGGGATGAAAAACCTCACAAAGATAAGCGTATACAGAGCCGTTGTCATACCCACACTCCTGTTCGGCTCCGAATCATGGGTCCTCTACCGGCATCACCTACGGCTCCTAGAACGCTTCCACCAGCGTTGTCTCCGCTCCATCCTCAACATCCATTGGAGCGCTTTCATCCCTAACGTCGAAGACACATACTTAGTGGCCACACTAATGAACATGTTTTGGTCTTGCACTGCATTGGAGATATTTTGGATGGATATTTTCAAGATTTTGTCAATTATACTGGGTGTTAGATTGCAACCTAACCCACTGACTGCTATTTTTGGAATTATAATTTCAGATGTGGGTCGAGTTCCCACTTCTGCACATTGGGTTGTAGCCTTTACTACACTGTCCGCCAGAAGAGCCATTCTATTTAAATGGAAAGATCCTAATTTTACCATCTTTGATGCATTTGCTCTTTCAAGTTATGACATGTTTAAGTTTAGAAAAAAATTAGAAGTTGTACTTTTGATACCTCTTAAATTTGAAGAGACTTGGTGTCCTTTTATAAACTATTTTTGTCGGAGTTAATCTTGTTTTGACTTCACCTTTCAGACTGTTTTACATTTCAGTTATACTTTTATTGGAAAAGACCAGATAAATAGTTTGTATTGATCTGTTGTAATGAACTCTCAGTTTAGGCTGCCAAGCCCTTTTTTTTGTTGTTGATGTTTTTTGTCTATTTTGGTAGGTTAGATGGGGTTTTAATAACTTTTTTTTCTCTTTTTTGAATATTCCAAATTGAGGAGAAAGGGACAATATTGTTCAAAATGTTATGTTACACATTGTATTATTTATTGCAATATATTGAGGTTTCTGCTTTTACTATTCGATTCTGTATTCAATGCTCCTCAAGTACTGTTTACTTCTCATGTGTTTTAAAAAAAGATTCAAATATAAGAAAATATAGAGGTACCAACGAGAGAGGATGCAATATTGGATCTCCTATTAGGGAACCAGACAGGTCAAGTGACAGAAGTGTGTGAAGACGAACATTTTAGGTCCAGTGACGATAATGTCATTAGTTTCAAGTTAATTATGAAGAAGGTCCTAGAGTTGAGATTCTAAATTGGAGAAAGGCCAAATTTGTGGAAATGAGAAAGGATCTCAGATTGGGCCAAGTTGTTTTCTGGTAAAAATGTGTTCAGTAAGTGGAAGGCCTTCAAAAGTGAAATTTTGTGAGTGCAGAATTTGCACATTCCTGTCAGGATTAAAGGCAAAGTTACCAGGCGTAGGGAACGTTGGTTTTCAAGGGATATTGCCGATCTGGTTAAGAAGAAGAGAGAGTTGTACATCAAGGTTTAGGTAACAAGGAGCAAATAAGGTACTAGAAGAGTACAGAAAATGTAAGAAAATACTTAAGAAAGAAAACAGGAAAGAAAAAAGAGACAGGTTGGCAGATAACATGAAGGTAAACCTGAAGGGTTTCTACAAGTATGTTGAAAGTAAAAGGATAGTAAGGGACAAAACTGGTCCTCTAGATCAGAGTGGTCGTCTGTGTGTGGAGTTTCACGAGATGGGGGAGATCTTAAACGGTTTTTTTTTTTGCTCAGGAAATTGGCAGAGTGAATGATGAAGGAAGCAGTAGTGTCAAGGAACTTATCGAGATTGATGAGGAGGAAGTGCTTGCTGCTTTACAGTGAATAAAGGTAGATAAATCCTCTGGGCCTGACATGATATTCCCTGCGACCTTGAAGGAGATAAATGTAGAAATTGCAGGTGCCATGACAGAAATATTTAAAATGTCCTTCACCATCGATGAGGTGCTGGAGGACTGGAGGGTAGCTCATGTTGTTTTGTTCTTTAAAAAAAGCTCCAAAAGTAAGTCAGGAAATTACAGGCCTGTGAGCCTGATGTCAGAAGTAAGTAATTTATTGGAGGGTGTTCTGAAAGATCAATTCACAATTATTTGGACAGCCAAGGGCTGATTAAGGACAGTTAGCATGGCTTTGTGCGAGGTAGGTCGTGTTTAACTAATCTTAGTTTTTCGAGGAAGTCACCAAGAAAGTAGATGAAGGAAAGGCTGTGGATGTTGTCTACATGGACTTTAGTAAGGGCTTTGACAATTTGGTTCAGAAGGTTCAGACACTAGGTGTCCATGGAGAGGTTGCAAACTGGGTTCGAAATTGGCTGAATGGGAGAAGACATAAGCCTCTTTTCCACTGGCATCTTGTCCCAGGAATCAATTGGGACAGGGTTCAGTGGAAAAGGAATTACGTCATTTCTTACCTCGACCCCTATTCATATCCCCGACGCTGATAAAACTAGTGGAAAAGGGACAACAGAAAGTTGAAGGTAGAACACTTCGATCCCTGGGAATGAGTATATTCAATGAAAAAGCAATTAGTGTCCCAGTTAAGGGTGGCCCAGTTGAAATGGGACAAAAGGCTTCCTATCCCAGGACACTGCACAACAAATTAACTGGGATGCCAGTGGAAAAAGGGCGAGAGAGTGGTATTGGATGATTGCTTCTCAGACTGGAGACCTGTGACTAGTCGGGTGCCTCAGGGATCGGTGCTGGGACCCATTGTTGTTTGTCATCCTATATCAATGATCTGGATGATAATGTAGTAAAATGGATCAGGAAATTTGATGATGACATTAAGATTTCAAAGCTTGCAGAGGGATCTGGACCAACTGGGAAAATGGGCCAGAAAATTGCAGATGGCATTTAATGCAGAGTTGCAATTTGGAAAGACAAACCAAGGTAGGATATCTACAATAAATTGGTTGCAAAGAAAGCTTTGGCATCTTGGCCTTCATAAATCAAAATATTGAGTACAGGAGTAGGAATGTTATGGTGAGATTGTATAAGACATTAGTGAGGCCAAATTTGGAGCATTGTGTGCAGTTCTGGTTGCCTAAAGATTGAAAGAGTGCAGAGAAGATTGACTAGGATGTTGGCAGGTCTTCTGGAGTTAAGTTATAGGGAAAGATTAAATGAGTTAGGACTTTATTCCTTGGAGCATAGAAGAATGAAGGGAGATTTAATAGAAGATTATATAATTATGAGGGGTACAATGAGTAAATGCGAGTAGGCTCGTTCCAATAGATTACGAGAGATAAATATGAGGGGATGTGGCTTTAGGGTGAAAAGGGATAGGTTTAGGGGGAACATCTTCACTCAGAGTGGTAGGAGTGTGCGATGAGCTGCCATCTGACATGGTAAATGCAGGCTCACTCTTGAATTTTAAGAATAAATTGGAGAGATACATGGATGGGTGAGTTCTAGAGGGCCATCAGAATTTTTCAGCGGACTAGATGAGCCAAATGGCCTGTTTTTTCTGTAGTGTTCTATAGTTCTATGATGTCTTCCCTAAACCTCCCTCCCTTCAGTTTGTACAGATGTCCTCTGGTGTTTGCTACTTTTGCCCTGGGGAAAAGTTGCAGGCTGTCTATCTACACCTTTCAATCTGTAGACCTCAAAGTCGCCTCTTGCCTTCCTTCACTCCAAAGAGAAAAGCCATATCATGATGCAAAACACAAGAGTTCTTCAAATGTTACCAGTTGAAATCAATATGTATTCTTGATACACAGCAAAAAGGGTTGAATAATGTTATAGGAATGGATGTCGTGACAGGAGAAGCCAATCAATTTCTATCAATGGAAACACGGTACATTTGGAGAAGAATTAGTCCAATTAAAATTGTCAGCAAAATCGATTTGTATTTGCAGTTGCAGAGTAAACACACACGGTACATGAGAAGTATCAATTTAGTCATGCAAGAACTTAGAACAAATAATAAAGGTTTAAACATGCATCCAGAGGGTGGATAAGTGAATATGGGATTCAAGAAATGAACTCCAGTTACAGGCATGCTTGTTGATAGTAGTCAGGTGAAAACAGGGATAGAGAGTTGAAAGTTTAGATCTGCTGCAGGAAGTAATGAAGTGATAACGCTTTAAATGTGGAAATTTAAAAACATTCAGACTAGGAGTTAACGTATCAGCGATTTCTTGGGACAACTTTAGATAGAGGTAGCAAAAGATACCAGTCTTTTTTAATATATAAATTTGCTAAATATTACTCACAAATTGCTGCCAAACTGCAAAATCAACATTTGCCTAAGTGTGTGTGTGTTTTCTTTCCCAATCATCACTGAACAGTTTTAAATGAATTTTAAACTGCAGGAAAGGACACTCTTTTGATAAGAGACTGTCTCCTGCACCGTTTAACATTACTTTTCTAGATAGCCTGCATTTTGTCTGTGTAACACTGTACTCTGCACTTTTTGCCACACTGTAACACTATACTCTGCACTTTGTTATTGACGCACTACTTATTTTCAAAGGTTGATGCATGGAAGGCACTCAACACAAAGCTGTTCACGGTCCTTCACTACATGACAAACAATTCAAGTTTTTAGATTCTAAGTTAATGTCCATGAAAGAAATGCTTTACCTGAACTGCAGGAGCTGCCGAAAGTGCCTCTGTAAAGCATATCATGCACATATCATCAGCATCTTGCTTGAGAGACACTGCATTTTTGTCACAGCCGTGCAAGCAAGGTAAACAGTGCTCTTCATCTTTAACTCCCCCACAGAGATGGCCGCAGGAATGGGTCTTGCCACAGGCGGTCTTAGCATATTCCTTGTTATGATGAGTAAAAGATATTGTGGTGAAACTAAACATCTCAGAAAACCCACGATACATTTTGTGTGTCAAATTATTTGTACTGAACTGTTAAATTCGTGCTCGATAACATTCCGCATGAGGGTCTTATTTTACTCACTTGACAGTCTGCATCTGAACACACCCCACCCACTGCTGATAGCTCTGTTCCATTTCTTGACCCGCAGAATCGACATGTTTCTGAACTGCTTGATGCAGGTTTGCCTATAAATGAAGAACCATTTCAAATTCAGTTGTCGCTTAATGTGAAACTAAAGCAAGCCCTATATTGATGCACTACTTTAATAACATACTGACCACATATACAAGTGCCAGTAACTGAGAAGATCACATGCAGCAGATTCAACTGATGGCTATGATCAGAAAAGGCACAATATCCGTAACTGAATTTCTTTCCCAGCTGAAAACCTAGATTAAATAAATTCATCAATGTAACAGATAACTAGTGGAAGAACTCAGAAGGCCGGACAGCATCCATGATGAATTTGGGATGCCCTGACGCCAGCCCCGTGGATGCAGTCTGATCTATTGAGTCCTCCAGCAATTCCTTGCTTGCTCAATTTTCCAGGACCTACAGATTTTGTTTCTAACTGATTTAACTTACCAGTTAGAACGAGATGAAGGAACAGTTAACATGTATCATGATTTGTCATAAACAATCTATTTTCTTTGCAGAGCTTGCTTAGCCTATGATCTTTAGTTTTTAATCTTGGGAAGAATAACATGATATTCAAAGTTGCAATGTTCCTAGCTCTTCAGATGTGGTTTTATCTCCATATACAAATCCAATAATATGTTGAAACCTGTCAGTATGAATAATTGCATAGATTCCTAGATAGGCAGGACCTATCTGCCTGGCATTTTCCACTGTTAAGTGAGGTCCAACATTATCTGGAGGAACCACACCTTGTACTCCACCTGGGCAATCTACAGCTCAATGGTAAGAACACAGAATGTTCTAATTTCAGGTAATGTCCTTTCTCTCTTCCTCTGTACCATTTCCTCAATTCCCCTTTTTCCTTCCATTTTCCCAACTATTTTTTAATATCCCTTTTCCCGACCACCCCTCTCCAGCATCCCACCCGTTCTCATTGCCATGCCCTTTCATTCGCTGCCCTCCATCCCCATTTCCTTTATGGATTCTTCTTCCCTGTTCCCTGCCTCTGGTTTCATTCCTATCTAATCACTCACTTCTCCCTGTTATGTTGCACCTTCCACCATCTGACCCTTTTTCTTGCCTCTCTCTGTTTGTCTGGCATCTGCCAATCTACTGCCTCTGTCTGTAACTCCCAGGTTCATCAATCCCATGTGGCCTCCTGTCCTGCCCCTCCTACCCTTGCATTAGTTTTTCTTCTCCCTAACCACAGTCTTAATGAAAGGTTTTTTAAAAGCAACATTAACCATTCTTTTTCTCCCACAGGTGTTGCTTGACCTGCTGAGTTCCTGCAGCACATTGTGCTTAGTACATGAAAGTCAGCCTTTGTAAGAACTGCTATGTTGCACACATTGATTGCCATGAGATTTAAAGCTGGTATAACTGGTAGAAAAGTGACAGTCATTTGCTGTCTTGAACTTTTGAACATGCTGTCTGAAAATACTTTTATTATTTGTATTTTATAATTCTGACTGTGAACAAATATTTCTACAACATTAATTTAAAAAATGCAAGAGAAGCAATTCTAATAAAATATGGTATAATGTTGGGATTTCAATCCTGACCTGTATGTTCTCGGAACTCCACCATTGCTTTCATGGTTTTTGAGTCTGCAAGTGCCATAAGCCAGAACAGCTTGGTTCTTCCACAGCCTTCATGAAGATCCACTTTAATTGCTTCCTCCTCCTCCTTAAATACCTATAAGTTCAAAACTACATTAATTCAATTGGAACAATCAAGTGATTTATCATCTTGATAAAATTCTGCTCAATAAATTAGCCATGCAGTGAGCAGCACCTTTCAGAATAATGACAATTGGTGTTAATGATAAAAAGGAAAGCCCAAGCAGAGCAATACATGGGCATGAGGGAGGAAATGGGGGGGGGGGGGGGGGGGGGCTGCTTCTTACAGGTAAGGTAATGTCAGGTAGGATCTTAGCATATTAACAAAGAATAAATAATGGAGATGGCAGTTAGAGCAGTGGAGTGCTCTGAATTCAGGATGTGGGAAATCGGGGAGAGCACAATCGTCCCTGATGACAACATCAGCAAGAGGTGCATCCAGCTGCAGCTCCTAACATACTGTGTTAGGGATCTGTAGCTGAACGAAGTCCGGATCATTCAGGAAGCAGAGGGAGTAATTGAGAATAGCTACAGGGAAAAAGTCACCCCCAAAGGTCAGGAAGATGGGTGATTATTAGGAGATAGAAGGGGAATAAGCAGTCAGTGCAGAATACCCCTGTATGAATATACCACTTGAAGAATGTGACCATTCCACTTAACAATAAGTATACTGTTTTGGATACTGTTGGGGGTGGGGTGGTGGGTGAATCCACTAGGGTCAAGTCATAGTGGTCAGGTCTCTGGCACAGAAGGGAAGGGGGTAGAAGAAAATGATTGGGTATTCGTTAGTCGAGCGACCAGTTAGGAGTTTCTGTGAATGAAATCAACATTCCTGGATCGTATGTTGCCTCCCGGACATCTTTGGTCAAGTCCACAGCATTCTCAAGTGGGAGGGTAGGCAGTTAGATGTTCACATTGGCCCCAATGACATAGATAGGAGTATGGATGAGGTCTTGGAAGGAATATAGAAAGTTAGGAAGCTAAAAAGCAGGATCTTAATGGTGGTAATCACAGGATTGCTGCCTATGCCACGAAACAGAGGGTAGGAATAGGAAGTTGTGGCAGATGAATTTGTGGTTGAAGAGTGGGTGCAGGGGGCAAGGTTTCATATCATTGGAATCTCTTCTGGGAAAGGTCTGGTCTATATAAAAAGGATAGGCTACACCTGAACTGGAGGGGGATCAAGACCCTATTAGGTAGGTTTGCTAGAGCTGTTGGGGAGGGTTTAAACTAGTTTGACAGGAGAATGCGAATGCAGAGAATATGGCAGATGGCAGATGGAATGTGTTGTGGGTTTATGAGGAAGGTCAGGCAGGGACTAAGCATACATGCAGTCAGTTTCAGGGTTTGAATTGTGTCTATTTCAACCCTAGGAGTATTAGGAATAAAGGGGATGAACTCAGAGCCTGGATCAGTGCGTAGAACTACGATGTTGTGGCTGTTACTAAAACTTGGCTGGAGGATGGGCAGGATTAGCTGATGCAGGTCCCGGGGTTTAGGGGTTTTAAGAGGAATTGGATGGGAGGTTAAGGAGGGAGGCGTGGGAGTAGGATTGTTGTTATGGGAGTCTTCAATTTTCCAAATATTGACTGGCACGTCCTGACTATAAGAGGGATAGATGGGGTACAATTTATCAGGTGTGTCCAGGAAGGGCGGTACGTTTAGCATAGTGGTTAGTGCAACACTGTTACAGCACTATCAACCAGGACGAGGGTTTGAATCCCACACTGATTGCAAGGAGTTTGTATGTTCTCCCCGAGTCTGCATTGGTTTTCCCTGGGAGCTCTGGCTTCCTCCCATCGTTCAAAATGTACCTGGGTTGTGGTCTGTTGGGTGCAGTTGGGCCAAAAAGGGCCTGTTACTGTGCTGTATGTCTAAATTTAAAAAAATAAATTTAAAATTTAAGGATTCCTGGCACAGTATTTGGACCAGCCGAAGAGAGGAAGTCATACTGGATCTCAAACTGAATAATGAACCTGGTCAGGTGACAAACCTCTCGATGACCACATCTTGACAATAGTGACCACAACCTCCTGAGTTTTAGCATAGCTATGGACAAGGATAAAAGAAGACAAAATGGGAAAGTGTTTAATTGGGGAAAGGACTATGGAGAGAAAATTGGGATCAGATGCTCATGGGAGAAAGGTCGGAACTATCGGGGTGGATGTTTAGGGACCACTTGTGCTGGGTTCAGGAAAGGTTTGTCTCACAGTGACAGGGAAAAGATGATAGAATAAGGGAACAGTGGTTGAGAAAACAGGTGAGGCAGCTGGTTAAGAGGAAGAAGGAAACATACATCAGATTTTGGAAGCAAAAATTAGGAAGGGCCCCTGAGAATTATATGGAGTGGAGAAGGATGAGAGGTGACTTAATAGAGGTCTACAATATTCAGAGAAGTGGAGCATTTTCCCCAGGGCAGGAGTACCAAACACCAGAGGACATCTGTACAAAGTGAAGGGAGGAAAGTTTTGGGGAGACATCAAGGGTAAGTTTTTTGCAGAGTTATGGGTGCCTGGAATTCCTTGGCAGGTATGGTGGTGAAGGCTGAAACTTTAAGGGCATTTAAGAGACCCTTAGGCTCATGGATGGAAGAAAAATAGAGGGTTATGAGATAGGAAGGGTTTAGATATTTTTGGGAGGGTAGAAATATATAGGTCAGCATATCACTGAGGGCTGACGGGCCATATTAACAGTCAGATGAATCTACATTTTTCCTTCTGTTAATAAGAGTGATTGCTTTTCAATATAAACTCAAATTTGTTCATTTAACTTTTTTTATAAACGGGGTAAAATAATTTTTTTTTGTCATTTCCTGACGGATAAAATAATACAGTAAATTTTGTTTACTTGCAGGAACATTTTCAGAAACACCACTTGAAGAGTGTGGAAATTGATAACAACTGAACTTTATTTTCACTTTTCTAAGATTTTGGTTCTGGATTAATTAGTCTTTTTACCAACAATTGTTTGTAAACCATTTAGGGACCCGAGGTTTCTGTCATTAAGCCTTCTACAAAAGTGCAAAATATCACAACAAAGCTGCTCTAATATTAATTAATTGCTTACAAAAAAGAAATTCTAAATCCTTGCCTGGCCTTCAATTGTATTTTGTGACTACTTTAATTTTAATTCTTGCCTGTCTTTGATGAGATCTCGTCCTTCTGTGAAGATGGAGGAACCGGTCACAATCCGTGCAAAGATTCCCACACACATTGCAGTGGATAATTGCTGGAGTCTCACCATCATCATGGTTGTCACACATTGGCTACAATTATCAATGAAAATAAATAATGTCAAAGACCACACCTGTCATAAACTGCACATTTGATGAGCATTATTGTCTGTTGTACATCTGTGAAAATTCCTAGGCAGAAGACATTGCAAAAAAAAATTACAATCTTTAAAATATTTAATACCTACAATGTGATTTGGACAAACAATACATTTCATTCTTGAGTGCAATATATGTGATTTTTCCTTTCTTTGGCTTGGCTTCGCAGACGAAGATTTATTGATTAAACTGGACTTTATTTGAAACTTTTTTCATTAATTTGAACTTTTAATTTTTAAAAAATATTCTGTTACTTTTTATCTTTCTTTCTTTCTTCTCTTTGGCTTGGCTTCGTGGACAAAGATTAATGGAGGGGTAATGTCCACGTCAGCTGAAGGCTCGTTTGTGGCTGACAAGTCCGATACGGGACAGGCAGACACGGTTGCATCGATTGCAAGGGAAAATTGGTTGGTTGGGGTTGGGTTTTTCCTCCTTTGTCTTTTGTCAGTGAGGTGGGCTCTGCGGTCTTCTTCAAAGGAGGTTGCTGCACACCGAACTGTGAGGTGCCAAGATGCACGGTTTGAGGCGGTATCAGCCCACTGGCGGTGGTCAATGTGGCAGGCACCAAGAGATTTCTTTAGGCAGACCTTGTACCTCTTCTTTGGTGCACCTCTGTCTCGGTGGCCAGTGGAGAGCTCGCCACATAACACGATCTTGGGAAGGCGATGGTCCTCCATTCTGGAGACGTGACCTACCCAGCGCAGTTGGATCTTCAGCAGCGTGGATTCGATGCTGTTGACCTCTGCCATCTCGAGTACTTCGATGTTGGTGATGAAGTCGCTCCAATGAATGTTGAGGATGGAGTGGAGACAACGCTGGTGGAAGCGTTCTAGGAGCCGTAGGTGATGCCGGTAGAGGACCCTTGATTCGGAGCCGAATCTATACACCACATAACTGGAGGGACAGGATCACCCTGATCTTGCTGTCAAGAGGTAACAATGCATGTACAACCTAGTCATTACTTTCAACTTTAACAACTTTCAACTTCAACAATAGACACAAGGATTACACTGTGTTACAAGCCCAGAGGACCCCAAAACCCAGCAGCAATAGACATTCACCAAGACAAATGGTTACTTAAACAAAAGTTGATTTTAATGATCTTTAAACATGAAAATAGAAACAAACTTTAACTTATATTATTATCAACTTACTTAACATAACCTAACCCCCTTCTAATTCTAAGCGCACGTGTGTGTAATGAGTGGTAAGTTTAGAAAAGTTCTTTGGTTGACAAGTCCAATCTCGCTTCTCATTCTTCTAAGTTTTCTGGTTGCAGGCAATTTTAATACTGTGCACGGAATTTAACATGTATAAAGTTCACCAGGATTTAGTGCTCAAAAGGTAAAAGGAAGGTTCTTGTAGGTTTTATAACCATATAACCATTTATGGAGCGGAAACAGGCCATGTCGGCCTTTCGAGTCCACACCAGTTCACTAGAACAACTCCACTAGCTCAAACCTCCTGCTCACCGCCAATACCCTCCAACCCCCTCACCTCCATGTACACATCATCCAACTTTCTCTTAAATGACAGAAGGGACCATGATTTGCTCGATACGTTAGAATTCATTTTGCCATGGCCATCAGCAGTTATATCATCAGTGAAGATAAGTGCGCCAGTACCTGTGGCAGCCAAATATGCATAACACCCCCACTACCATGTTTCACAGAGGGGGTGGTATGCAGTTCCTTTACGCCTCCACTTTGCATACAGGTTAATCCTGGTTTCATCTGTCCATAAGACCTTTTACCAGAATTCTGCAGGCTCTTTTAAATACTTCTCGGCAAACTGTAATCTGGCCAACTATTGGTTTGCATCTCACAGTATAACCTCATGTATTTCTGTTCATGAAGTCTTCTGCCTACAGTGATCATTGACATATCCACATTGGCCCCTGAAGAGGATTTCTGATCTGTCTGACATACATTTGGGGATTTTTCTTCATTATGATGAGAATTTGTAGAGAGAAATATTGTTCCAGGACATCCACAACTGAGGTATTTCCCTCAGTTACCTCAGTGTCTTACTGATGAAACTTGCCCCATCAGGGTTCTCCAGATAATAACCTCTTTCTTTCAGGTTACTACAGAGTTCTTTTGTTTCTCTTATTCCAAGTGAAACATTAGACAGCCAGTCTTCTCGCCATTTTCTACTCTGGAGCTTCTGTTTCAGTTCCAGCAAGCTTCTGCTGCTTTCTCTCTCTCTCTCTCTCTCTCTCTCTCTCACACACACACACACACACACACACACACACAGTCTGACCCTCAGTCACTGCTTTCTCCCTCTGCTTGCAAAAACCACCTGACCTTCTCCATCAAACAATAGGAGTCAGTCTTTCTGGTTCATCTGTTGTCTTTAGGTAAACAAGAACCCATAATGACCTCTCTGAGCACTCTTGTGAAAAGCCATCATGTCTCTGCTGTTGCTTTAAAGATAATAGTCCATTCATTCCACATCAGTCCAATTAACACCTACTTGTGAAGTCTCCATAGCCATTCTTCATTATTTCTGTAAAGTCACTCTGAATATGAATTCTTTAGTATTTCAAATAAGATCTGTTTTAAAGTGTTTGTATGTAACCTACTCTAACTTTTCCCAATTTATCTCCTGCAAAATATTTCTATATATTCTGTCACAAGTGCAATATACAAAATTGCCAGAAAAACTCAGCAGGTCACACAGTATCTATAAGAAACCCATGATGAAGGGTTCAGGGTCAAAACATCAATTACCCTTTTTTCCTGTAGATGCCTTGGGACCTGTTAAGTTTCTCCAGCACTTTTGTGTATTGTGAATACTTTCAACTATTCAGTTGCTATAAGATAGTAATTAACAATGAAGCATTGTATCATGAAGGGGCATGACAGCACTGCCCTCTAGATGGTCAATCAAGGGTTGGCCCTGCCCCATCCATTAGTGCACACATTGCCATTGGCTAATTTAAATTCCTCTGTAATAATCTTAACTGGTTTTGAATATTTTATTTTAATTTTGTGGACAACATGCATTAAAAAAATAACTATTACAACTATAAAACAACTATTAGTTGTCCATATCTCCAAACAATCCCAGCCCTCTTCCCCCAAAACAAAGCCCCGAAGTAAAGAAAATAGATAAGAGAACAGAAAATTCAGGAGAGAGAAGAAACTGTCGGGATCTGGGATCCAGTTAATCGGATCTGATTCCTTTTTTTAACTAGATCTCTAATAGGGGAAAGAACAGAATAAGTGTCCCTCATATTTAACCCTGTGTTCTGCAAATATGATCACCATTCCAGCAAAAAAATGTAATACCTCTTCCTTAAATTGTACTAATTTTCTCCAGAGGAACACAACTATGCATTTCTGCGTTCCATCGGGCTATGTCCAGAGGTAAAAGAGACTTCCAAGTAACTGCAAAACACTTCCTGGCCACTGCCAATGTAATTTTAAGAAATTCTAATTGATACTTAGTTTCATTTTGGATTTTATGTCCACAGTATTTCCGAGGAGAAACAATCCTGGACTTTGTGGTAATTGTTTCCCAATAATTTGGCCTAATAAAATTCTTAAATTTTCCCAAAAGGGTTTCATTTTAGAGCATGAGCAGATAGAATGTAAAAAGGTACCTGTTTCTTCACCGCATCTAAAACATATCTGATATATTGGAATTTTTTTGAATGTTTTATTTTAAAAGTTTTTCATACATGTAATAATTACAATATAATAAATTTCAAAAAACTAATTAAAGTTACATACATAGTAATTTCACCCCATCCCAAAACCCCCTCCCTTCCAACTTCCCTCCTCAGAAAAATGTATATATGTGTGTGTGTGTGTAAGTATTGTATTACTCCATAAGTATAAAAAGAGAAAGAGAGGTGTCATCCAGCACATATCTCCAAATTCTTCATAAACACTCAGAAGAGAATCTCTAAGGTCTAGAGGCATAGGAAGGATGTCATTACAAATTTAATCAAATTTGGGTATACGGGCACTTAATTTGCAAAAAATGTAGAGTACTTGTTCCTCAAATTGTATGTAATTTTTTTCCCAAAGGGACACAACTTTGAATTTCTGCATGCCACCTTGGCATACCCAAAGATATATCAGACTTACAAGTAACTGCAATGCATTTCTTCACTACTGCTAACACTAATTTAACATGCTCCAATTGATAAATTGATCATTTTAATTTTGGTCTCGTACCTTCAATAATTCCTAATTAAAAATAAATCAGGACTTTGCAGAAAGACAATTCTTATAACTTGTTCAAAAAAATTCCTTTGATCTGTCCAAAAGAGTCTTATATTGGGACAAGACCAAATTGAATGTGTGAAAGATCCTACATCTTCACCACACCTAACTCATTGATCTGATAAATGTATTTTGATCTATTCAAACTTCTGTGGTGTAAGATATAGGTGATGTAAAAACATTATATTGGACTAATCTATATCTTACATTAATAGTATTAGTCATACAACCCTACATAAATTTTCCCATATTGTTCATCAATTGTAATATTTAAGTCTATTTCCCATCTTCGTCTAGATCTATGAAGTACTCGTTTGGGAGTTCCTGCTTGTAATAATGAATATACCACAGAAGTAACTTTTTGAACAATTCCTCTCCTAATAAGTTCTATTTTAGTACAACATAGTTGATCCAAACTTATCTTTGAAATATGCTCAATTGAAAATAACAAAAAAGAATATTTATGTGGTATAGCATATTTGTTCCTTAGCTGCTCAAATGACATTAATTGACCCCTTTCATAACAATCTTCAACACTTACAATCCCCTTACAAAACCAAATGTTCCCTTGAAAACTAGAAGGGGATTTTGAATCAGTGGTTTTTTTTTAGGCGAAATAGACCCTCTTACACCAACATCACCATTTATTTTTTTCCAAATATTAAGCAAATGTTTCAACAATGGTGTTTCCTCACCAGCAACATTCAATTTTGGTTCACACTTATACACAAATTCTTCTGCTTTCCTCTCTCCTATTTTATTCAGTTCTATATTAACCCAAGTCAATTTTTCACTTTAAATAAAAATGCAAGAAATCGCATTTGCAATAATAATTTCTAAAATTAGGAAGCTGTAGACATCCCATTCATATTTCCATATTAACCGTTCTATAGAAACTCTTGACATTTGACCTTTCCAAAGAACTTCCTCATGTTTATTTAATTCTTGAAAAAAATTTTTGAGGTATTAAAATAGGTAATGTTTGGAAAAGATATTGCATTCTTGGAAATATACTCATCTTTATACAGTTAACCTTTCCAACTAAAGCTATAGGTAAATTAATCAATTTTAAAAATCTTCCTCAATCCTTTTACGCAATGATAAATAATTCAAATTATATAAATTCTTCTAATTACTCTCCATATGTATACCTAAATACCCTCTTTTGGCCATTTAATCTGAGTATCCTTTTGACACTTTCTGTTAATGGCATAATTTCACTTCTATCCCAATTTATTTTTATAACCCAAGATTTTACCACATTCTTCCAATTGAACATAGAGTCTTCGTAAAAGATGTCTCGGGGTCCATCAAATATATTAGAACATCAAATAAACTAATTTTATGTTCTTCTTGACCAACCCAGAATCCCTTAATTTGTAAATCAGCCCATATTACCTGGGGAAGTGGTTTTATATCTGAAATAAATAAAGCTGGGATAAAGGACATCCTTGTCTATTAGATCTTGTCAATTTAAAAGGCATTGACACTTTAGCTTTAGAATTATTGTATGATGCTCGAATCCAATTTAAAAAATCTTTGCAACAATGTTATAATCCACATTTAATAATGAAATAGGTCTATAAGAATAAGTTTCAAAGGGGCTCTATCTTTTTTAGGAATCACTGTAATTATTGCTATCGAAATTATTTTGGAAGAGTATTGTGACAGAGTATTTTGAGGTGGTTTGGGAGGAATTGTTAGAGTAGCTTGGATACACACATTTTAAAACACAATGTTTGCAGAACTTTTGCAGAATGCCTTTTGCAGAGGAGCAACAAAGTAGCAACATTCAGTAGCTTGCCTGGGAGAGCATGTGATCTTTGCAGGCAGGCCAGAACAGTTTTGCTTGCAGAGAGGGAGGGAGTGAAACAGAGAGGAGAGACACAGAAATCAGTTCCAGAGGGACAAGCTAGCAAACTTTGGAAGGCTGCCTGGTCAAAAGAGAAGACTGGCAGTCTAAAGGTGATCTGAAAGAAAGATCTGGAGAACCCCGAAAGGGGCAAGTTTCGTCAGCAAGACTGATTGAGAAGGAATCAGTTGCGGATGTCTTGGAAAAGGAATATCTCTCTGAAAACCAACAAGAACCCTCCTGAGTGGTAACCATTTGCCTGTTAAACACCAAAGCCTGGTGAACTTTGAAATGCTAACTTCAGTGCATAGTACAAGAATTGTCTGCAACCAGTGAGATTGGACTGTGATCCAAAGAACTTTTCTAATCTTAAATATACATCACACACACCTGCGTTTAGTATTAGAGGGGGCTCTGGAGATTTTTTACCATGTAAGGAAGCCATGGCTCTACCTCCATAAATGGGGCATTAGGTTCAGTCTGTTCTTCCAAACAATCCAAGGAGTATAATCCGTGATAAATAATTATTTATTTTTATTTTCATATCTTAAAGACTCCAAACTATATATTTCAAATAAAAGATTCATTTATTTCTTATATGAAACTACATCAGTATCTTTTTGAATTGTATTAATTATTTTTAAAGCTGATTCCACCTTTAATTGCCAAGCCAATACTTTGTGATCTCTCACTTAGTTCATTGTATCTTTGTTTTGTTCTTATAATTGCTTTCTCAGTTCTAAGTTTGTAATATATTAAACTGGTTTTTTATTAATCAAATGCCTACTTTTATCTTTGGAAGTACAATTTTGCAGGTCCTTCTCCAAAACTGTAATTTCTCTTTCTAATTGGTCGACCTCTCTCATATATTCCTTTTTAATTTTAGAAGTAAGACATAATTTGACCTCTTAAATGTGCCTTTAAGGTATCCCATATAATGAATTTACCATTTACTAAACTCAAATTTGTATCACTAAATATCCAAATTTGTGTTCGAACAAACTCACAAAAATCCTTTCTTTTCAATAACAAAGAGTTAAATCGACTTCTCCTTATCAGGCATTTCAAACATTATTAACAAAGGTAAATGATCAGATAAAATTCTCAGTTTATAATCTACTTCAAGGATCCTAGCCTGCATTTGAGCCAAAATCAAAAATAAATCAATTCCAGAGTAGGAGCCAAATCTACTTGAATAAAATGAGTAATCTTTCTCTCTAGGATTAAATCTTCTTCATAAATCTATTAAATTCAAATCACTTATCGAAACCAATGTAGTAGCTTTAGCTGCTTTTGCGATATGTTAGTTTAATTTATGCAATTTCTGTAAGGTAAGAGACAGCTGATACAAAACACTATATTGTACAAATCTATATTTTTCACTAATTGTATTTTTTCATATAGTCCTGACATAAATTGGACCTGTTTTCTTCACCAATACTAATAGTCAAGTCTGATTCCCACCTTGTTTTGATTTATATAACTCCTGCTTAGGAGTGCCCAACTGAAATAAAGATTACATTACAGATGTAAACTTGCTTGTGCTCCCCTTTCGAATCAGAATCTCCATTTCACTACATTGGCAACATCATGGTCGGTCCTAATTAATCTCTTTAAAAAAAAAACTCTTGATTGGAAGTAGAGGACAATTGTTTTATTAAGAATATTATATTTATTTTTTTAAACTGTTAACAGGTCATTAATTTTCCTTACAGATAACAATCTTCCACATCCTTGATCCCTTTATGGGACTATGCATGTAGAATTTTATTATCCATTATTAAAACAGAATTAATCTGTTTTGAGTCAAGGGCATTTTTGGAGATATTTTTCTTTTTGATCCAATTATTCAATTTGTACCAAATATTCAAAATGTGCTTTGTTAAAGGTGCTTCCTTTCCACCAGAAATAGAATTAATATCCCATTTATATACAAGATCTTCTGCTACTCTCTCTCTGACTTTGTGCAGTTCATTTTCCACCCATGAAGGCTTGTCTTTTCTGTCAGAGAAATTTCATCTGGGCCACCTTATAGTAAGTAATCAGCTTAAACCTGCTGGCACTGAGCCATTAGTCCCCTGTAAATACCTAGGCTGGACCTTCCAGCCCTCCTGTACATGGCCTTGGACTATTGTAATTGGCTGTTGTAATTGATTAGTCCATGCTGGCAATGAGCCATTGGTGCTCTGTAAATGACCTGGCTGGACCCCCTAGCCCTCCAGCACTATAAAGGCTTGTGTGTTTGAGTCACCCTCTTTGCCACCTTCAAGGGACCACCCTGATTAACTTCAGGTTGAGGATCGTTGAACGGCGCTGGATAAATTGCTAATAATGTGTACATTGTTATAGGGTTGGGAGTATTTTAATTAGTATCCCAAGTCTGTACTTGCACTGTCAAGGGGTGGCAGGAATTGTATTGTTTTTTTTCCCTTGATTGTTATATGTACTCAGTTTGTGTTTTGTGTGTGTGTGTGTGTGTGTGTGTGTGTATTTCATCCTTGGTGTGATTTTCCCACGCTCGCTATAAATTATGTGTTTTATTCCTGCTACCACTTTCCCATGGTCACTGTAAACTGTGCACATTTGTGTGTTATTCCTGTTACCATTTTCCCATGCTCATCTTTTGTCAATAAAATAATTTACCAGAAGATGGTGTCCTCGCTTTTGAAACCCATCAAATCTGTTTTCTCATTCATAACAAGTGGTTATTAACTCCAACCTCAGTTATTCAGTTTCCATGGGGGAGTGGATTCAAAATCTCTAGCTCCACAGACAAATGCACCACAGTTGAAAGAAAGCACTTCAAGATCAGTTAGGATAGCAATGAATGAATGGTTTCAATAAGGAATTTTATTCAGAAGATGGGGCAAAGATGTATGGAAAATGAAGACATCAGACTTTTAGCCAAATTATTGGAGATATAGCAACATTATTCTAGAGGAAAAGATTGGGACAACTTATTATTTTAATCATTAGATTTTCTAGTAAATTCAGATTTGTTTTACCATGGTATTTATTTGCATAACTCAAAAACCCACATCTTTTCTTAAAGTTACACATAGTGAGCAGCCTATTACATTTCTAATTAAATGCAAAAGGAAGAAAGATATTATTCATTACCTATCTTTTGTATTTATTATCTTGTGCTAATTTAATGTAGAACATGGTAGCATTTTTTCTTAATAAAGTTCCTGTTCAACTGCAACAAGTAAAGAATTTCAGTACATATGTACATTGTACAATGTATATGACAATACACATTATCATTATTAAATGTATATTTCTTACATCAACAATAATGTAGTGCATATAGTTTAAAAATAACTCACTAACTGGAAGATGTACCACTGGCCAATCAACAATATCCTTTTACCGAAACCACACCTCACTGACCAGCAACCAGCCCATCAGGTGTGTACCTGCCCACAAGCCTGCATGCGCACTGCCATTGGCTGGCCCCAGTCATTGGCCCATGCTCAGCAGTGTGGGGCATATTTAAGTCTGTGCGAGCTTTTTCTTGCTCTCTTCCACATGGCAATGATCCTGCCTGGATCGTGGTCGCTACGGTAGACTTTGTCCATGAGGATTACAGGTAATGGGACACTATATCCCCTAAGGCCAGCCAGGGTATCCTGGTGTACAGAGACACTGGAGCAGAGCCACAATCCTCCGTACTCCCCAGGGTGGGAGATTGCGAAATCCCCGCGGGAAGTTTATTCCCTCAGGATCTAGCACTAAGGGAATCCTCCCCTCTTGCCTCCCATTGCACTGAGCCCCTTCCTTCCCTGACAGGTCCCATGGTCTGCATGTGAGTTAGTGCAAATGCTTGTAGGAGTGTATGCAGCTAGAGAGCCATTATGCTGTTCTGTCGGTTGATTTATTAAAGATCATTGGTGATTGTGATCCGAGTCTTGGAGCTTGCTTTCTGCTGCACCCCACGAACCCTTCCATGCAATAAAGAAGGCAACAACCAAAAGCAAAAGAACAAGTTTCTAATGATTAAAAGAGATAGCAGACTACCATATATACCGCTGTATAGGACAACTCTGTATAGGACGACACCAAAATTTCCACACAAAATATTGGTTTTGAGCAATACCCTTTGTATAAGACATTCCCACCCCTCACCCCAAAATCTGGCATTTACCGCTGACCAGAGGATGCTGTTAAAGGCAAATCACAATATTTTAATTATAAATTACCACATAAATTACCATGTTATTTGTTCATTTTAAAATAAACCATTGTAACAGGCCATTTAAATCCTGTACAGAGCCAATGGCAGTCAGACCAGGTGGATGGACTCCACAGAGGAGTGCTGAGACTTTGCTGATGACCAACAGAGCATGCGTGAGATTGCATCGGAGCCAGAGGGAAGATGGCAGAAGTATTGAGACTTCATCGTCAAGCGAAGATTTTTTAGACCCAGCATATAGGACGACCTGATTTTGAGGTAAAATTTTCAAGTTTCGAGGATCATTCTATATGACAGCATATACAATAAATCAAATCTTCCCTGGCCTACATTTATTTAGCTTAACTATGTCCAACATTCAGGTAGCTTTGTGGACAGCTCATTATCATTGCCAGATATATTTAAAGTCTAACCCTAATTATTGTCCTTATTTTCAACACCATTTGAGATTGATGAGACTCCATGTGTTCAAGTACAACCCGACAAAACAGCATTCTCCAGCCCTCAGTGCAAAATATGAAGATACACAATCAGACATAACACAGACAAACAATACATAGACAGGATAAATATACATTTATACAAACACATAAATAAATAAAAAACTAAATAAATATTGTTCAGTAAATATTAGAGTCGCAGATGGTTAGGTAAGTTGTTCCTTTGGTCGTTCAGCATTCTCACATGGGAAGTTGTTCCTCAGCCTGGTGGTGCTGGCTCTGATACTCCTGTACCCCTTTCCTGGCAGGAGTGGCTGCAAGATGCTGTGTATGGTGTGATAGTGGTCTTTAATGATTTTGCGAACACTCTTTAATCAACAATCCCACTAAATCATGGTGATGGGTGTGGGGGGACCTTAGAGATCCTCTCTGCTGCTTTTATTGACCTCCAATCCATTTCTCTACAGCAACCATACCACTCTGTGATGCAGCCAGCCAGGATGCTTTCCATAGAGCTCCTACAGAAGGTTGACATGATGGTGGCCGGTAGCCTTGTCCACTTCAGTCTTTTAAGGAAGTGCAGCCACTGTTGCTCCTTCCTGATAAGTGAGTTGTGTGTCCAGGATAGGTCACTTCTTAAGTGGACTCAGAGGAACTTGGTGCTTTTCACTCCCAAGCTATTAATATGTAGTGGAGGATGGTTGTCCCCGGACCACGATTATCTCCTTTAACTTGTCCATGTTGAGAATCGGGTTGTTATTTTTGCACCACATCATGAGATTTTTCACTTTTTCTCTGTAGTGCGACTTATCGTTGTTGCTGATGAGGCCAACTACTGACGTATCATCAGCGAAGTTAACGACTCTGTGGGAGTTGGATCTGGTGATGCAGTTGTGGGTCAGTAGTGTGAATAGGAATGGGCTGAGCAGATAGCTCTGAGGTGCACCTGTGATCAATATGACAGTGCTCAATGTGGTGCTTCCCACTCAGCCAGGCTCTTGTCTGTTAGGAAGTCCAGAATCAAGTTACAGAGGGGTGTTGAGTCCCAGCTTCTCCACCCAGCTGTTCTGAATGCTCAGCTGGAGTTGATGAACAACAGCCTGATGTTCACTAGGTGGGTCAGGACGGATTGGAGGGACAGGGTTACAGCATCACCAGTGGAATGGTTTCTTCTATCAGTCAATTGAAATGGGTCCAGTGAGGTACACTTTGATTTATTCCATCATCAGACGCTCGAAGCATTTCATAATAGTGGAGATCAGTGCGGCTTGTCATTGAAGCTTGTTGCTGTCGCACTCTTTGGTACTGGGATGATAGAGGCTGTCTTGAAACCCACAGGGACAATGGACTGGTGCAGTGAGGTGTTGCATGGCTTCCTCATTTTGCACATGTAATAAACCAGTCATACGCTACTCATTACTTATCTAAGTACATTCATGACCCTGTATTTGCCTAGATTAAATCTCACCTCCCATTTATCTCCACCTCTTTTCTTTGGCTTGGCTTCGCGGATGAAGATTTATGGAGGGGTAATGTCCACATCAGCTGCAGGCTCGTTTGTGGCTGACAAGTCCGATGTGGGACAGGCAGACACGGTTGCATCGATTGCAAGGGAAAATTGGTTGGTTGGGGTTGGGTGTTGGGTTTTTCCTCCTTTGTCTTTTGTCAGTGAGGTGGGCTCTGCGGTCTTCTTCAAAGGAGGTTGCTGCCCGCCGAACTGTGAGGCGCCAAGGTGCACGGTTTGAGGCGATATCAGCCCACTGGCAGTGGTCTCCACCTACCTCACCACTAACACACCACACTAATTACTTTGTGTAAAGCACTTGATAGTTTGAGACCTCAGTGGCCTTCCTGTTTGAATTATTGTCAAATACTAATTGCATTGGATTTGAATCCAGCTAACTTGTATGAAAAAGAATCAACAGTCGTCCAAATGTATTTAAAACTCTTTTCCTTACCATTTGTTTTTGCTGGCCATCCTTCCTCATCCATCTGCCAGAGGAAAGCCTATCAACATGGTCTTGATCCAGCACACACAGTGAAGCCAGAGCCAGCCATAACTGTGAAGCAAAATGACAGAATTTCAATCCAAGTGCCAGGTACATTCACTTTTGCAAACTTTATTTCTTATATACTTTCCACATAAAGCAAATATTATTACCCTGGTTGTTGTTGTGCACTGAACAGGCACCCTATATTCTTCCTCCATTTTTGTTAGGGCAATTATTGTTTCAGCGATAGCATTCTTTGTAACACGAGACCACGCTTCTGACAGGTGCCCCTATAAAAAAAATCCAAACACAAGATAATATGTTGGTCTATTTCTTGTTTTTAAACAGTTCAAATTGGAAGTCCTTGCTTTTTTTTGGTTTTTTCCCCCCAACACTAACGCATATTGTTCAATGGAGTACGGCAGGGTGTGATCTGCCTAGCTAGAAGATGAGGTGTCACTCACCACACTTATATTGGACTTCATTGGTAAAAGCATGCAAGGCCAAAGTGAGCACAGGATTGAGAAGTAAAATGACTAAGGAATGGAAGTTCAAGGTCATGTTTACAATCTGAATGATAGTGTTCTGCAAAGTCGTCACCCAATCTGGGCTTTGCTTTTACTCATTTAAAGGTTAATAAAGCAATGCATTTCAGTCTATACCAATTTTCATTCCTAAATCATTTTTTGATTCACTTGATTCGATTATATCATCTTGTATATGGAAGGGTAAGGTTCATCTTCAAAAACCTAAAAGGAAAGGAGGCGTGGTTTTATCTAATTTAATATTTTACTACTGGGCAGTCAACATATGTAACTTTATGTTCTGGATACATTTTCATAATTGAGTGGACAGTCCAGTATGTGTAGCAATGGAGCTGAATTCTGCCAAAAACCTTTCCATTCTAGCTCTTAGATCCTTATTTTCCTTTTCTTTAAATAAATCAATGGATAATCCTATTGTCAGGCAAGCCGTTAGAGTTTGGGTGCAGTTTAAAAAACATTTTGGACTTCATGGTCTTTCTCTTTCAAGCCCTATTTTATCCAATCATCTTTTTCAACCTTCTTTACAAGATCCTGTATTTTCATGATTGGTTTAGATTAGACATTGAACGTTTCATTGATAATAGTTTTGTGCCATTTGAACAGCATTCTAAGGAGTTCAATTTACCAAATACTAATTTTTTCAGATCTTTGCAAATCTGACATTTTCTTAAATTTCTTATCTAAGTACATTCATGACCCTGTATTTGCCCAGATTAAATTTCACCTCCCATTTATCTCCACCTACCTCACCACTAACACACCACACTAATTACTTTGTGTAAAGCACTAAGTTTGAGATCTCAGTGGCCTTCCTGTTTGAATTATTGTCAAATACTACTTGCATTGGATTTGAATCCAGCTAACTTGTATAAGAAGACCTGATGCGAACATTGGTTATGTATTATTCAGTCTACAACATTCTCGCACAGGTTAATATCCATTATTTATGATAAGTTGGTAGGTTTGAGACATGTCCCTCTAGTTAAAATTTAAAATGCCTGGAAATAGGATTTAAGCCTTACATTAACCGATGAAGTTTGGGATCTAATAGTTCATCCTTATGTTCCCATCATAGTCCATTACAATTTAAAGTTGTATGTTATCAATTTAAAGCTCATATGTCTAAAGTTAAATTATTTCGTATCTACTCAGACACAAATCCTTACTGTGATAAATGTAAGAGACAAGATCTTTAATTATATGTTTTGGACATGTTCTAGCCTTGAAAAATACTAGAGGGAGGTATATAAACTCTCTCTTTAATTCTAAACGTAAATTTAGAGCCTAATCCTCTGGTTGCTGTTTTTGGTACAATTGGAGAAGAAGATATTCTTCTAACTCCAATTAAATGCTGTATTCTGTCTTTTGTATCTCTCCTGGCTAGACATGCGGTAATATTTAGATGGAAGGATGCTCACTCACGCTCAATGGCTGAGGGACATTATGTCCTGCTTAAATTTAGAAAAGGTATGTTATCAATTAATAATTCAAACATAAGGATTCAAAAGTTATGGGGACCATTCTTGAATTACAATCACATCCTCTAGACTTAGTTATTTAATTTTTTAAATATTTGCTGTTTTATTTCATGAACAAAGTACATATTTTCTTTAATCATACACTTTGGGTTAGGGGATAGGTTTAGAATCATGGTGCATGTAAAAAAAAATTCTTGATGTAATTTTGAATTATGGTTATATATGCTTTATAACTTGTTGAGTTATCTAATTTGTCATTTGTTATTAATATTATGAATTCCATAAATGTTTTGAATGTACATGCTCATTACTGAAAATCAATAAAAATATTGAAAAAGAACAATGCAATGGAAATAACTGGATGTGCAAATGAATAGTAATACTTCAGATTTTCAGATTTATTGTCAGAGTATATACATCACATACAACCCTGAGATTCTTTTTACTGTGGGCGAGGCAGAATTACCACTTATTGCAAACTGTACACAACTTACACATGTAAACAAATAAAGAAATGCAAACAAATTAACTGTGCAATACTGAGAGGAAAAAAAAATCAAAGTGCACAATTAAGAGTCCTTCAATGAGCCCTGATTTGAGTTTGTTGTTGAGGAGTCTAGTGGTGGAGGGTAGCAGCTGTTCCTCAACCTGGTATCTTGTCGCACCTTCTTTGCTGATGGCAGCAGCGAGAACAGAGCATGTGCTGGGTGGTATGAATCCTTGATGATTGCTGCTACTCTCTGACGGCAGTGTGCCCTATAGATGTTCTCGATGGTGGGGAGGCTTTTGCCTGAGATGTCCTGGGCTGTGTCTACTATCTTTTGCAGGGTTTTCAATTTGAAAGACAGTTTGATCATCTAGATAGTGAGGAAAGATCGCCATTCCATCTCTTGGGTAAGTGCTACGAGGGGATTACGTGAAGGGCATTGAGTAGTGAATGAGGGGATAGGAAAAAAAAGGCTATTGGAAGAACTCAGTGGGTCAGAAAGTTTCAGAACAATGCAGGGTATCAACCGGAAATGTTGACCCTCCCTTTGCATTCACAGATGCTGCCAGCACCCTGAGTTTCCCCACAGCTTGTTTCCTTTTGCCCCAGTTTCCAAATGCAATATTATCAGGAGGCACAGTGGAATTTCACTGAATTTTGAGCAATGAATAAACAAATGTTTTGACAAAAAGAACGGTGACTGCACTTAGCTTTTGATTCAAATTTCCAATATTTGCAGTTTGTTTCTCATCTGGAACTGCAAGAGCAGGACTTGGAACAAGAAGAGGAGCATTAAAAAGCTTTGAGAAAAGTTGGTGCTCATTTGTTTCTCATTGGTAACTGCCAGAATGGGATTTGGAACGAGAAGAGAGTGTTAAAATAGCATTGGGAAAGTAAGTGTTGTTTCAATTTCTCCATTGGCTGCATTGGGTCCAGCCCTTTGAGGCTTGGGCTTGAAAGGCTTTGGCAAGCAGAGGCTGAGATGGTTGTGCAGGAGTTGAGATAAAGTAAGGACAACCTGGTCGAGAAACAAAATAATGCAGCAAGGAGGAACACTTAAGGGCAGCTCTTACATAATGTGGCTAGTCACGGAAGCCAACAGTATGACAACTTCATTTGTGAGAATTGCATCCAATTGGAGCCCCTTACAAACTGTGTTAGGGAATTGGAGCTGGAGTTGAATGAACTCCAGATCATTTGGGAGGCTGAGAAGGTGATAAACAGGAGTTACAGGGATGCAATTACATTTAGGAGGCAGGACGAAGGTAGCTAGGAGGCTGGGTGACAGTCAGGAGAGGGAAAGGAAACAGGCAGGCAGGGCAAGGTACTCTGTGACCATCCCCCTCAATAAGGATTAAAGGCAACGTTAACAGGCCTAAGGAACCTTGGTTTTTGAGAGATATTGGGGGATCTGGTTAAGAAGAAAGATGTATATTGCAGGTATAGGAAACAAGAAGCAAATGAGGTACTTGAGGAGTATAAACAATGCAGGAAAAAAATTAAGAGGAAAATCAGGAGGGTTAAAAGATATCAGGTTGCTTTGGCAGATAAGGCAAAATTCTAAGGGCTTTAACAGGTATATTAAGAGCAAAAGGACAGAAAGGGGAAAAATTAGTTCTCTCATAGATCAGAGTGGTTGGATATATATGGAAATAAAAGATGGGGGAGATTTTAAATGAATTTATTTCATCAATATTTACTCTGGAAACTGGCACAGAGTCTATGGAAGTGGGGCAAATAAGCAGTGAAGTTATGTGACCTAAACAAATTGGAGGAGGAGATGCTTGCTGTCTTAAAGTGAATAAAGGTGGATAAATCCCCGGGGCCTGACAGGGTATTTCTTCGGACCTCAAGGGAGGAAAGTACAGAAATTGCAGAGGCCTTGGCAGGTATATTTAAAATATCCTTAGCCAAAGGTGAGTTGCTGGAAAATTAGATGATAGCTCATATTATTCTGTTGTTTAAAAAATGCTTCAAATATAATCCAGTAAATTATAGGGCAGATCCTGACATCAATAATAGGCAAGTTATTTGGGGTGATCAATGAGATCAGATATAAAAGGAGTTCGATACAGGTAGACCCTGACTTATGATGTTCTGACTTACGATATTTTGTTATCAGAATCTGTTTTGAATAAAGGTAAGTCAGGGGTCAATGACTTTTTCAATAAAAGGTGATTTGGAACGTGTGCATAGACGGCTGTCACTGGAGAAGAAGGGAGAGAGAGCGACAGTGCATGCGTTCCAAATCGTCACATAGGTTGCAAGGTGATGTCACTGCCCCTAGTTACCCAGCGCCATTTTGGGCTCCCGGCAGGAGCGGGGACTTCGGCCTTTCAATGGCAGCAGCGAGGAGCTTGGCCTCCTGGCAAGAATAGGGCAGGTTACTACCAGAACTGGTAGAACCCGATTTACGATAATTTCACCTTACGATGTGAGTCCCGAATTAAACTCCATCATAGGTAGGGGTCTACCTGTAGTCAGAGAATGATAAGGGATAGTCAACATGGCTTTGTGCATGGCAGGTCACATTTGACATATCTTATCATTTTCTGAGGAGGTTACCAGGAAAGTTGATGAAGGAAAGGCTTTGGATATTGTCTACATGGACTTTAGAGAGGCTTTTGACAAGGTGCCAATGGGATGCTGGTCAGGAAGGTTCAATCGCTCGGTATTCATGGTGAGATAGTAAACTGGGTTCCACATTGACTTTATGGGAGAAGCCTCCAACCGTGCATCTTGGCGCCTCACAGTTCGGCGGGCAGCAACCTCCTTTGAAGAAGACCGCAGAGGCCACCTCACTGACAAAAGACAAAGGAGGAAAAACCCAACACCCAACCCCAACCAACCAATTTTCCCTTGCAACCGCTGCAACTGTGCCTGCCTGTCCTGCATCGGTCTTGTCAGTCACCAACGAGCCTGCAGCAGACGTGGACATACCCCTCCATAAATCTTCGTCCGCGAAGCCAAGCCAAAGAGAAGACATGGACTTTAGAGAGGCTTTTGACAAGGTCCCAATGGGATGCTGGTCAGGAAGGTTTAATCGCTCGGTATTCATGGTGAAATAGTAAACTGGGTTCCACGTTGACTTTATGGGAGAAGCCACAGAGTGGTAGTGGATTATTGCCTGTCTGTTTGGAAGCCTGCATCTAGTGGAGTTCTCAAGGATCACTGCTAGGTTTATTGTTGTTTATCATCTATATCAATTATCTGGATGATAATATAATAAATTAGATCAGTAAATTTGCAGATGACAAAGAATCGATGTGTAGTGGACAGCAAGGAGGGCTTTCAAAGCTTGCAGAAGGATCTGGACCAGCTGGAAAAATGGGCTGAAAAATATAAAATGGAATTTAATGCAGACAAGTGCATTTTTGAAGGACAAACCAAGGTAGGACATACACGATAAGCAATAGGGTACTGAGGAGTGCAATAGGACAGAAGTATCTGGGAACTGTAAGGTAAAAACATCATGAGATGGGACCGGAGAAGGAGTCACCCAGTACTAAGGAGTAACAGAATGCAGATGTGACCTTGTACACTCAAGATAAGCTTTGCACTAACAAGAATGATGAGCAGCAGACTAACAGAGAAGGGTAGCAACAGTTTATTCATTGGACAATGTCATGGTATGATAATTTACTAAGTACGTATCCTGAGGTATAAAAAAACACCATTTTGCTGATAACGGCAGAATGCATTCTCCGACTAACTTTGTTAGTCGCAAGTGTTACAATCCGGTAATAAAGAACAAAGAACCCTGATTTCGACTCAGTCTGGTGTTTGTCTCACTCATTCATGAACAAAGCAGACCTAACAGAACATAACTGCTTAATTCCCTAAAAGTGGTGTCACAGGGTACATTGGCCTTCAGAAATCAAAGTTTTGAGTGGAGGAGCTGGAATATTATGGTAATGTTGACTAAGACATTGATGAGGTCAAATTTGGAGTATTGTGTGCAGTTTTGGTCACCTAACTATAGGAAAGATATCAATAAGATTTCAAGATTTACTCAGATGTTACCAGGACTTGAGGGAAGAAGTTACAGAGAAAGGGAAACTTTATTCAGATTTATTGTCAGAGTACATATAGGACATCACATACCACCCTGAAATTATTTTCCTGCGGGCAAGATAGAATAACCACTTACTGGTAGTGCATAGAGCATAGATAAATGCAGGGAGATTTGATAAGAGGTATCCAGAATTATGATAGGTATAGATAGAAATGCAAGTAAGCTTTTCCCACTTCGGTTAGGTGAGATCCAAACCAGAGGACATGGTTTAAGGGTGAAAGAGGAGAGGTTTAGGGAGAACATTCAGGAGAATTTCTTCACACAGAAAGTGGTGAAAGGATGGAACAAGATGCTAGTTGAAGTGGTGAATGCAGGCTCAATTTTAACAGTTAAGAAACATTGGACAGGTACATGGATGAGAGGGGTATGGTCTGGGTGAAGGTCAGTGGGTCTGGGCAGAATAATAGTTTGGATGAAAAGAGCCAAGGGGCTGTTTTACGTGCTGTAACGTGGTTTTTTCAGCATATGCCAGTTTCAACAACACATGGGGAGGTAAGTTTGTAACCTGTGCTCTTCTAATTCTGATTTATGTCTCAAATAAATGTACAAAGACAAATTAGGAATGACTGTCCTTACCTGATTTCTCATAATTGCCTTTTGGATAAACGTAAAACCAGTTGTAACAACAGTTTGTTGCTGTCCTGTTACCTTTCCAATCCAATCTTTGATCATGAGAGAAATATTCTGTCTGTATTTCTCAACGAGACCAAGTAAATATTATAAACGTAGAAGGGCAGCATGATGCTGAACCAAGCCATGAAAGACCTCAACAATGAAGACGCTGTTTACATCCGGTACCGCACGGATGGCAGTCTCTTCAATCTGAGGCGCCTGCAAGCTCACACCAAGACACAAGAGAAACTTGTCCGTGAACTACTCTTTGCAGACGATGCTGCTTTAGTTGCCCATTCAGAGCCAGCTCTTCAGCACTTGACGTCCTGTTTTGCGGAAACTGCAAAAATGTTTGGCCTGGAAGTCAGCCTGAAGAAAACTGAGGTCCTCCATCAGCCAGCTCCCCACCATGACTACCAGCCCCCCCACATCTCCATCGGGCACACAAAACTCAAAACGGTCAACCAGTTTACCTATCTCGGCTGCACCATTTCATCAGATGCAAGGATCGACAACGAGATAGGCAACAGACTCACCAAGGCAAATAGCACCTTTGGAAGACTACACAAAAGAGTCTGGAAAAACAACCAACTGAAAAACCTCACAAAGATAAGCGTATACAGAGCCGTTGTCATACCCACACTCCTGTTTGGCTCCGAATCATGGGTCCTCTACCGGCATCACCTATGGCTCCTAGAACGCTTTCACCAGCGTTGTCTCCGCTCCATCCTCAACATTCATTGGAGCGACTTCATCCCTAACGTCGAAGTACTCGAGATGGCAGAGGCCGACAGCATCGAGTCCACGCTGCTGAAGATCCAGCTGCGCTGGGTGGGTCACGTCTCCAGAATGGAGGACCATCGCCTTCCCAAGATCGTGTTATATGGCGAGCTCTCCACTGGCCACCGTGACAGAGGTGCACCAAAGAAGAGGTACAAGGACTGCCTAAAGAAATCTCTTGGTGCCTGCCACATTGTCCACCGCCAGTGGGCTGATATCGCCTCAAACCGTGCATCTTGGCGCCTCACAGTTCGGCGGGCAGCAACCTCCTTTGAAGAAGACCGCACAGCCCACCTCACTGACAAAAGACAAAAGAGGAAAAACCCAACACCCAACCCCAACCAACCAATTTTCCCCTGCAACCGCTGCAACCGTGTCTGCCTGTCCCGCATCGGACTTGTCAGCCATAATCGAGCCTGCAGCTGACGTGGACTTTTACCCCCTCCATAAATCTTCATCCGCGAAGCCAAGCCAAAGAAGAAGAGAAGGGTAGTGGAATAAGTCATCCATTGGTTTAGCATGCAGGACTAATTTGCAAGCCACTCTGAAAAGCTTTTGTTCTGAGAGAACAAAACTCTTAATTTTCAAACTGAAAAAAAATCTTTTACACAATTAATTTGGTGCAAACTCTGATAATGTTTTCATGAAATTAGATTCACCTTCATATTCTTGCATTTAAAGCATTTAGGTTTGTCATTTTAACATGTTGATATACAGTACAACTCGAATTATCTGAAATCAGATTCTCTGATATGATGGGGATGTTATAGTTTAGTGACTTGATTTAAAGGACACACCAATACCACAGGGTATTGGCGGCAGCCAGGATTTTTTTGGTTAGATTTAATCATTATTTTAATGCTTTAAAAGCCTGCCCTTGTTTGTTGATTTTTAAACACTGTTACAAGTGATTTGTTGTTGCTACTGGGCTGTTTTTTAAAAATTACCAGTTCTCCGAAAAAAACTGCTTATCTGACATAAGCCCAGCCCCGTCCATTTCAGATAATCGGAGTTGTACAGTATTTATTCTATTAAATTAATTTTTTTCATGAAGGTTTATTTTAATGAAGCACAAGATCAGGTAATTGAAACTTACTGCTGCCATATCCTTTATTAGCTTGATTATTATTTCAGAGATTTGTGGGGGTGTGGAGCCTTTCATCCACCAGTGACTTTCCCCTCGTCGAATAGAGCTGTGGAAAAACCATGATACATCAGGAAAATTATTTCATATTATTTGGAAGTAATTTTAGCTTAGCATTATAGTAAAAAAAAACAATTCTTTCAGAGTTAAGAAATAAATCATTAAATTAACTTAACTATGTAAAAAGTAGGTGACTAAAGTGACTTGTGCATCTTTCCAGGTAAATCATTGAGAAAGTAACATGCAAGTGCAGCTAGTAGTTGAGAAAGCAAATGCGATGTTGGACTTTCTTGCTGGAAGATTTACCTGTGAGAGTAAATGTGCCTTATTATAGTTACCTCGGGTTTTAATGGGACCTCATTTGGAGTATTGTTGTCAATTTTCATCTTTTACCTAAAAAGACAGACTTACTAAAGAGGGAGTGTGGCAAAATTTAAACGTGCTGGTTACTAGGATGGCAGGTCCTATTAGGTATATTAAGCCTCTGCTCTCGAGCGTTTCGAGACTGAAATTTAATATTCTTAAATGGTTCAATGTGACTTGACTTTAATTTTACATAAACAAGGAGAATGTTTCTTTTGGCTGAAGAGTCTCGAACTAGTGGGTGAGAGACACAAATTTCTCAAGGATAAGTAAATTGTGTTTTATTCATAGTAAATACTTTCATCTTGGAAGGCTGTGGAGGCATTCAATTTTGTTTAAAATGGAGTCTGATTGTTTTCTGGAACAAAGAAGATCAAAGGATATTGGAATTGGGCAGGCAAAAACAGGTAGAAAAAACAAATACTACAATCACAGCAAATGCATATTTTGTGTTTCACTCTGTTGAGGTAGAAGTTAGGTTTTGGTCTTATTGAATGGTGGCAATCAAAGAAAATCAAATCACGAGTGGAAGGGGCAGAATTGTAAGCAGAAGTGTGCAGCATAAATTGTAATAAGTCAAAGTTTAAGGTTCAATATCTGAATGTTTGTGGCATTTGTGACAAGATAGATGATTAAGTAGCCCAAATAAAAATGTTGGATTTAATAGCTCTTATATTGACAATGTTTCAGCATGACCAGGACAGGGACTTGGTGTTCTAGGTTATTTGCTGTTCTAAAATTCAAGGCAAAAGGAGAAAGGAGGTGGCATAGTAGTGTGAATTAAGGAAGGTATCATCATGGCGGTGACCTCAAAACATACAATATCCTGAAGCCAATGACAAGTAAATGATAAGATGTTTTCACCAATGGTAGAGTCTTCAATGAGGGTACATGGATGCAAAACAAGGTGTAGTCATTCTAAACTACACACTGTGGGATTTTTTTTAAAACCTCTCAGAACTTGGTGAATCTCTGGAAATCTCCAGTCCAGAGGGTTGTGGAAGTTAGATCAATGAAGGTACATGGAGATGGTAGATGCATTTTTGAAAGTTTGGGGAATTAAGAACTACATGGAACCACAACAGAAGAGAAGATCAATCATAATCACATTGAATGGCTTGAGGGGTCTACTTTCTTATGTTCTCTTTAGTACGGAGGAGCAGGAGCTGATGATCCATTTAACAATATATTTAATCTGTTCAGATTGCTGCCCTAAGAAATTGATTTGTTTTGTATGCATTGACAAAGCCAAAAAGAAAAGTACATTTTTTTTTTAGGTTTTTAAATCCCTCCTCCAAAATTAATGCTATATAAAGTAACTTCAGTACCGAGACAGAGGTGCACCAAAGAAGAGGTACAAGGTCTGCCTAAAGAAATGTCTTGATGCCTGACACATTGACCACCACCAGTGTGCTGATATCGCCTCAAACCGTGCATCTTGGCGCCTCACAGTTCGGCGGGCAGCAACCTCCATTGAAGAAGACCACAGAGCCCACCTCACTGACAAAAGACAAAGGAGGAAAAACCCAACACCCAACCCCAACCAACCAATTTTCCCTTGCAACCGTATCTGCCTATCCCGCATTGGACTTGTCAGCCACAAACGAGCCTGCAGCTGACGTGGACATTACCCCTCCATAAATCTTCGTCCGCGAAGCCAAGCCAAAGAAGAAGAGTATAAATATCACATTAAGAATTTTGAGATTCCTCCAAAACCAGTGAGACTTTCAATGGGTGCCTGACACCACCACCACAAAGATCCCCCTCAAACTAGATCTAAACCCAACTTAAAACTGTTGTTTCTGCTTGCTCGCATAGCCTTACAAAATCTTTGAACACCCGATCAAACAACATTGTAGCAATATCACCACATACTCTTCCGTGCACTGGCACAAAGTTAGATTGACACTATGTTCCGAAAAATTAAAAGGCAAATCATAATACTATAATAATGGTAATCATGCCTAATGAGTGAATAAAATACAGGCATGGCATTCCTTCAGATGTCAAAATATATATGTAATTTAATTTCCATCTTATCATGGCGAATTATGCCAACACAATGTAAAGCATGTACAAACAAAATAGCTAACTTTAGACCAAACACTATTTTAATTTTTTTAGCAATTTTAAATTAAAATTTACCATGATAACTATTTCTCCTTTCTGACTGCAATAGCGAGAAATACATTATTGTTAAAACATTGGTAGTATTAACATGACTTAACTGGAACAGAGATGATCTTACCCAGAGTTGAAGACTGATGGCAATGTAATTGAAGTCACCCCTTTCCCAGCAACCATGCCAGGAAAACTACTCCCTTTGGCTTTTAACTGCACAGTGAGAGCTTTAGAAATGCATCCTAAGAACATATCCAAAATTCCTAATTTATTCCAATCTCCTTTTTCGGTAGAGTGAATAATGTCACTGATGTCTGCTGGAGGAAGAGATTTCACCCCTATTATACTAGCAAGTCGGACTGGTGTTACTTCTGGCAGAACGCGACGCAGCAAAGATGTCACCTGAAAACAAAGGAGACTGAATTTTAGACTATTTTTAAGTGGACTATTCCATAAAACATAAATGGAAGATAACAGTGTAGAGCGCATCGAAAGAACCAGACCTGTTGATCCAAACGAAGGCTTTTATTAACTAAAAGACTGGAGCATATCACAAGTAGGTCGACCAGTCCAGAATGACCTGGTCTGGCTAGGAGCAATCCTTTCAGACCTGCCAGTAGGTGTGACTACACTCTCAGCCAATCACAGTCATCCTACAGTACAATCTATACATATACACATTGGTGATAGATTCTGTACTATCACATTCAGCAATTTACAAAATATTAGCACAAAACCAGGCATTGCTGGTCCTAAAAAATTACAACTGATAACTAATATTTTTCTTCACCAGAACTAATACTGACCTGTCTTTGAACCCTCGGTGAAGCTGTATGCAACAAAGAGAAAAGGTCTTGTAATAAAGTGAGTTGCTGGGCCAAATATTGTCTTCCTACATTGGACCCACTCAGAGCAAGCACCATGGATAGAAGCTCAAAACAGTATGCATCTGAAGAAGCATCCTCATCATTTGGCTGAGAATTAGCATTTTCCTTGCTGGATATGGCATGTTCCCATTCTTCACGCACCCGTGTGGCTTCCATTCGTATGGCCTGGACTATATGTGCACATACCTGTCATGAGAGATAATCAACTGGTCTCAAGGATGAAATCTAGTACAGGTGTCAAGATCAAGTTTGATTCAACAATTTTCATTTCATTGTATATTTAACAAAAATATGCCAAAGCATAACTTACTGACAACTTGGGCAGCACGGTTGGCGCAGCGGTTAGCTCAACACCTTTACAACGCCAGCGATCGGGACTGGGGTTCCAATCCCATACTGACTGTAAGGAGTTTGTACATTTTCCCCATGTCTGTGTGGGTTTTCCCTAGGGGCTTCAGTTTCCTCCCACCATTCAAAACATTATGGGGGGGGGTGTAGGCTAATTGGGTGTAAAGTGGGTGGCATGGACTTGAGGAACAAAATGGCCTGTTATCGTGCTGTATATGTCTAAATTAAAAATGTAAAATTAAAATAAATAATTTTTTTTTTAATTAAAATCTGATACTGAAACAACAAAGTATTGAAAGCTCAGACAAGAGGTTTACTTCCAAAAGCATCCTAGAAACCAGAGGAAAAGGCCTGGAGAGATTTAGGGGTGAATTTGAAAACATGAAGCCATGGGCAAAAGAGGAACTACAGACATGGTCTTTGCCCTCAGACAGCTCCAAGAAAAGTGCAGAGAACAAAACAAAGGACTCTACATCACCTTTGTTGACCTCACCAAAGCCTTCGACACCGTGAGCAGGAAATGGCTTTGGCAAATACTAGAGCACCTCGGATGCCCCCCAAAGTTCCTCAACATGGTTATCCAACTGCATGAAAACCAACAAGGTCGAGTCAGATACAGCAATGAGCTCTCTGAACCCTTCTCCATAAACAATGGCATGAAGCAAGGCTGCGTTCTCGCACCAACCCTCTTTTTAATCTTCTTCAGCATGATGCTCAACCAAGCCATGAAAGACCTCAATAATGTCTTTATTGTTTACATCCGGTACCGCACGGATGGCAGTCTCTTCAATCTGAGGCGCCTGCAAGCTCACACCAAGACACAAGAGCAACTTGTCCGTGAACTACTCTTTGCAGACGATGCCGCTTTAGTTGCCCATTCAGAGCCAGCTCTTCAGCGCTTGACATCCTGTTTTGAGGAAACTGCCAAAATGTTTGGCCTGGAAGTCAGCCTGAAGAAAACTGAGGTCCTCCATCAGCCAGCTCCCCACATCTCCATCGGGCACACAAAACTCAAAACGGTCAACCAGTTTACCTATCTCGGCTGCACCATTTCATCGGATGCAAGGATCGACAACGAGATAGACAACAGACTCGCCAAGGCAGATAGCGCCTTTGGAAGACTACACAAAAGAGTCTGGAAAAACAACCAACTGAAGAAACACACAAAGATCAGCGTGTACAGAGCCGTTGTCATACCCAGGCTCCTGTTCGGCTCCGAATCATGGATCCTCTACCGGCATCACCTACGGTTCCTAGAACGCTTCCACCAGCGTTGTCTCCGCTTCATCCTCAACATTCATTGGAGCGACTTCATCCCTAACATCGAAGTACTCGAGATGGCAGAGGCCGACAGCATCGAATCCACGCTGCTGAAGATCCAACTGTGCTGGGTAGGTCACGTCTCCAGAATGGAGGACCATCGCCTTCCCAAGATCGTGCTATATGGCGAGCTCTCCATTGGCCACTGTGACAGAGGTGCACCAAAGAAGAGGTACAAGGACTGCCTAAAGAAATCTCTTGGTGCCTGCCACATTGACCACCGCCAGTGGGCTGATATCGCCTCAAACCGTGCATCTTAGTGCCTCACAGTTCGGCGGGCAGCAACCTCCTTTGAAGAAGACCACAGAGCCCACCTCACTAACAAAAGACAAAGGAGGAAAAACCCAACACCCAACCCCAACCAACCAATTTTCCCCTGCAGCCGCTGCAACCGTGTCTGCCTGTCTCGCATAGGACTTGTCAGCCACAAACGAGCCTGCAGCTGACATGGACATTTACCCCTCCATAAATCTTCGTCCGCGAAGCCAAGCCAAAGAGAAGAGCCACAGAACATCTGTGGCATAGGGTGCCATAGGTGTTCTGTGGTTAATAAGGTGGTAAGTGAATGGGGAAAAAAAAGGTTGAGAACCACTGGTCTAGGTATAACTGGAGCAGATATTTTGAAGGCAGGAGATTACAAAGAAACATGAAAGGAATTAACCATAAATCAGAATAGGTCAACAACAGAGATGTTGTGTCAACGGATACATATTGTGGAGAAGTACATAGATTTGAATAAAGCCCATTTGATTTTGATTAGAAGCCGAAGTGCTACTTGTTAATAAAAAGGTTGAAGGGAGCTCAGTTGGGTAGCAGTAGTTCTGGTGACAGCAGCGGAGGCCCTGATAGAATTATGACCTCAGGTATAGTTTGTGGCATTTGCAATTTCTTGTAAAGACAGTTTCCCCCGGGTGCACATGTTTCTTTCCACATTTGTAGAATGTATCGGTTGATGGGCTACTGCAAACTATCCATGGTGTAGGCGAGTGGCAGGCAAATCCAAGAGAGTTGATGTGAGAAAGAATAGATTGCAGACAAAGAGTGGGGGCATGTAGATGGCAGGATTGCACTGTGAGCTGGCAAGGCTGCATTGCCTCCTTTGATGTCGAAAGGATATGTGAGATGCCAAAAAAAAAAATCAAACATTTTTTTTGCTGGAAAACTAAAGGATTTGTGATGGGTTAGGGTCCTCGTACAGGTCTTGAGAGACTGTGCGGTCTTGAGAGCATATGCGGTTATCCCTGTTCTGATTGGTAGGGGACATGGATAATCAGTGAAGCAGCTTTAATATCCTCTGCTTATTAGGTTGTGAACAAAGCAATCTGAAATATTTGAGACAGTGAGCCTGCTTCTAATTTATTACCGGGATGATTGGATGTTTCCATATTAATTGCCCATTAAAATACAATCCATTCCAGTCACCAACTCAAAATGCTGCTTCTACCACCAAAGTAATAAGTACAAGTTAACTTCAGACATGAAAAATATTAAAACTTTGAAACAAAACATGAGCAATAATTATATCCAATACTGTAAAGTTGAAGCACCAAGATAAAGCTATATAATTACTTTCATGTAATATTACATGGCATTGGTTCGCTGGCATTCTAAGAATTTTGCTACACATTATGTTCAGCTCAGCTGATTCCTATCTGACACATTCTAGCATTTCGAACTTGAACCACGCATATTACATGCTAAGCGAGAAATGAATAATTTTTGGCTCTTGAAAGTGGTTTTTCTTTGAGGATTATCTGAATCACCAGCTACAACATCTTTTTGAAACTGTCAGTTGCTGTGAAACAGTTACTTTTCAATGCACGCTTCAAAAGACTCTATCTTTAAAGAACTATGAAGTCTGTGAAAATTTAATTTGAGAGAATTACTTAAGACCAACTAAACTATAAGAAAGAACAAGAGGAGGTAATCAAAGTGGAGCATGAGGTAGTTTCCAAGTAGCAATCCAAATTCATCAAATGCCATTTAGGAGAAATAAAAATGATTCGCTTCAGACCTGTTTTTGTAGATTGGTTAACTTGCTTCTGCTAAATATGATTCCGACCATGTGTTCTTTTAAGTCAGCATCAGATACCTCCAAGAAAAGATTAAATAGTCATTTTAAAGGCAGCAGCAGCACTTGACAGAAATTATTCCTCGACTTGATCCACAACAAACTATTTGGCCCCATCCAAATCATCGAAAAGCCATATTCCAACTGAAGAACCAAAGCTCAGAAATGGTAACCTGCTGACATTCCAAACAAAAATAATGAGTTCCTTGTCACCAATCAGTAACATCACTGGGGGGTGGAAAGAGATTGTATGACACTGCATTTGTGACCATCCTCAAGGAAGGAGACTAAAATTACAATTTGTAGAGGAGACATGCCACAAGACACGTCTTTGCCAGGGCCTTCCTCCACTGCTTTCTTCAGGGGGCTAAGGAACTGCTATTGGATTAACAGTTTGTGGCCACTTAATAGCACAACTGGCATAATCTTCACTGGGCAACAACTTGGAGAATCACATGGAGCAGCAACCACCATAAGATATAAGCCTTAACTGACTTTGATTCTGTTCATCAAGAGGGACAGTGGATTATCATTAAAACTGGCTGTTTGTAGAAAGTCTTGCTTCTATTACACAATGGCATACAAGCTGACACCTTAACCAAATGGTTCACAGCAGACCTATTCTCAGTGCAGACCAGAGTCAAGCAATCCTACATCTTTATCTGAACATTTAACATTTGTTTGAACCTTTCTCGAAATAACTGCAAAACTCACCAATAAGCACCCTCAGGACACATTGGAACCTACTCAATCGATGCCACACCATTCCACTCACTGAACTAAAGTATTCACTTTATATTTGGAAGTTGAGCTCGAAGTCATAGTGCACTCCATCTTCAGTGGTGGGGCTAATGAATCCTACACAGGCCTCAGAATCCACCCCAGAACCAAAAGGAATGGCATGGTATCAAATTAAGTTTGACTCAGTGGCCACTGAGTGGGTAGAGGAACTATTGACAATAAATATCTACCAGGGCATAGTTTCATTCTCATACCTTTTCTTCTCCCTCAGGTGAGGACAAAATTGTTTTATCTTCCAACTCAGGTGTAGGTTCTGCATCACCACATATTAGTTTGCCAAATACCTGTAAACACATTAAAAAAAAACACCAGATCTATTCAGCAACATTGACAACTTAGATAATTTCATTCTAATTATGGAATTAATTCAAAGACTGTGCAGTATATTGCCTACTTTTACCTGGATGGCCACTAAATGCATAACATCACTGGTGAAGAGGATCAAACAGGTATTTTTAAGGAAGCAGATAAAGAGTAAATTATACACACACACACACACACACACACACACGTATTTTGATTGAGTAAATGCTGCAAGTCCAATGATTTGTTTGTGAAACTGTTGCTAAAATCTTAAAATGATTACAGAAGCAGAAGGAAATTGATCAGAAGTCCTTTGAGGAGCAAGCCTGTTAGAAGTTGCAGATCAGCAAATGTCATGGCATCTTTTAAAAGAGTAGAGAATGTCTGCTATGGAGAAGGTATGCAGAGCAAAATGAAGTCTGGGCAATGTGATTAGTCTTACAAAGACAAGTGTAGATACCACAAAGAAAAGAATAACACCAAAACAGTGAATGCAAATACCGTATTTTTACGCATATAACACGTGTGTTACATGCATATTTTACAAACCAGGCATTCCCTGCATGTTACATGCATGTGCACGTTTTATGAGAATATTTTTACATGTTGAAAGAACGTGCACAATTAAAAGTGGGCATTTGAAAGTCAAACTAGCAATTTATAGTGAGCGTAGGAATATAATAGAGGTATTGAACGAATGCACACAATTTATAGTGGCCGTGGGAAAGACATGCCAGCAATGTATACAGGATGTGGGAAGATAAAACGAGCATGAGAATATAATAGTGGGGTAGAAAGAATGCGCACAATTTATAACGTTTGTGGGAAAGATGCGCCGGCAATTTAAAGTGAGCATGGGAATGTTATAGCGAGCATGTGAATGTAATAATGGCAAGGAAAGAACATGCACAATTTATAGCTAGCATTGGAAATTTTGATTTTGGGAATATCTCTTTGCACTGAATGCCAAGGTATTCCTATAAACAGGACATTCTGGCCAGGGCACTACACCTTATCAATGTAAATTGTCCAGACCCCTCCCTGAGGGAGGAGATTAACATATCAAGTCCTCTGATTTGAGACAACATTAGAATTAAAATCCTGCTCAACTTTGAAGCCTATCTTCGATCTATTTAATTGATTCCTCTCCAAAGCTTGTTAACGTGTTGCAGAAGGATATCATCTATATAATGGGCAACTCTGGGTGTTATTTGTGGAAGATCATCTGTGGCTGAAACTGGCGCTTTGCCTCATGTCCCATTTAAATGCTTTTGCTAGTTGGAATTTAGAATACTACATCTGCACATTATATGAGTGTGTGCGTTATTTGAGTGAAAATACGGTAGTTGTGTCATGTACACTATCTACTTACATTCAAAAATACTATTCACTATCTCTTTAAAGATACCTTAAAATCTCCTTGCCATTTATGCCTTTTCTCCAATCTCCCTTTTCTTTTCAGAATCCTTTCAGTAGTATTGGCTTCTTTACAAATGGGAAATTTCCATGCAACTTCATTTTCTCTTCTTAGATTCTGTGTTGTGTATTCTACAAGAACCATATTTATTGCCCATTTCCAACTGCTTTTGAGAAGATGGTGAATTGCTATAGTCCTTCGGGAAACGATACTCTCAAAATACTTTGGATGGATGGGATATTCCAGTATTTAGTTGAATTTAGACGGAGAAGTGATATAATTTCATGTCGGAATTGAAATAATTTGAATCACTTATCATCAGTTGCACCGAGTTACAGTGGAAAAATTTGATTTTGCATGCCATCCACTCAAGATAACCCTTTGTAAATACACCAAACGGTGCAAAAAATAAAACAAAAATGCAGAACCTGGTGCTGAAGAGAAAAGTATATTTTAAAAGAAAAAATGCAAGGGCTATGATGAAGAAAGTTTTGTGAGATGGAGAGGTCACCTTTTACTTATTAAAGAATCTGAGAACAGTAGGAAAGAAATTGTCCTTGAATGTGGTAGCACATCTTCAGACTCTTGTATCTTCTGCCTGACGGAAAGAAGAAGAGGGTGTGACCAGAGTGGGAAGGATCCTCAAATATGTTGGCTATTTTCCCAGAGCAATGGAAAATATAGGTGGAGTTGATGGAGGGGTGGTAGGTTTGCTTGATGGCCTGAGCTTCAATCATAACTCTGGAGTTATTTGTGGTCTTTGGCAGAGCAGTAGTTCCCTCACTGTGATGCATCTGGACAGGATACTTTCTATATTGTATCTATAAAATTTGGTAAGAGACATTAAGATCATGCCAAATTTCATTAAGCTTCTGAGGAAGTAGAAGTGTTGGTGCACTTTCTTGGATATTTTTAGATTTAAATTTAGAGCACGGTAACCGGCCATTTCCGCTCACAAGCCCAAATCAACCTACACCCATGGTACGTTTGGAATAGTGGGAGAAAACCAGAACCCCTGGGGAAAACCCATGCAGACAGAGAGAGAATGTACAAGCTTCTTACAGACAGGATTTGATCCCCGGTTCCGATCACTGCTCCTGTAACAGTGTTGCGCTAACCACTACACTAAACATGGATGCTCAGACTGGAAGGCTAATTTTCCCTTGTACCAGATGGCACTTGTCCTTGGTAGTAGAGGCTACAGTTTTGTTGGTGCTGTCAAAGTACCCTAAATGCGTATTTTATAGATGGTGGAGTGAAAAAACGTTCAGCGTGCAGGCTCACTATGTCCTAGATGGTGTTAGGTTAGTGGGTTGCTGAACCTATGCTCATTCAGCCATATGCATAGTTCATCATTGTGTATTGTTAACACTTTATATGGAAATGTAATTCAAAATCAAGGGATGGTATTTAAGCTCTCTTTTTTTATAATATTGAAATTGACACAGTCTGCCACTTACATGACATACATTAGTATCTCAAATTTACTTTAGTTCAATAAGCTTTGTGAAGGAGTCTCCAGCAAATCAACATTATCAACTGTTTTCCCCATTATTTCCCTCTAAACTTTGGCAGTACCATTTCTGCACTACCCTTCCATTTATTACTGCAATTCAAGCTCAAGTTTATTTGTCATCCAATATACCAGTATAACCCAATGAAATGTTTTCCAGTCCACAGTGCAAAACATGCGTACAAACATGACACAGATAAGCAATACATATACACAGTACATATATTAAAATAAATATTATTAATAAATAGTAGAGTGTTGGGGGGTTGTTTTAGCAGGGATTCAGTAGTCCCACTGCCCATGGGGGGATGCTGTTCCCAGCCTGGTTGTTCAGGCTCTGATAGTTCTGTATTTTTTTCCTGACATGAGTAACTGGAAGATGCTGCCTGTGGGGGAAGCACTGGTCCTCCCTGATTTTGCAAGCTCTCTTTAAATAATATCCCAGTAGATTATATTGATGGGGGGGCGGGGGGTTGAGGTGGGGAAGTAGACTCCAGTGATCCTCTCTGCTGCTTTTATGGTTCTGTGAATTGACATTTGATCTGGTGCTCGACAGCAACCATACCACATTGTAATGCAGCCGGCCAGAATGCTCACGATAAAGCTCATGACAGAATGGTGCCCTGTAGCTTTGCCCGCCTCAGCCTTCTAAGGAAATTATAGGTTGGTGAGCCTGACATCGGTAGTAGGTAAATTATTGGAAGGTGTTCTAAGAGATCAGATATACAATTATTTGGATAGTCAGAAACTGATTAAGGATAGTCAACATAGCTTGTGCGTAGTAGGTCGTATTTAACCAAACTTATAGTAGATTTTCAAGGTTACCAGGAAGTTGACTAAGGAAAGACTGAGGATGTTGTCTACATGGACAAGCTCCCACATGGAAGGTTATCCAAGAAGGTTCAGTCATTAGGTATTCATGGTGAATTTGACAACTGCATTTGATAATGGCTGGATGTGAGAAGCCAGAGAATAGTGGTGGATGATTGGTTCTCAGACTGGAAGCCTGAGACTAGTGGTGTGCCTCAGGGATTAGTGCTGGGACCATTGTTGTTCGTCATCTATATTAATGATCTGGAATGATAATGTGGTAAATTGAATCAGCAAGTTTGCAGATGACACTAAGGTTAGAAGCTTTGTGTTCAGTAAAGGTTTTCATAGGATTGCAGAGGGATCTGGACCATACATGGTAAATGGTGGGGCACTGAGGAGTGCAGTAGACCAGAGGCATCTGGGAATACATATACACAATTCCTTGAAAGTGGCATCACAAGTGAATAGAGTTGTAAAGAGAGCTTTTGGCATATTGGCCTTCATAAATCACAGTATTAAGTATAGGAATTGGGATTTTATTGTAAAGTTGTATAAGACATAGATGAAGCCAAATTTGGAGTATTATGCGCAGTTTTGGTCACCTAACTACAGAAAAGATATTAATAAGATATAAAGAGTGCAGAGAAGATTTACTAGGATGTTGCCCAACTTCAGGAACAGAGTTACAGGGAAAGGTTAACAGTTTAGCAATCTATCCCCTGGAGCGTAGAAGAATGAGGAGAGATTTGATAGAGGTGTTTAAAATTAACAGGGGGGATAGTTGGCTTTTTCCACTGAGGGTAGGAAAAATACAAACCAGAGGATGTAGATTATGAGTGAAAGGGAAGAAGTTTGGGGGAACATGAGGGGGAATTTCTTCAGAGAGTGGTGGGAGTGTGAAATGAGTTGCCAGCTGTAGTGATGAATGTTGGCTCGATTTTAACATTTAAGAAGAATTTGGACAAGTACATGGATGGGAGAACTGTGGATTGGGTGCAGGTCAGTGGGACTAAGCAAAACATTTTTTTTTGGCATAGACCAGAAGGATGAAAGGGCCTGGTTTTGTGTCGTAATATAGAAGTGTAGGCACTGTTGCTCCTTCCTGACAAGTGAGATATTGTGATCCAGGATAGGTGACTTCTTAAGTGAACTCAGAGGAACTTGCTGCTCTCCACTACCGAGCCATTAACGTGTAGTGGAGGATGGTTGTCTCTAGTCCTCCTGAGGGTGGTCCGCTGGTCCATGATTATCTCCATTATCCTGATATTGAGACTCATGAGTTTTTCCACCTTTTCGCTGTACAGGTATCCCCAGCTTTTCAAACATTTGTTTTATGCCACTTTGCTGTACATTAGTACCTGTTTTCGCTAATCCAAAGAGGATTTTCGCTTTTACAAAAAAAGTGAGTGAAAAGTTGCAGTCTCCGGACGGGCTGTCAGTTGCCATGGCCAGACTCAGGGTGACAGAAGTGAGCAAAATAAACCGCAACAAGAAGGACTTGCGAGAGCTGGCCTTGGTGGCTGCCATGTTGTATTTGGCTTTGATCTTTTAATAATTTGAGAGCAAACAGGAGGAGGAAGGGTGGATGGAATGATAGAGGAACTGAGCGTAAGAGGCTTGGGAGGGAAAGGCTTGGGACAAAATGCCCAAGGATATAGAGACCCGAAGGCGGAGCTGGCTGAGGAATGAAAAGCTGGAGGTGAGAGGTGGTGAGTGGGTGAGAGAGAAGAGGTGTGTGTGTGTGTGTGTGTGTGTGTGTGTGTGTGTGTGTGTGTGTGTGTGTGTGTGTGTGTGTGTGTGTGTGTGTGTGTGTGGGGGGGGGGGATGCGTGCATGGGGTGGTGCTCGGGTTGTGATCTGGAAAAGTCTGGGAATGCTCAAAAAGTTTTCCCATATATATTAATGGTAATTGCTTCTTCATTTTATGCCATAGCAGAGGAGAGCAGGGGATACTTTTCATGCGACTCACCGTTGTTGCTGATGAGGCCAACTACTGTTGTGTCATTTACAAATTTGCTGACTCTGATGGAGTTGGATCTGGGGTCAAAGTCGTGGGTCAGCAGCGTGAATAGGAATGGGCTGAGCATACAGCCTTGAGGTGTGCCAGTGCTCAATGTAATGGTGTTTTATATTCTGCTGCCAACACAGAGACTGTGGTCTTTTCTTTTGGAAGTCCAGAATCCAGTTAAAGAGAGGGGTGATGAGTCCCAGTGAGGACAGCTTCTCCACCAGCCTCTGGCGTATCATTGTACTAAACACTGAGCTGAAGTCAAGGAATAGCAGCCTGGAGTATTGATTTACAATATGTCTACTTTTGGAAAATTTACCTTTTTTGTGACATATTTGTTAAAACACATTTGCAAGCTAAAACTGACAACTCTAGTCTTCCATCACTTGTCATAACACTTCATTATCTGCTTTCAGATTCCTTGATAGCCAACATGCACAGAAAACATTCATATCTAATATAGAAAAAATAGTTCATAAAAAAAGTGATGGACAAGAAAATATTTCAGCGAGAAGAAAGATAATTAGAGGCCTGGAGACGAAATTTTGAGATGGGTGAAAGCAAAGATGCCAAATGTGAAGGGAAGCAGAATATATAAAAGAGGTCAATCATTGAAAGGGAAGAGATCTTGGAGCTCCATAGTGCCCATCAGCCAAACCAATCCAAAAACAATGCAACATCCCTGACCCTCCACTCCGACCTGACCCATCTAGAGAATTATGCCTCATACACCTGACAGTTGTTCTTTGACTTCAGCTTGACACTCAACACAATCATACCTCAATGGGACTCAGTACCCCTCTCTGCAACTGAATCGTGAATTAATGATTGAAAGGCTACAGTCTGTCCGGGCTGGCAGCAAAACCTCAAGCCTAAGCACTGGCACACCACAGGACTGTATGCTCAGCCAACTACTGTTCACACTACTAACTCATGACTGTACTGCCAGGTTCAGCTCCAATAGAATCATCAAGTTCACAACACCTTCTCATTAGACAGGAAGGCACAACAGCACCTAAGGAGGTTGAGGAGGGCAAGGCCACCATCCTAACAATGTTCTACAGGAGCACAATAGAGAGTATCCTGGTTGGTTGAACCAAGGTGTGGTATGATAGCTACAAAGCATCATATTGGAGGTCAGTACTGAGGGTGATTCAAACTGTTGAAATGACTGGGGTCACTTCTATCTATGGGGAGAGGTGCTTAAAGAAAGCTTGGAGAATCATTGAGGACCCTTATCATCAATCCTGAAGTATCTTTGAGACACTAACTTCAAGGAAGAGATACAGGAGCATAAAATTCAGGACAGCCAGCCTGGAAAAGTTTATTTCTGCAGGCGGTGAGACTGTTGAACAATCCTAGAAACCTGTAAATTATTTTTATATGCATTTATTTTTGGATTACTATGAATATATGCCATTTGTGTGTAGGTTGTCCTGTGTGTTTGTGTGCATGCACAATGGTTTCATCGGGTTGTGTGTGTATATATACATACACAATCAGATGAAAACAAACGAACTTGAACTTGATGGAGTTAGCAAAGGCAAGGCCACGGATGAACTTAAATACATAGTTAATATTTTGAAACAAGGCCCTGGTTGATAGAAAGCAAATGTGAATCAGCAAGTGGATGCTGAATGAACAGGAATTAGTGAAAGTCAGAGTGCAAAGAGGACATTTTGAACAGTATTAGTGGTGATGGGCGATAAGATAGTGGGAAGAAAACAAGAATAAATGAATTACATCATATTTATGACAAAATCCACTTTTAGTCAAACACTTTTTGCCAAGTAATGGAGTTTTCCTGATGCTTAAAATCTTTACGAATTCACATTCTTCCTTGAAATATCACTTTCTGGTTTGCCACATTGCAATGCCAAAGATGGTTAACAGTGGTCAATTAAAGATTCTGAATTATGTCCAGAAGTTCAACTTGCCTGTGATGTTATAAGTCGGAAAACTCGAAGTGTCTCCGCTTCACAGTTTTTCTGTTGAGTAACACTTGCTGACATTTGCTCTCCAATTTTGATGCTTTCACTGTCCTTCCATCCCAAAACTTTGACTTGGCGAACTCTCAGCGTGTTCTCAGGGCCTTTGAGTTCTATTTTAATTGTATGATTGTCTCCTGGAAGCTCACTAGTTACCCATCCCATATGCCTGGAGTCCATGTCAGCCTTCAAATACATAAGAGAGAAGAGTTACCCATTTTTATTCTGAAAAGCAAATCCTGCTGAAATACAAAACTAACTTTTAAACAAATCAACTTCGTCTTATAAAAAAACCCAGCAGAAATAAGTTTCTGACTGAAGACAAAGTCTGATACAGAAAAAAAACCCAGCCGACATTTTAATTCATTGTTCTTGCATAAGTCTCATGGGAAATCCTCCCCCTGGTGCCTGTTTTACTTACATACAAATCAGTGATGAATATCCGCACTAATCTCTTTTTATGCAAGGGATTTTCAAAGTTTTGACAATGGTTATGACATCCAATGTTTAAATTATTAGTAAATAAATCATGAAGCTCGCAATGACAGATTTCATAAAGGGGGTGGGGGGGACGGGAGAATAAAACATACTTGTTTAATTCTGCTTAGATCTTCAGTTGCTTTTCCAGAATAAAATGTCATGGAAGATACCTTGTTCTGTATTGAGAGGAAAATATACATTTCAATTGCAAATACCTAACCAAAACAATAACGCTCATGTCATGCTACAGTTTTTGGTTAAAATGTTGAATAAGATGATAATATGCTGTTATTTTGGTTACAAATTAATTATACAATGGATCCATTCATGCGAAGGGGAATAATAGAAGGGATATAGAAGTGGGAGTAAGATTAATTAATGTTTTGTTTTTAAAGAGAGCCAACACAAGGAACAGTAGGCATATGGCTTACAACTATAATGAATAATCGCCATATAACACGATCTTGGGAAGGCGATGGTCCTCCATTCTGGAGACGTGACCCATGGCGAGCTCTCCACTGGCCACCGTGACAGAGGTGCACCAAAGAAAAGGTACAAGGACTGCCTAAAGAAATCTCTTGGTGCCTGCCACATTGACCACCGCCAGTGGGCTGATAACGCCTCAAACCGTGCATCTTGGCGCCTCACAGTTTGGCGGGCAGCAACCTCCTTTGAAGAAGACCGCAGAGCCCACCTCACTGACAAAAGGCAAAGGAGGAAAAACCCAACACCCAACCCCAACCAACCAATTTTCCCTTGCAACCGCTGCAATCGTGTCTGCCTGTCCCGCATCGGACTTGTCAGCCACAAACGAGCCTGCAGCTGACGTGGACTTTTTACCCCCTCCATAAATCTTCGTCCGCGAAGCCAAGCCAAAGAAAGAAAATAATGAATAATATTTGTAAGAGCAATATTTGTCCAAAACACTCGTGATTTTGCAGAATTACCATGATAATTAGTCTGAAGATTTATGGACTTTTGTCAGATTGAAAAGATTAAAAATAGAGTGGGGACATAAAAATGCCGGCCTTGCTATTCAGAAAGCATTTAGAAACTACGCAATGCATCCACAAACCATAAGCTTAGAGCAAGTGTGAGCTTGACTATGGAATACCTGTGAAGAGTATTGGAAGTGTGCCAAACTTAGAAGACATTAAATATTCCTTATTCTTACCCCCAAGTCACGAGAATTATCCACATGCACAGATACATAACGGGCACATATTCCTTTCACACAATTTATGGTGATGCTCTTTGTTTTGTTCTTGTCTTCATCACCCGATTCCCAGAATGTTTCTGTCGATCCATCTGTCAAACTACCAATCATGGCTGGTCTACTTGATGTTTTAATATCTACAATCCCTGTGAGATCCTTCAAGCATGTTACTGCACAAAGCTCCTGCTAGGAAAGGTAAAAGAGAATTTGATTTTCCCTCTTAATAAAATGCTGAAAGTGGACTTTTAAAAAAACCCAAAAGCAACAATAATTCTGAGCTCTTATTAGAATTTCTGTGGTAGGAGAGAGATGGAAGGAGGAAATAAGGGAATAAAGGATCAATTTGCTACTCAAACCTTGTTGTCCCAAGGTTCTAAGTAGCCAATTTATAACTGGGTTGGTGTAAAAGTTTCAACCATATACTAAAGGAAATCTTTAAATATGCATTGGGCAAAAATACAAAATTAAAGTGATTAGTACTATGTTTGAAATGATGAGAAATTATCAAATCAACTTCTCCCACAAATTCAGAAAATGCAAGTGTTTCTCCACTGGGTCAATGAGCTTGTGCAGCTGAGCAAGATATCAGATGCCTCAAAACTGAGCCAAGATCGCTGACTTTCAGAGGAAGGACAGATGAGCAACATACAACATCTGACAGTTTTGCTAGGGAGGGGGTGGGGAATGGGAAGCAATATAACATTTTCCTCACTATGTACTTTTGGCAAGTATATTGGGCAATGACGGATTAACCGTTAGGCTAAGTAGGCTTAAGCTTAGGGGCCCAGAAGGGAGGAGGCTCTGGCAGGGAGGGGAGCCCAACAGAAGCTGGGACATTGGGATCCTGGGTAGGAGTTGAGATGTTGGGCTCCGGGCACCAGTGGGGGCCACGGGCAGGAGCGGGGGAATCACGGGCTCCCGGGCAGGAGTGGAGACCACGGCTCCCGGGCAGGAGCGGGGATCCCAGGCTCCTTGGCAGGAGCAGGGGATCACGGGCTCCCGGGCAGAAGCAGGGACCTCAAGCTCTACAATTCTTTCAACCCCAAAAGTTCAATCGATCCCCCCTCTCCCAACATTAATCAATCCCTGGCATTTCTTGATCCCTTAGATAGTCCCATCGACTCTCCAAGGGTCAATATCAACCACTTTAGAGACCCCTGATATGTTATTTGAAGTAATTTAACATCATTTTATTCTATTCAAATAATGGTGGGGCGGGGGCAAGGTCAAGGGGAGCCTTACTAAAGCTCAGACTAGGAGCCCGGGTGGTAGTTAATCTGCCACTGACACTGGGTGAGAAAAGTACGAGGTTCATTATAAATCTGTTGGTGAACATCAACATTTTGAACCAGATAGTATATCCTCAACAATACATTAGACCAGAAAATCGTGGACAAATTTTACACCAGATCAACTCAATTTGTTAATAAACCTCTATTCATCCCCATGAGCTTCACTTCATTTTATATCTGTTAATAAAATAAAATATAACACAAACATTAGTTTTACCTGATTTAATACTTCATAACCAGATTGAACACTGATGTTAAAGCTTTCTTCACTGTCACCATCATCAGATTTAGAAAGAATGTTATTGATGTGGTGAAAAACATTGCTCTGATGAAGGAATTGATGATCAGACTGCTTGAATTTCAGACTCCAGCATCTATATTAAAAAAAAATTCACAGAGTGATTTCAATACATTGGAACTTGAGATCGTACAAGGAGAGGAAAATAAAAAGCTTTTTGTCTGGAGAACCAAGGATTTGACCTGATGTGTACTAGTTACCCACTAAGAAGCTATTTTCAACAGCAATTTTAGTTATGCTCATTGGGATGTAATGTGCAATTTTACTTGACTCTAAATGTGTGCATTCCAAATCACTAAACAATGCAAATCTGAGCAATCCTACACTTCCAAGTGCCACATCAAGTACTGTAAAGGCAGTGCTGCTGCTGGTACAGACCAAGGAGGGTGGAGAGCGGAGACACAGTACTGGTGCGACGGGTTCATCCACACGGTCCAAATGCGGTGGCTCCATATAGGCTTTAAACGGTCTAATAAAGGACTTGACTATATTTGTGAGCAAAATCCTGCAATTGCGAGGTCTGTGCCCTTGATGGCAGCGCCTGTGCTCAGAAGCAGCCATGAGAGGTTGCAAACTTTGGAGGAACAGTGAACCAGTATAGGGCACCAGAAACAGGGATAACACCACGCCACCCAACACACCCCCCCGCCACCCCGCTGAGAAGGAGAAGCATGGGGGCCAGCCCTACAGGAAGGTAACAATGGCAGTAGAACAGTAAAGGCCTCAGTGGCTGAAGGACCCACACAGGCTATGGATGGCCTATGGTCAGAGACCCGCACAGGGAACCAAGTGTCAGAGCCTGATTTCAAGAGGATGCTGAGGGCAAGAAGGGATCCTGAAGAGTCTTGGGCGCTGAAGGCTTCTTCATCATAATGGAGATTTGGATCTGGATCTCAGGTTGCCAATGGATTTGTGCCTGTGCAACTGCAGAGACTGCAGGTGCACTGGAGGCAAATGCACGAACACAGTGAGTGAAGGGACACTCTTTTGCTTCTCTTTCTCCTATTATTAGGGGTACTGGGCAGATGGCAACTGTTTGTTTGCTTTACGACAGATAAATGTACGTTACATTTTTGATGTGTTATTACATGACAATAAAATGAAACTTGAACTCTCAAATTTTATGTGTGAGAAAACATCAGTGAAACATTCACACTGAGGTGATTTAAATAAGCATAGAACATTACAAGCCAGAAACAGGCTCTTCACTCACTATGTCTGCACAGAACATCATGCCAAAGTAAAATAATTCTCTTCTGCCTGCACATCATCCATATCCTTCATTCCCTGCATATTCCATATCTATCCATCAGTCTGTTACATCCAACCCTGGCAGCAAGTTCTGAGCATGAAAAACTTCAGTATGAAAAACATTATACCGCACACCTCCTTTTCTACTCTCATGTTTGAGATTTTTACTCTGGGAAAAAGTTTCTGACTGTCAATCCTTTCATAATTTTATAAATTTCTATCAGGTCTTCCCTTAGCCTCTGCCTCTGCAGTAAAAAAGACAATCCGTTTGTTCATACCCAAGCTCTTGGACCACCTGTACATCATAGCTGTTAAGAGTTATGCCATTAACCGTATACTTCCCCATAATATTTGACCTTCCAAAGTACACCACCACACATTTGCTCAGATTGAACTCCATCTGCCATTTGCCCACCCATGCCTGTAGATACATATCCAGCTGTCTCCTTTGACAGCTATCTACAACTCCAGTAATTAAAAAAAAAATTAAGTTTAGACAAACAGCACAGCAACAGGCCATTTCAGTCAATGTCACCTAATTAACCCCCAATACGTTTCAAACAGTGGGAGGAAACTGGAGCCCCCGGGGAAAACCCACGCATACACGGGGAAAACGTACAAACTCCTTACAGACAGCACAAGATTTGAACCCCTGGCCCGATCGCTGGCGCTGTAACAGCGTTGCCAACCGAGCCACCCAACTTTATATCAACTGCAAACTAACATACTTACCATCTACATTTTCATCCAAGTTATTTCCATTTAGCACAAACAAGGAAGGTCCCAGCACTAATCCTACACTAAACCTGCAGCTGGAGTAACACGTATCCACCACTACTCTCTTCTATGGGCAAGCCAATTCTGAATTTAAATGATCAGTTCCATAGCCTGAGAGCAATTTGTTCCCCACACCCAGTAAAAATAATTGAAATTTGTGCTTGGCCCGAAATGTTGGTTATGTATCTTTATCTTTGCAACATAAAGTACACTGTTTGACCTGCTGAGTTTCTCCAACATTGCGTTTGTACATTTATAGCTTATCTGTTGAAATAGAACATTCAAGTGGGTAAGTTAATACCCATTGAAATTTTAAATTTCATCTGGGAACTTCAACAGAAATCCTGCAGCAAAACAAATTTCAGGATTTAAAAGATAATCAGATTGTGGTTTTATTAAATAAAAGCACAAACCGACATTCTGAAAGGCATGGATTAAACAAGGACATTAGCATGGGCTTAAGAAACTCATGTCCAACTAACAATTTACTATTTTATGAAAACAACAAGTTTTACGAAATACCCCCCCCCCCCCCCCCCGCATAACACTAATATGTAATGGAAATTCACTCTATGATATTCACAAAATGTAAGATATAGAATAATGTTTTGCTTTTATGGAATTTATGTGAGAATAAAAAAATAAACACAAAATATGAAAGAAACAAGAATTTTTGTCAAGAGTTCATGTTATGAAAAATTGTGATATTGTTGATATACTAAGATCACAACCTCTCTGTAACATGGGGGTTCACTGGCATAATCTACTGTCTTTGAGGTTGAACTGCCACATCACTGTCTCACTTCCACTCATGGGACCACCACAAGGTCCTTAGGAGACTAATACCCAGAAAAAGTACAATTGCAAGGTGAGATTGTAGCTGCAAGCGTTGCTCGAGCACAATTTCATGCATTACATTTTTTCTTAGATGATTCTAGCCAGGTCCAATACCAATGCCTACAAGCCTAAAAGAGAAACTTAAATTTGCTGACACCCCAAGATACTTTAAGGTATGTGTCTTCAAATAAGGTATGTGTCTCCATCCACACCAGTTCTAAAGCAGGGTAAGAGAGGATAGTTACTGAAACACAAAAGTCTGCAGATGCTGTGATTGTAGTAAAAACACATAAATGCTGGAGGAACTCAGCCAGCCTCACAATGCCCATAGGAGGTAGATATATTTCCGACATTTCAGGCCTGAGCCTTTCTTCAAGGAATAAGCAAAGAACATGAAGGATCTGGTAGTGCATGAGACCATTGATAGACAAGGGAATGGGACAGGGAAATGAAAAGGGCGGCCACTGGGAGATTCACACTATTGTGGCAGACAAAGTGTTCAACAAAGTGATCTCCAGTCTGTGCCTAGTCTCTCCAATGTAGAGGAGACCACAACAGGAGCACCAGATGCAGTACAGGACACCTGCAGCTTCACATGTGAAATGTTGCTTCACTTGGAAGGACTGTTTGGGGTCCTGAATGGTGGTGAGGGAGGGGGTGTGGTGTAAGTCACAGGGGTGGGTACCAAGGGGACAATTGGTGGTGAGGGAGGAGTAGACAAGGGAGTCACGGAGGAAGTGGTTCCTGCGGAAGGCGGAGAGGACAGGAGAATATGAGTCTAGTGTTGTGATCATGTTGTAAGTGGTGGAAATGGCAGAGGATAATGTGTTGGATGCGAAGGCTGGTTGGGTGATAAGTGAGGACAAGGGGAATTCTGTTTCTATTGCATCTGGTGGCAGAAAGGGCCAGGGCAAATGAGCAGAAAGTGGACGAGTTGGGGGATAAGGGCTGAGTTCCTTGCAGGGGACTGGGTGTAAAGAAGTGTAATCAAGTTAGTTATGGGAGTTTGCGGTTTGTCAAAAATATAACCAAATAATTATTACAGCACAGAAACAGGTCCTTCTAATCCATGCCCAACACCTTCTCCCATCTAGTCCCATTAACCCACACCCAGTTCATAACCTTCCACACCTCTCTTGTCCATATACTTATCCAACTTTTCCTTAAATATTAAAATCAACCCCTTCAATCTCATCCATGTTCTCTTGTTTGAATTTCCCCCACTCTCAATGGAAGAAGCTTGCCCACATTTACTCTATCTGTCCCCTTGATAATTTTAAATACCTCTATCAAATCACCCCTCAATCTTCTATGCTCCAGGGAATAAAGTCCCAGCCTGCTCAACCTTTCCCTGTAACTCAAACCCTGAAGCCAAGGCAACGTTCTTGTAAATCTCCTCTGCACTCCCTCTATTCTGTTTATATCCTTCCTATTATTCAGTGACCAAAACTGCACCTAATACTCCAAATTTGGCCTCACCAATGCCTTATACAACTTCAACACGACATCCCAACTCTTGTACTCAATACTTTTGATTTATGAACGCCAACATGCCAAAAGCTTTCTTCACCACCCTATCTACACGTGACTCCACTTTCAGGGAATTAGGTACCAGAATTCCTAGATCCCTTTGTTCTACTGCACTCCTCAATTTTCGACCATTTAACATGTATGACCTTTGCTGATTAGTCCCACCAAAATGTAGCACCTCACACTTCTCAGTATTAAACTCCACCTGCCATTTTTAGCCCACTCTTCTAACTGTCCTATATCCCATTACAAGCTATGATAACCTTCTTCATTGTCCACAACATTACCTATCTTCATATTATCTGCATACTTACTAATCCAATTTATCACTGTATCATTTAGATCATTAATATATATGACAAGAATTAATGTATCCAGTACCGATCCCTGAGGCACTCCACTAGTCATCCATCTCCAATTTGACAAACAATTTTCCACCACTACTCTCTGGCATCTCCCATCCAAACATTAGTGAATCCATTTCACTACTTCAGCATTAATACCTAATACTTGAACATTCCTAACTAACCTCTTATGCAGAACCTTGTCAAAGCCTTACTAAAGTCCACATAGGCAACATCCACAGCCTTCCCATTGCCAACCTTCTTAGTAACCACCTCGAAAAAGTTTATAAGGTTTGTTAAACGTGATCTACTACGTTCAAAATTCTCAATCTCCCTTGAAAACCAAGGCTCCCTATATTTTCTAACCTTTCCTTTAACCCTCATGAACAGACCGACTCTACTCTCAGTTTCCTCTTCGAATATCCTCGATTTATCTGTTACATTCTTCCCAGAAAACCAAATATCCCAATCCTTTTGCATCTCCTTGCAATTTGCCTTGTTCCAATCAAGAATCTCAGCCTGAAGCCCAGCCCTATCCTTCTCCATAATTAACCAAAAACTAATAGTATTATGATCACTAGACCCAAAGTGTTCCCCAATGCAAACCTCTGTCACCTGACCTATCTCATTCCTTAATAGGAGATCCAATACTGACCCCTCTCTAGTCGGTTCTTCTATGTATTGAAATGTCTGTGGGATGCTTGTCTCTCAAAATGGAGTCAGAGAGATCTAGAAAGGGGAGAGTTTTGCAGGAGATGGGCGAAGTGAATTTGACTTTGGAGTGAAAGTTAGCAACAAAGTGAATGAAGTTGATGAGCCCAGCATGAGGTAGCACCGATAGAGATAAAATGCAGATAAAGCAATTACAGGACTTAACAGGAGCATAAGAATCTTGCAGTATCCCAAGACAACTTTTCAAACCAAACTAAAATTATTTACAACTTGCTGCTGATAAAAATTCATGAGAAATTAAAATATTTTACAATTAGATAGGAAAATATTGTCCAGGTAAGTGAATTTCAAAATTGGTCATCATGCTCTTGGAGGCATCACTGAAATTTTATATGTACGCAATATCACTAGCTCTCCACTCAGCTCTGGATCACCTTGAAAACATAAATACAGCTCAGTCTTCATTCTTCCCTCAGTGCTTGTCAAGAAGCTACAAACTCTGAGCCTCTGCACCCCCCTGACTTCCTCATCGGAAGACCACAGTCAGTACAAATTGGAAACAATGTTTCCTTCTCGCTGATTATCAACACAGGCACACCCCATTATACACCCACAACGGTGTGGCCAGGCACAATTCCAATGCTATCTATAAATTTGCCGATGACACCACAGTTGTCGGCAGAATCACAAACAGCAATGCAGAAGCGTACAGGAGGGAGATAGATCAGCTTGATGAATGTGTCACAACAACAACCTTGCATTTAACGTTGGAAAAACAAAGGAGATGATTGTGGACTTCAGGAACATAACCCAATCCTCATTGAGGGCTCAGCAATGGAGAGGGTCAAGAACTTCAAATTCCTGGGTGTTGTCAAAATCTCCAAGGATCTGTCCTGGAGCCTCCATGTTGATGTAATCACAAAGAAGGCTCGCCAGCGGCTATACTTTGTGAGGTGTTTCAGGAGATTTGGTTGGTCACCGAAAACTCTCGAAAATATCTACAGATATCTACCACCATCAGGAAAAAGGTACAGGAGCCTAATGACAAGCCCTCAGCGGCACAAGGACAGCTTCTCCCCTGCTGCCATCAAATTCCTGAATAATCAATGAACCAAAGACTTTGACTTTTCGTGCACTTTTTTAAAAATTTATTGTTATTAGGTGGTTTATATGAATGTTTCCACTATGATGTTGCAGCTGCAAACACTGAATTTCATGACTTGTTAATGACAATAAATCCTGATTCTGATCTATTCAACAGAAGAGTAATAACCTACCGTAAAGCCATCTGTTGCAGTGAACTGCCACTGGGGAGTGACATCATCAAGTCTGAAATAGTTTGCAGGAGACGGTGGAAAGTTTGAGGTAAAGGGTGAGCTGCTTCCCCAGCGATCACAATATCAGACAATGGATGCTCACACACTCCAATATCTTTCTCCTAATAGATATTAAGAATAAAGGCAATTAGTAGAATCATCAAGAAAACTGTTTCAGATCAAGAAATGTTGATACTTTGATGGTCGGTTTTGTATTGTTATCTTTGCTGCATGAAGTACACTGTTTGATCTGCTGAGTTTCTTTGGCATTGTGTTTTTACTTCAGATTATCAACATCATTGCTCATTTTCAGATCATCTTCTTGGGAGGACATAACTAGGGCAAAGATACTCCGTATCCATCATTACGGTACAAGTGGTACCACAAGATCAGATGTGGAGTTGACCTTTGGAAGGTGCCATTTAATCCTGACCAATGCAAGACCAGAAAGACCTGAGAGTTCAAACTGATTGATGGCCGCGAGCCTTGCCTACCTCAGGCTTCTAAGGAAACCCTTTCTATCCACATATCTGTCTAAATATCCTTTGAACACCACAACCATACGAGAGGAGTCATGTGATGGAGTAGTGGCCAGGAGGGTAAAACCAGCCCTCTCCAGAAAAAAATAAAAAAAGTCAAGAAAAGACAAAGTTCAACACTTAAATCGGTACGGACTAGAAGGGCCGATATGGCCTGCTTCCATACTGTAATTGTTATATGGATATATGGATATGGATTGTTTCTTGAAAGTGGCAACACTGATAGAGCTCTGAAGATGGCATGTGGCACTCTTGTGTTTATGTGCCACATGCAAAATTGTGCTTCAACTTTACAAAACACTGGTTAGGTCAGGATTGTGTGGACAGTTTGGGTCACCACACTAAAGGAAAAACGCAATTGTGGCAGAAAGGGCGCAGAGCAGATTCACCAAGATGCTGTGCACTTTGGAAGACTTTAATTACAAGGAGAAATTGGTTTGCCTGAGATTGTTTTCCTTGCAGCAAGAGCCGGAGTGATGACATGGCATGTAAAATTATAAAGGTAGATAGAATTATTTTCCCATGTTGGGAAACAAGAGAGCATAGGTTCAAAGTGAGAGGGAAGAGTTTTAAAGAGGATCAGAAGTGGCAGAGTTGTTTAAATTAGCACTTGAAAAGGCAAGGCATGGAGCAATATGGGCCTTATGTGAGCAGAGGATTCGTTAACATGGAATTAGTGGGGCTGTACATCTCTAACTGTTGAAGTTATTGATCCATTTATAATAAACTTATGAATGAATGACATGCTATTGGGTGAACTGGTAGCAGAAACAAAGCAAAATGTACTGTGTGTTTACAGAAGAACTAAAAAAAACCACACATTTATAACCTACAAAAACCACAAAGCACATGATCAATGAAGGACCTCCTACTTTGTGCAAGCTACTTATTTGGCTTCCATTCTATCAGTACCTAGACAGTATAATTTTTTCCAAGTATCACATGCTCCAGTTTTCATTTGTGGCCAGAAACTTCTTTGAAGAGATACCAAGTCAAGGAGTTTTAATTATATGGCTGAATCCTAATACACTTCAAATTGGGGCTCATTTTTGTTTGCTTCTGCTCAAAGTCAGCTTTACCCCAGATGCATCAACATCTGAAAGCCAAGCCAATGGTCTGGATAACTGTGATTACCAGCAAATCTCTATCAGTACTGGAACACCACAGGACTGTGTTCTTAGCTCCCTGCTCTATTCACTTTAGACCAATGACTGTGTGGCTCAGTACAACAACACCACCTACAAATTTGCCGAAGACATACCAAGGTAGTGGATTGTACCATACAAGAGGGATAATGAAAACAAAGCTGAATGGTGCACCAACGACGACCTTGCACTCAATGTCACCAAAAGTAAGGAGCTGATTGTTGACTTCAGGAAGGGAAAGCCAGAGGTGTACAATCCAGTGATCATTGGGGGATCAGAAGTGGAAAAGGTGAGCAAATTTAAGTTCTTGGGAGTCACTATCTTGGAGGATCTTTTCTGGACCCAGCACCCCAATGGCATCATAAAGAAAGCACGTCAGCATCTCTACTTCCTCAGGAGTTTGCGGAGGTTTGGTATGACACCAGAAACACTGGTGAATTTTTTTTACATAAGTGTGGTTAAAAGTGTGCTGAATGGCTGCATCACCAATGGGGGACACCAATACCCCTGAGCATAATGCCATGCAAAAGGTAGTGGACACTGCCTAGGATATCACAGGTAAAACCCTCCCCACCATCGAGAATACCGACAGGGAACGCTGCCGTCAGAGAGCAGCAGCAGCAATCATCAAAGACCCTCACTACCCAGCACACGCTGTGTCCTTGCTGCTGCCATCAGGAAAGAGGTATAGGTGCCACAAGACTCACACCACCAGGTTCAGGAGTAGCTCCACCATCAGGCTCCTCAACAACAAACTCCATCAGCGACTCATATAAGGACGCTTACTTGTGCACTTCATTGATTTTTTTAAAATTCTCTCTGTATTGCAGTTTATTTACATTCATTATCTGTTCACAGTTCTTTATTTGTTTACATGTATACACTGTGTACAGTTGTTTTTGCACAGCCAATTAGTGGTGATTCTGCTTCGACCGCAGGAAAAAGAATCTCAGGGTTGTTTGTGATGTCATGTATATACTCTGACAATCAATCTGAAATCAACAATAGTCTGTTTGCATTGACTTGAAGAAAGCAGACTTCGAATATCTGTTGATGGCTATCAGTTCAAAGTAACCTTGAGCATGTGGAAAAATATAATTAAAATGGTTAACCAGCCAATTGTCAAAGAATCCTCATATTCAGCTAAAATAAAGCATGACTTTTTTTTAATAAAAAACAGCCAACATGGAGTAAAAATAATTACAATATACAGAAAATTATGAGGAAAAAATGAAATATTACACATGTAAATTGCCATCCACATCAAAGGGACTTTGTTTCAGAGCCAGAGTTTGTTCACCAAACCCGTAAAAATTCAACTTGCTGTATCTGAATATAAAACAAATTGAGGAATTGCTTGAGGTCAGTGAGCACCTATGGAGGAAAATAGACATGACACCTCAGAATACCACCTCAGAACAGAAAAAGGAGAGGCAGTGGAGAGGGAGAGGGGTCAGTGGGCAATAAGGTTAACCAAGGAAGAGGGAAGATGATGGACAGATGGAGCCAGGTGGGGTGAAAGCAGAAGCAGTGTTTAACTAACCTGTTCTCCATTCTCTTTGTTCACTTTGTTATCATCAACTTCTTCATCTTCTGATTCCAAGGGAGCTGGAGTCAGAGATGCCACAAAATACCACAGAATGTCATGGAGGGCAGTTGTCTGAATTACACTGCACAACAGCCAATTGAAGGCCTGTTAAAATTGAAAAACAAGCACAAAATTAAGGCTTTTTTTTTTAGCTGAAATTTCAAAGTGATAATTAAATAAAAACGATGCATATATTGATCCTGTATTGAATATTAGAATTACCTGATCATTAGAATGATCTGATGAGAACATCAATGCAGAAATTGAATGAAAATAAGTACCAATTATACTGACCTCCAGTGCATACACTCTGCAAGCAGATTTCCTAAGGGCATGTCTCATTGCCATTTCCAACCCTTCTAAATCATGGTGCTGGATGACAAATGCTAGAACAGGCCACTGGAAATTTCTCTCTCCCTTGGACAGAGAACTATGAGCCGAGATAAGCCGAGAAAGCTCAGGAGATGGATGTCGAAGAAGAGATGAACCCACTTCTACTCGAGAAGAAAATTTAGTAACTAAAACATTTAAACATAAATAAAACACAATGACATTTTTCAATTCTAATTACTTTAACCGATGTTGTGATTAGCACAACATTACAATGGCGCTAGCAACCCGGGTTCGAATCTGGCGCTGTCTGTAAGGAGTTTGTATGTTCTCCCTTTGTCTGGGTGTATTATCCCCAGGTTCTCTGGTTTCCTCCCACTGTTCAAAGTGTAGAGGGGTTTTACTTTGATTGGCGTATTTGGATAGCAAGGGCTTGTAGATTTGAAGGGCCTGTTACCGTGCTATACATCTAATTAAAAAATTTTTTTTTTTGGTCTATCTAAACTTCCAACAACTTGCTACAATCAGTCCAAACACCAATATGTTGAGAAGTGTGGCCTATCACTGTGTGATGAACCAAATTCTGATTGTAAAACCTGAGTTTTAACCATGTAACTAACTCAAACTTCCCACAGAAACACCAATTCACCCATTTTGCTTCCAAGACTTCATCTTCTTCAAATAACCCCCCTATTTGGCCTCTACTTAAGCCCAAGCATGTGTCGTGCATCTAATTTCATTCAATATTCCACAAGCAAGCCAGGCTCGAGGGACATAAAACCTGTCATTTCCAACATCTTGAACCAGCTTTTATTTGCCTAGTTAATCTACACCATCCTGTGCTGCCGTGGCTTTCTGTAGAACTTTCCTTTTGATGCTTTTCCTTGATTTATTATTTCTTATCTTTCCATTTCTGAAAATAATACATGAATTTGAATGACTCCTATCTCTCCACAGACAGCTCCAGATCCTTCATAAGTCTGCAAGCCCAAGCATACCTTTTAGAAAAAATCAGAACGAAATGTTCCAATTAACCAGCTTTCTTTTAAGAATTTTTTCACACTTATTTGGATTTTCTTTTGCTGTGAAAAGATATGCACTGATCTCGCGCTATCTGTAAGGAGTTGGTACATTCTCCCCATATCTGCTTGGGTTTTCCCCAGGCGCTTCAGTTTCCTCGCACTAATTGAAATTGGGTGGCACGGGCTTGTGGGCCAAAATGTTATCATGCTGTATGTCTAAATTTAAATGATAACATTTTTAAAAATATTCAAAATGAGATACAAATGTAGCGCATTCAGAATCTCCTAGCCTTTCCTGAATATGAGAAAAATATTTTTTATGTAGGTGTAAATTGATTAAAATAAGAGTAAAGAAACAGCAATTAAATTATACCAAATTATGGACAAATCAGTCCAAAAGGATATGATTTAGTTGCCATTTCAGAAATGAGTTTGCAGGGTGGAGAAAATTGGAAATTAAATATCCAAGGAATTGATTAATGCAGAAGAATGGGTGGGATAGTGCTCTTAGTTAAGGATGAGATCATGGCAAAAGTGAATTATATAAGAAGCAAAATGTTGAATCCATTTAGGTAGAGATTGGGAACAGTAAAAAAAAATCACTGGTGGCAGTTGTCAATAGCCACCCAATAATAACATTACAGTGGCAGAGGCTATAAACCAAGAACTAGCAGAGACATGCAAGAATGGAACATCAGTTATTCAGGTTGGTTGAGGCAACCTTAAATGAGGACTTCATAGAATTAATTCAAGATAGCTTTATGAACATGCCATCTTGGATCTGACCCTGAGCAATAAGACAGGTAAAATTAGTGATCCTCTTGGAAAAAGTAGCGGTCCTCTTGGAAAAAGTAATCTGCCCCAAGCAATAAGGCAGGTAAAATTAGTGATCCTCTTGGAAAAAGTATGACTGAGTTTCTCATGCAAAGGAAAGGTGAAATAGTTCAGTCTAAAACAAGTATAATATGCCTGAACAAGGGTATGAGGGAAGCGTTGGCCAGAGTAGACTGGGAATGCAGGCTATATGGAGGGACAGTTGAGGAACAGTGGAGGACTTTCAAAGAGACTTTTCACGGTGCTCAACAAAAATATATTCCACTTAAAAGCATGGACAGTCAGGGTGGGGAAATCCAGCCTTGGATCACTAAGGAGATAAAGGAAGGCATCAAACTAAAAGCTCATGCGTACAAAGTTACCAAAAGCAGTGGGAAATGAGAAGATTAGAAAATTTTAAAAAGCAACAAAGAACCACAAAGTGAGCAAGAAAGAAAGGCTAGATAGATTATGAAAAAAAGATTTGCACAACATATAAAAATGAATAATGAAAATTTTTATCATTATATAAAGTCGAAAAGAATGGCTAAAGTGAAGGTTGGTCCCTTGGAAGATGAGAAGGGGGAATTGATATTGGGTAATGAAAACATGACTGAGGCTATGAATGACTATTATATGTTTGTATTCCTAGCCAAAGGCAGAGGTTATGGATGTGATGGGAGGTGAGGACCTGTCACTAAAGAGGTCATACTGAACAAATTGTGGGTCTATAGATAGATAGAAAAGTCCTCTGGTCCTGATGGAATACACCCTAGGGCATTGAAATAAATGGGGGAAGCTTTGGTGATTATTTACCAAAATTATTTGGACTCTGGGCATGTCCTGGCATGCCACTTTTCAATAAAGGATGCAGGCAAAAGACAGGGAACTACAGACCAGTTATTTTAACATCTGCAGTTGGGAAAATGCTCGAGGAAATAGCGATCCATCAGCCAGACGCATCATGGATTCAACAAAGGCAGGTCCTGTTTGACAAACATTGGAGTTCTAAAGGGATATAATGATCGCAGTAGATGGGGGGAACAGATGGGTGTTGTTTACCAGGATTTCCAGAGGCGTTCAATAAAGTGCTGCATAAAAGACCTTCATAAGGTAGAGTTAGGGGTAATGTATTAGCATGGATAGAGGATTGGTTAACCAATAGAAAGCAGAGAGTTTGGATACAGGGGTGTTTTTCTGGTTGGCAATCAGTGGTGAATGGTGTGCCACAGGTGTCAGTGCTGGGTCAGCAACTGTTCGCAATATGCATGAATGATCTGAATGCGGGGACAGAGTGCAGTGTATCTAAGTTTGCTGATGATACTAAATTGAGTGGAAAAGCAAATTGTGCAAAGGACACAGAGAGATATAGATAGGTGAAGTGAGTGGCAAGGATCTGGCAGATGGAGGACAATGTTGGTAAAGGCAAGGTCATCCACTTTGGAACAAAAAATGGAAGATCAGATTATTATTTAAAAAGCACATGATTGCAGCGTGCTGCCATGGAGAAGGACTTGGGAGGGCTTGCGCATGAATTACAAAAGGTTGGTTGGCAGATGTTGGAGAACCAATTGGATCTAGTGATCATAATTCTGTTAGTTTTAGGGTAGTTTTAGGGAAGAGCAAGGAGAGGCCTAAAGTTGAGGTTGTGGATTGGAAAAGAGCAAATTTCGAAGGGATTTGGGGAGTATTGAGTGGGACAGGATATTTTCAGATAAGGATGTTAATGAAAAATGGAGGATATTCAAAAAAGAAATTTTGAGGGTACAGAGTAGTTATGTCCCAGTGTGGATCAAAGGAAGGGCTGGAAGTCATAGGGAGGCTTGGTTTTTGAGGAATATTGGAAAATTGGTTAGGAGAAAAAGGGAGGTGTTCAAGAGGTATAAAGAGCAGGGAGCTGAGAAGTTGAAGGAGGACTACAAGGAGTGTAGAAGGAATCTTAAAAAAGAAATTAGAAAGGCCAAAAAAAGGCATGAAGAGGCTTTGGCTGACAGAGTAAAAATAAATCCAAAGGGTTTCTATAAGTACATTAAAAGTAAAAGATTAGTGAAAGATAAAATTGGACCCCTTGTAGATAGCAAGGGTAGGCTGAGTAAGAAGTCTGAGGAAATGGGGGAAATTTTGAATGATTTCTTTGCCTCGGTATTCACTAGGGAAAAAAAATGTTGAACCAGTTGAAGTAAAGAAAAATAGTGGGGAGGTCATGAAGCATATAAGGATAACCGAGGAGGTAGTGTTGGCTGTGTTAAAAAAGATAAAGGTGGATAAATCTCCCGGACCGGACAAAATATTCCCTAGGACACTCAGGGAGGCAAGTGGACAGTTAGTGGGGCCATTAACAGAGATATTTAGGATGTCACTGGCCACGGGGGTGGTGCCAAAGGATTGGAGGGTGGCGCATGTGGTTCCTCTGTTTAAGAAAGGGTCCAACTGCAAACCTGGGAATTATAGGCCTGTAAGTCTGACGTCTGTGGTGGGCAAGTTGATGGAAAGTGTTCTGAGGGATGCTATTTACAAATTTTTGGAGGTACAGGGATTGATAGGGAGTAATCAGCATGGTTTTGTCAGGGGTAGATCATGCTTGACAAACCTGATTGAGTTCTTCGAGGGGGTTACAAAAAAGGTTCAGGAAGGGAAAGCTGTGGATGTTGTCTATTTGGACTTTAGTAAAGCTTTTGACAAAGTTCCCCACAGGAGGTTAGGAAAAAAGGTGGAGGCATTAGGTATAAATAAAGAGGTAGTGAAATGGATTCAGCAGTGGTTGGATGGGAGGTGTCAGAGAGTAGTGGTAGAAAATTGTTTGTCCAATTGGAGGCCGGTGACTAGTGGAGTTCCTCAGGGTTCGGTCCTGGGTCCACTATTATTTGTTAGATATATTAACGATCTGGATGTAGGGGTGGAGAATTGGATAAGCAAGTTTGCGGATGACACAAAGATTGGTGATGTTGCGGACAGTGAGGTAGATTACCGTAGATTAAAAGGTGATTTAGGAAGGCTGGAGGTGTGGGCTGAGAAATGGCTGATGGAATTTAATACAGATAAATGTGAGATGCTACATTTTGGAAAGGCAAATTTAAATAGGTCATATACATTGAATGGTAGACAATTGAGGAGTGCAGAGCAACAAAGGGATTTAGGAGTTATGTTAAATAGTACCCTCAAGGCTGATACTCAGGTAGATGGTGTGGTGAAGAAGGCATTTGGAATGTTGGCCTTCATAAATCGGAGTATTGAATTCAAGAGTAGGGAGGTTATGATGAAATTGTACAAGGCATTGGTGAGGCCAAATTTGGAGTACTGTGTACAGTTTTGGTCACCAAATTATAGGAAAGATATAAACAAAATAGAGAGAGTGCAGAGAAGGTTCACGAGAATGTTGACAGAATTTCAGGGTCTGAGTTACAGGGAAAGGTTGTGTAGCTGGGGCTTTTTTCTCTGGAGCGTAGAAGATTGAGAGGGGACTTGATAGAGGTGTTTAAGATTTTAAAAGGGACAGACAGAGTAAATGCGGATAGGCTTTTTCAATTAAGAAAGGGGGAGATTCAAACTAGAGGACATGGTTTAAGATTGAAGGGGGAAAATTATAAGGGGAACATGAGGGGAAATTTCTTTACGCAGAGGGTGGTGGGGATGTGGAATGAGCTTCCGGCAGACGTGGTCGAGGCGGGATCATTGGTTACATTTAAGGAAAGACTGGATCGTTACATGGATAGGAGGGGACTAGAGGGGTATGGACTGGGTACTGGTCAGTGGGACTAGGAGGGTGGGGATTTGCTACGGCATGGTCTAGTAGGGCCGAACTGGCCTGTTCTGTGCTGTAAGTGGTTATATGGTTTAGATGCAGCAGGCTGTCAAGAAGGCAAATGGAACGTTAGCTTTCATTGCTAGATGGATTGCTGCAAATGAACAGGGAACAGGTGAGACCACATCTGGAGAACTGCGCACAATTCTGGTCTCTTTACTTGAGGAAGGATGTTCTGGCTTTGGAGGCAGTGAAGAGGAGGTTCACCAGGTTGATTCCAGAGATGAGGTATTAGCCTTTGAGTCGTCTGGGACTGTAATCGCTGGAATTCAGAAGAATGATGGGCATCTTCTTTCTTCTTTAGCTTGGCTTCATGGACGAAGATTAATGGAGGGGTAATGTCCACGTCAGCTGCAGGCTCGTTTGTGGCTGACAAGTCCGATGCGGGACAGGCAGACACGGTTGCAGCGGTTGCAAGAGAAAATTGGTTGGTTGGGGTTGGGTGTTGGGTTTTTCCTCCTTTGTCTTTTGTCAGTGAGGTGGGCTCTGCGGTCTTCTTCAAAGGAGGTTCCTGCCCGCCGAACTGTGAGGCGCCAAGATGCGCGGTTTGAGGCGATATTAGCCCACTGGCGGTGGTCAATGTGGCAGGCACCAAGAGATTTCTTTAGGCAGTCCTTGTACTTCTTCTTTGGTGCACCTGCCTCAGTGGCCAGTGGAGAGCTTGCCATATAACACGATCTTGGGAAGGCGATGGTCCTCCATTCTGGAGACGTGACCCACCCAGCGCAGCTGGATCTTCAGCAGCGTGGACTCGATGCTGTCGGCCTCTGCCATCTCGAGTACTTCGATGTTGGTGATGAAGTCGCTGCGATGAATGTTGAGGATGGAGCGGAGACAACGCTGGTGGAAGCGTTCTAGCAGCCATAGGTGATGCCGGTAGAGGACCCATGATTCGGAGCCGAACCGGAGTGTGGGTATGACAACGGTTCTGTATACGCTAATCTTTGTGAGGTTTTTCAATTGGTATGTAAAATTACCAAAGGCATAGACAAGATTGAGGAGAGAAGTTGTTTCAATTGGTAGCAGAGACCAAAACTAGGGATCATAGCCTTAATATGCATGGCAGTAAATTTCAGACAGAGATGAGGAGGAACTGCTTTTCCCAAAGGGTAGTGAATCTATGAATTTTTCTTGCCCATTGAAGCAGTGGATGCTACCTCAGGCAATATATTTAAAGAAGGTTAGATAGATTTAAGGGATATGGGGAAAGGCAGCTAGGTGGAGATGAGCCCATCATCAGATCAGCCATGATCTTATTGAATGTTCAATGAGCCATATGGCCTAGTCCTGCTCCTATTTCTTATGTTCTAAATTTTACATTTTGGTGCCTGAAGACTGGAAAGAATAAATAGGGAGAAACAAGAATGTGAGGTATTCAGTCTCAATTTAAATTCAGGGACAAATATGAGAAAACATGTGGGTCTTCAATATGAAGGAAAATTGCCAATGGAACTGGTTGTATCCACAAGAGATCAGCGAAATAAAACATCTTTAACAATTAAAATAAGACTTAACATTTTCTCACTAAAAGGGTTGTATGACCATAATTAATAACAGTCACAATGTTCAAAGTATACGTAAACTAAACTGAGCACGTCAGATAATAGACAGCGACTCCCCTGTGCCTTGCAATATAATAATACATATAAATAACATCAAGTTTCCCATTATTTTGACAAAGTTTAAGGCAATGTATATTCTTTAGGTTGGGCTTTTTGTTCACCACAAAGATGCTATTTCCCATTTTATAACTGCACATAATTTTAATACATCTTTGAGACAAAAGAAACCTTTAAATTATTTATGCATTATGAGAATTGTAGGTTCAGAATTGTCTGACCTGCATCACCACTGTTAACTCTGCGCCTGGGAATTGCTTTCACGCGAGCAGGTGATGTTGAGTGTTGTTTGTCATACTCTGATGCAACAACTGAGTATGATCGTTGAAACACACTACGTTTTGTTGTATCATTTTCCATGATAGGACTTGTTTCAAGACTATAAAGAGGCAGACACAATGCACCAGTGAAAAAAGAACAAATAAAAAGGGCACTGAGGTTCATGAGACTCAATCAAATGTTCTGAATAAACAATTTTGCTTGAACATACCTGGGAGGCATTGATTTCAGATTAGTTTCTGGCTCATCAAATACATGAGGGCAAGCATCAGGTGTGACAGAAATGTAGGGTGCTGGTACAGAGGTGGAACGTAGATACCTCATTTCATCTTGGAATAGGTGATCGTCATGGAAGCCAGCAAAGTTTTCTGAATGTTGTCTATTTGGCAAAGTTTTACAATTGTGAATCAAATTTGAATTGCAGCAGCAAATAAAAGGTGTTTTATAAATTAATACCTGCTCAGAAAGTAAAAAATGGAAAACAAAATTTTATCTTAAAATTAATTTTGAGGATCAATATTATTCAGTGAATGAAATTCAGTCTGAATCAGGTTCATAAATCAGAACTGTCTTTTCCATTTGTAATAATGCAATGGCCAAATGGCATTCTGGTGTGGTACACCATATCAGAACAGCAAGGAGTTGGACTTTTGGTAATATCTGGAATCTCAGAGCTAAGGAAGGCAATTAATCATCTTTGCTCCTGGCTATTGAGTAAGGTAAGAAAATAAAATAGGGTTTCTAACATTTAATGTCTCGTGACTTCCTACAGGCATTTATGCGGAGCAATAATTTCAATTCAGCCCTGATAAACATTACAATCCATTTTTCACATTTCCACAATGACTTGTGTTCCTAATTTTGAAACAGTCGAGTGAGAAATTTTTTTTAATGCAATTCTGTACGCAGCTCCATGCTGCTTTAATAAAAGCCAATCACCCACTTAATATTGAAAACCTGCTTTTTATTTCCATCAGTCCTATTTCTCTCCCCTTCCTACACTCCCATAAACTTCCACCTCAACCCAACTAACAACCAGTTTCACTGTAAGATGTTCAAGCTGTGATAAGTTTTAAGACAATGTCTGTCATACTTTAACCAAAACAGAATGTATTCGGTTTAAATTGGAAGAACGTTATTTAGATTTGGGAGGGACACACATAATATTACTGAGTTTCAGTATTTAATGTCATTGGGCATACTGATTCCATTACCTTTGTTCCTGGTTATCTAATACCTGTACTTTTCTCAGTTATAACTAAAGAACATGACATACACGCATTGAAATGAATGTTTCTGAAAGAATTGTATCCAGAATGCTAGAATTCTCATTTTGCCAAGTTGTAATCAACGTGCAAATGAGTCAGAAAGTTCAGGTAAAGTGAAACAAATCAAAAGTTGCAAATCTCTACAACATAGTACAGGATACAGGTTGCCTATGTTTTCATTGCCTTGTTTTATTATTTTACCTTGTTGGATAAGCATATTAATGACTCAGTAAACGTACCACTGAAACTTTGTGCTGGAACAATTTTACTACCTTAAGTTGCTTGTCAAAGCCACATAAACCAATTACAGTACAACTCCGATTCTCCAAAATCCAATTCTCCAAAATCGGCCTTTATCCAAAAATTTTTCAGAGCTGAACTGACTTCACAGGTTGATAAAAAATCCACTCGACATGAAATTAGAAGGACGATCGTCCTTATTTCAGGGAACTCCCTCCCCTCTCTCTTTCCATTTCTTCTTTTTCTTCCCCTATTGACTTTTCTCTCCAACTTTCCCTCTGAAACTGTGTGCCACAGTCTCCCAGCCAGAAGAAGTCGGACGAATCCCTTGTCCCGGCGTTATCAAGGAGAGTGGCCTCATGGCAGGAGCGGGGACCTTGGTGGGGAGGTGTCAGTGATCGGCGGTGGCCAGCAGTTTTTTTTGGTGAGAATTAAATATTATTTTAATGCTTAAAAAACCTTCCCTTGTTGCTTGTTGCCTTTTCAACATTCTTATAAGTGATTTGTTGTTGCTACGCGGCTCTTTTTAAACAATGACCATTTATCCAAAAAAAAAACCATTTATCTGACATAGGCCTGGTCCCAACCATTTTGGATAATTGGAGTTGTATTATATAAATAATGAATTATAAGAATTTCTATGGGGCAAAAGATTTCATGCCTGCAAGTAATAAAATCATTTGAGAACATTATGGGATAAAAAAAAATGTTGATGTGCAACAGCCTCAAAGCAACTTGATAGTTGGTTGAAATGAATTAAGTGTTGATTACATTTTCAGGTAAAACACATGTTCAAGAAGCCAGAGACAAAAGTTATTTAAGTTCCTTGTAACAATGCTATTCCTAGCTTTAAGAACTGATGTAAGAGCATTTAGCCTAAAACATCAACTACGTAAAACGCCACAGTTTTTACCTGCCCTGTTGAGAACACCCTCCCACGCCTAAATCTTTTGCTTTTATTTGACATTTCCAATATTTGTGTATTTTAGTTTACATTTTCTGTTTGGATTGTATTGACTATGACAAATACAGATAACTGAGCTGGTACTCAGGTAAACAAATTTTTTCCCCACTAATGTATACAGCATATTTTCATTAAAGTTTGTTTGTACTAAGAATGTCACCATAAAATGTTATCAGATTTTGTGAAGCATTCCTTATTAATTTTGAACAAATCTTTTCTACTGTACCTGGCAAGTGTCTGCAGGTATAAGCATGGATATTTGTTGGGCAGTTCGTCAGAAATGCCCTCTTTCAAACTTGGAAGATGTTGATGGAAAGGTCTTGAGTTATGGTAACAGAGGATATTTGGCTCTGCTGCACTACTCAGTGAGAGCAAGAACATGGAGTTTGCTTTAATCACTTGATGAGCTTCCATGGAAGGCAACGCTCGTGGTGTCTTCACCTGCACAGGTTTTTTCCTGGCTTGCTTAACCTTGAAAGGAAGAGCATCACAAAGTGTAAATCAAATAAAAAGTCAAAACATTCACATAAAATATTATAATTATTGTATTTCCAAAATTAGTAATGCAGAAATCAAAATTATTCATCAAGGACTTAATGAACATCTAAATTTGAGTGAATACATAGCAATAGTACATAACATCATGCACAAAAGCCACATTCGCCTGCAGTGCTTTAGAAGAGTCTTAGTGTTTATGCTTAACTGGTCAGGAATGAGCATACATTAGAGTGACCATTTCATGCCAGGCCTCTACCACCTAGAGGCCAGATACAAGCACGGAGGGAAAACATAAAACTTACCTTTAAAGGAGCAGTCCCTCCTGCGCCACATTCACGTTGAGCGACGCCTCATAGCACCTTCTGAAGCCAATGGAGGAGGGGTGACAGGTGCCATAGTGCCACCCGTCATAAATATGCGGAAGAGCAATGGCCGTCTTCCCTTCCCATAATCCCCCATGCAGCTGGAACTACTGTGCTTCCCAGAACAGTTCCAGCTGAGTGGGGGAATTACGGGTAGGGAAGACAGCCATTGCTCTGCCGTGTTTTGAGCCGCAGAGAGCAGCCCCAAAGGCAGAAGGGGCCCGATGAGCCTATCACAGCCCCCGCCTGCCGCCCCTGCACTGAAGGCCCCCACTGCCTAACGGCTCCCACTGCCCCTGCAGCCCTGATGGTTAGCGCCGCCCTGACGGCTCCCACCCGCCGCCCCTGCATTGAGGGGGTCATGGAGGGAGAGAGGTGAGCGGGGAGATGAGTCGCAGGCTGACAGCGTGGGGGGGTGGGGCACAGTGCTGCGCTGATTATCCTTCCCCGAGAAGGGTTGCATTCAGCGACTCAGAGCTGCCCACAGCACATTCAGAAAGGTAAGTCTCTAGACGCAAGGGCAGAGAACCTCCGTCTTTGCAGTCGAACATTTTCCTTTCTTGAAAGGGCCTAATAATGAACAGAGTGGCAGCAGAAGCCTGTGGTGCCACCAGGACGTAGACTGTGAACGCAGCTTCACAAGACTCGTTTCCTTCTAATTGGTTCACTCAATAGCCTTTCTCTTCACTTTACCTCAGTGACAAGAGAGGGGTTACAAATAAAATCACAACAATGGCATCCTTAATTTGAAATCTTCATCATTCAGATAAATTGTTCTCAAATTTTTAATGTGGCTTCTCAAAAAGTTAGCATGACAGCAAGTTGAATGGTGTCACAAGAACCTTGCACTCAATGTCAGTAAACCAAAGATTGTGGACTTCAGGAAGGGGAAGCTAGGAGTGGGTAAGAAACTTGATTTGGTATGTCACCAAAGATTGGCAAATTTCGACAGGTGTACTATGGAGAACATCCTGACTGGTTGCAAAACTGTCTCGTGTGGAGGTGCCAGTGCACAAGTTAGGAACTAGGTTACGGAGGGTTGTAAACTCGGCCAGCGCCATCATGGGCATTAATGACATATTTAAGAGGAAGTGTCTCAAGAGAGCAGCATCAATCATCAAGGACCCTCACCATCCAGGTCATGCCCTTTTTTTCATTCCTACCATCAAGGAGGAGGCACAGGAGCCTGAAAACACACACTCCACATTACAAGACCATCTCTCTCCCCTCCAGCATCAGATTTCTGAACAGACAATGAACCTATGGACATTAGATTACAGATTCTCTTTTTTTGCAGGACTTACTTCTTAAAAATTTTGTATTTAAATACCATATATTTTGCTCTATAAGACAACCTTCAGATGAGATGGGTCCCCAATTTCAGCCTGGTTTCATAGTTTTATCATATAAGATGACCTCCAAAAATAAGTGTGAAGACTGATCTGGTGATGCGTTGACTGAACTGTTGGGACAAGGCCAGAAGGCGGATGTTATCATGTCTTCCCAGCAAAACAAAGAAAGCATGAAGCAAGTCTGAAGTTAAAAGTAATTGAAGTGGCCAAGGCAAGGTTCACACATGCCCATCGTTATTGAATGAAGATCTACCGGGACCAATGCCTGAAGAGGGCGCACAAAATCAGTGAACCGGTGCGGACTCGAAAGCCCAACATGGCCTGTTTCCGCTCCGTAAATGGTTATATGGAATCTAGCAACCGTGCTGCTGCGAGGACATTTGAGATAAATGAGAAGATGGTAAGAGAATGGGGGAAAGAATGAAGATGTTTTAAGAAAAATACCGATGTTCGATGAGAAGAGGAATCATTCGTTGGCAGAGTTGGAAAATCAGGTTGCAGAATAAGTACTCGAACAGAGGCAAGGTTGCTACCTAGTCACAAGAAATAAAATCAGAGCTTATGTTCGAGGTGGGCAAGGTCAAACCCAGAGCACAGTAAATTTTAAAGATACAGTCAGCTGGTGCAGCTGCTTTCATGAACAGGAAAAATCTGGTAATATGATTTATAGTGAGACACTGACGATAAAGTCTGAATTCAGACTGGGACCTGTATGACAGTGGAAACAGTGAGACTCTGGATAAGCTTGCTGAGTTCTTTGCCTTAGTGATTTTAGTGAAATAGTGATTTCGAAGGATTTTCTACAATGAAAATTTCTTCCTAATATACCAGTAGCTTAAAAATTTGTTGTTGGGTGAGGTCTGATTGAGTTATGGAACCAATTGAGGGGTATTTTCAGTAGAATTTCAAAGTTATGTTTTTATATCTAGCCTATAAGTTGACCCGTTTTTGGTTTATTTTTAGTGCTTCAAGGGTCGTCTTATACACCGAAATATAATTTGGTTTTTTTTTTGTAATTTTTGCAACGTACTGCTGCTGCACAACAAGATTTCAGGTCAGGTATTGTTTATTCGTCGCAATTAACATCGAGAGAGCTGGAGAGCGAGAGAGAGGGGGGAGAGAAAGAGAGAGAGGGAGAGAGAGGGGGAGCAAGAGAGAGAAAGTGAGAGAGAGAGGAGAGAGAGGGAGAGAGAGTACCCTGACCCACAACAAAAACTGCCTAACAATTCAATGCAGCAATTTTCCAAGGCCAAACAATGGTACAAGGAGACAGCTATATGTTATAAATTTTTTAAATGACATGTTCATGAAAAATCTGATTATGAGAACCACACAGAATGGAGGTGTTTCAGTTTTCTCTCATTCAACGGTACTGAAGATAATTTGTATTGTAGCACAGAAGCTAAATGATGTGAAGCTGTGAATAATTAAATTCATTGTAACTTTATTTTATTAGTTAACATTTGCATAGTTATATTTGCATATTTTATTTGTATTAATAAGAGTGGAGGGAGAGGGAGAAATATTATATATACACACACATACATGCATACACCACACATAATTCTTATATATCTATATGTATATTGCAGCATTCGTGCTAAGTGGGCATGGAGAAGAATGACACATACACCAAAATCTAGAATTCAAGACTGCTTTATTGCACTGGTCGTCGCATTTATATGGGGTCCAGGCACGGACATCAGGGACCCGTGTCATTGGAGCAGGTTGGCATTCCCACCACAGCTCCTGTCTTTCTGCAAACTGGAGTTCACCTGGGATGGCCAGTGTCACCCCCAGGTCTGCACAATTGCCACATTTGTCAGCCATTTTGTGCGCCAGTCCACGTCTTCTTGCGCAGGCCACTACTATATATATAGGCATACTTTATATAACACGTTTAATATGTTCCAAACAAGTTCAGTGCTATGTAAAACTGCACTGTTCAAAGCATTATTACAATGAACTTTAATGTAATATGTTCCAATCTATTCTTTTACCTTGAACTCTTATGCAACATGTGGATAAAATATTTAAAAGGGATATATAAAACTGAAAAATGACAAAGATCTTTATTGGCAATAAGTGAACATTGTTTATTTAAGGAAATATTTGTATAATGTAGTTTGCAACTTTTAGATCCAGTTCCCTCTGCCAGTCTCTGGCAAACTCAGCACACAAAGCTCATCATGCATGGTCCATCAAGTGAGGAGGGCTGGGGGTGAAGGGCGTTTCGTGGCTGCGGAGTCACAGAGCCAGGTGATAGTTGGATGCCTGCCTTCGGTTCGGGATGTGGACCTGGGAAGGGGCCCGACTGCCCAGGACAGGGATCGACCTCTCGGGTAGGGATTTGCACTTTTAATTTGAAAATAAGTAAATCATTGAGCAAGTGGGATTTTGAATAGACTGTAAATTACATGCTGAAAGAATGGCTCACCAACCTGAAATCATACCAAAATAGGCACAAGATCAATCAAATATATCATCAATTATACAAGATGCAAAGAGAAATAAAAATTAGGCTATTCACTAATTGTTTCTGGTGAAGAAGTGCAGAACTTTTATTTGTCTCTGATCAAAGATAGAATGAAAGTAAATGACCGACTGCTCAGGATGGGGACTGACTGCATTATATCAAAACCCATGTAATTCAAAACCATGTGGGTTACGTGGGCAAGTTCTGTGGGTGTGTGTGTTTTGTGCATGTACACATACAGTACAACTCCGATTACCCAAAATCAGATTCTGAGATCCTCAATTCGGAAAAATGAGAATATCCAAAGCACATCAGAAATCCTCATTTATCCAAAATTTTTTGTAACAGATATGACCTCTCAGGTTGAAACAAAATTCATTAGAATTAGAATAACAATTGTCCTCGTTTCAGGTAACTCCTTCCCCCTCTCACTTTCTCTTTCTTCTTTATTTTCCTCTATTGACTTTTCTATCCAACTCTCCTTCTCAAACTTTGTGTAACTGTCTCCCAGCCTCAAGCAGTCGGAAGAATCCTTTGACCCGGCAACATCAAGGAGAGTAGTTTCTCAGAAAGGAGCAAGACCTCGGGCTCCCAGGTGGCATTCTCTCCCCTCCCCCTTACCCTCTTCCCTCCCACCTCAGCACACCAGATGCTGACTCTGAACCCTCCCCTTAGCCTACTTGCCCAGTGTGTGTATGTGGTAGGCCTAGGAGAGGATTCAGATTCGGGATTCTGGCATTGGAAGCTCCGGTGACCAGGGAGACCAGAGCTCGCTGATTTGCTAGTGAGTGTTCCACCGGCCCGGGAAGCCTCCGCAGGGATTAACAGTAGCAGTGAGTTCCTGTCGGGGACTGCAGCAGCAGTAGGGTGGTCTCGGTGATCAGCAGCAACCAGCATTTTGTGGCGAGAATTGAACATTATTTAAGCAGCCCATTAAAATCAGCAGAATACGTGTATCGGCTGATGCCAATCCTGACACCTCCCCTCCACCGTCGCCCGACCTGCCTAAGAGCCCCGCTCGATCCCAGACACCTCTCCACTGCTGCCTGAAGTCCACATTCCAATCCCCAACAGCTCCTCATTGACAATCACCAAACTAGCCCAAGAGCCAAAGGTCCCCCTCTGAAGACTGACACCTTCCCATTGCCATCACCAAACCTGCCCCAGAGCCCGAGGTCCCACTCCAATTCCACCCCCCTCACTGCCACCTCTTTCCCCCATCTGATGCCACAAAAATATCAGTGCCCCTCCCCCCCACTGCGGTTACCATAATTCCACTGATTAGCTTGTTCTCGCGCCAACTCTGGGGACAGCAGAGAACCAAGTATAGTGGAGGGTAAAGAAGAAACAGAAAGAGAGAGGGGAGAGAGTTACCGGAAATGAGGACAATTTTCCCATGCGATGGCTGGCCCATCAACTTCCTCCAATTGCTCACTGATGTTACCAAACTGGCGCTCACAGCACGCCAGAGCCCCACATGAGCATGTCGGGTGAAATGATTTTTTCCAACTTGTGATACGTTGCCACCGAAAAATATTCAGATAACTGAGAATTTCAGTTAAGAGGTTTTCAGATAATCGGAAACGTAGTGTGTGTGTGTGTGTGCACGTTTGTGTGCGTGATTTTTTAAAATTGTATAGATTATATATATATATATATATATATATATGTGTGTGTGTGTGTGTGTGTGTGTGTGTGTGTATATATATATATATATATATATATATATACACACACATACACACACACAACACATCCATATTTTCACACTCACGCTTAAATATAAAAATGGTAAAGCTTTCTTCCTGGGACCTACATGCAGAAATAATATGAAGACATTTGCTTCTCTTTTTGCAGGTTGCAAATATTCCACAAGGAAATATTCCAATTCAAAAAAGAGCTTCAACACCAATCATCCTCAGATTGCCATGGTCTCTCACACAACCAGAACTGAGGAATGATTAATTATCAAATGCAAATTATGCATTATGCTCTAAATTGGGTGCACAGTGTGGGGATTGCTCCTTTGCCTTTGGGTGTAATGCATGTCATTAATGGAAAGTCAGAAGCAGAATTTATTGTCATGAACAAGCCACAAAATTCGCTGTTTTGCAGCAGCGTCATAGTGGAAGTGTTTATATAAAACATCTTACAAAACTAAATTAAAATAGTGCAAAAAAGTCAAAGTTAGGGAGTGTCTGTGGTTCATTGACGATTCAGGAATCTGATGGCAGTGGGGAAGAAGCTGTCTTTGTGTGGCTGAGTGCTCATCTTCAGGCTCCTGTACCTTTTTCCCAAGTGGTAGCAGAGTGAGGGCATGGCCTGGATGGTGGGGGTCCTTGAGGATAGAAGCTGCTTTCTTTAGACACCGCCGCTTGTAGATGTCCTTGGTGGAATAAAGACTGGTGCTCGTGATGTCAGAGGCCAAGTTAACAACCCTCTGGAGCATTTTCTTGTCCTGAGCGATGGCACCTTTGTGACATACCGAATCTCCTCAAAAACCTCACAAAGTCTGCAGATTTTCGTGTTTTACTTCACGAAGTATAGCTGGTGGTGAGAATTCTTCATGATTGCATCAATATAGAGGCTCCGGGATCATTGACACCCATGAATTTGAAGTTCTTGACCCAGTCCACTACTGAGCCTTGATGAGGACGGGTTCATGTTCTCCTGCCTTCCTCCTGAAGTCCACAATCATCTGCTAATGTTGAGTGCAAGGTTGTTGTAATTACACCATTCAACGAGCCGACCTTCTCCCTCCTGTACGCTTCCTCATTGCAGTTTGTGATTCTGTCAACAATTGTGATGTCATCAACAAATTTGTAGATAGCACTGGAATTTTGCCTGGCCACATGATCATAAGTGCATAGTGAGCAGAGCAGTGGGCTAAGGAGGCATCCTTGGGGTGCGCCTGTGTTGATAGTGAGGAGGAGACATTGTTTCAAATTTGTACTGACTGTGGTCTTCCAATGAGGATGTCAAGAACTTTTCTCGACAATCTCTTTCTGAATGGTTTATCTGGAAAACTATAAAGTTTCCTGCTAACAATATCGATATCACTAGGCATCTTAACACTGCAGGAAAGCACTGATTCTACTTTGTCCTGGAGAAATTCCCAGGAATTCTGGACCTCCCGGCCCTTTCCTGGGAATTTGTCCTCTCCGGCAATTTAGGCGGAGTCTTGCCACCAACTGATGACACATTATGCAGGAATGAGTAGGCTCCACCCATTCGTCGATTGCCCATCTGCTCCCTCTCGGCTGTCAGTTGCTTGCTCACCCGCTCCCTCCCTCCCCCCTGGCCATCTGTTTGTTGGTCACTTGCTTGCCTGCCCACTCCCTCTCCCTCCCTCCCCAGCTGACTGTCGCTCACTTGCCTGCCCGCTCCCTCTCCCTCTTTCTCCCCTGGCCGTCCGTGAGTCAGTTGCTCACTTAGCTGCCCGGTCCCTCTCTCCCCCTGGCTGACTGTCGGTCGCTCACCTTTCTGCTCTCTCTCCATCACTCTCGGCTATCTGTCTCACTCGCCTCCTCCCTCCTGTTGGTAGGTCATTCACTCACCTGCCTACCTGCTCCCTCCCCCACTCTGTCCATCGATGGCTCACTCACCCACCCCCTCCGTACTTTGGGGCCGCTTCGGCATGTTGCAATGGTGGCACAATGAGGGATGAACGGCTGACTTTGTTTCCCATAATCCCTCATGCAGCTGGAACCACTCTGGGAAATCTACCTGCGTGAGGGATTATGGTTAATGAGGACAGCCATTCATCCCACATTATGCTGCTGTTGTGACAGGCCAAAGTGGCCCGATGTTGTCCAGCGGTTAGTATCTCTTAATTTTAAATCGCCTACATGATGCAGCACGCAAGTGCAGACATCACAAAGCTTCCCTGCTTGGCCATTTGACTCTTCGCACTGCAGGGAGAGGGTGGCCCGTTAAAATTTCCTGGGGCCTACCTCCCCATTTAAAATTCCTGAGATGACCTTTTCACACCGCAGGTTCACAGGAAAATTTCTGGGGCATTTCCATTTTACAATGCGGTGTGAAAAGGCCCACCGTGGAGAGAGATCCAGAAAGAATACAATTTTGAAAATAATTCATTTTTCACGTAATACATGTTTAAATATTTGTACCATTTAATACCTTGAACTCAAGACATTTGATATTAAAAGATCAATATCATAAATGTGTAGCTAATGGTAAACGTGAACTCTGCATGAACTTCTGTCAGCATATAATCCAGCAAATGTCATGACAGTGCCCAAGAATCACAGGATTGCAACACTCATTAAAAGTCTGACAGTACACATCAATAAAATGTGAGAAATTTTTACAAATTTAGCCCAAATTCAAAATTCTCTTAGGATTTAAGAGACAGCATCCAATTGCACAATGGAACAATATTTTCATGGTGGTGCCTTTCGGAACATTAGCCAAATTTCATCACATGGCACGTACCTTTTCACGCGCTGCAGCTTGTTTTTCCCGGAGATATTTCTCCCTGCAACGATCACATACCAGATACCAGGTACTTCCTCCAACACCTCCATCACCACAGTTCCCCGCCCATCCACCACAGAAGTGACCAATGCTATTATAGCCCTGTCCTCCAGCATAGCGACCACAACCTTTACCAAGATAAAAAAAAGTCTTTTATAGATGAAATAGGAGGATGAAAAATTATGTTTAGAACCATATCAAAAAATCTCTCATAAAATTGACTTGAATCATAGATACAAACCCTAGCCCATATCCATTTCTCCAATTTCAGCTGAACAGGAGTGAGGATCTGCACTTCAAAATGGATGGAATAGGTGACCTGTTGTCCAATGCTGAAATACCCATCCTGACCACAGGAGCAGCGTAATCCTCTCATGTTGGGTAGAGGTTACTACTCAAGTCTCAATGAACATTGATTGCATTAATTATAACAGGGATACTTATCAGAGGCTCAAACTAAACCAATTGAAATAACACCACCCATAGCATTTACAGGCAGCAAGACAGTTCAAACATTCTGTTCAATAGCAGTATCACTGGCTCAGACCTCAAACTCAAGCTCAATTTGCCACTGCCTTTCAAACATAATCAGAAAACTAATTCAATTAAGTTATAATGTCAAAAGTATAATCCCTTTTGATTATTATGGACACTTTAAATTGGTTGGACAAATAAATTACTGACCTGGATGAACTTGTCTCATGTGATACGTTACTGGATATTGATGAGATTCACCACACAGTTCACATATAGTGTCTTTCTCAGGACCTCCCATTGCAAGCTGCGCCATTTCTCCAAAGAGATTTCCTCGTGGTCTTGCTTCTGCTTTGTCTTTCTTCTTCTTTTCTTTCTTGCTCTTTTTGTTATCTTTCTCATTTTCTTTTTTCTTCAGTACAGCACTTGAACCAGGACTAGGAAAGATCATGTTCTGAGTGGCTGCTTTTATGGTTGCCATTGAAATATCCTCCCAAAAGGCAACCAAATGCTGCAAAGTCAGTGGCAACGGGGACTTGCTCTTCATGGAATAAAGGCTCGAAGGTTCGTAGGCTGATGAATCTACCTTTCCATCTTCATTTTTCTCAGGCAATGGAGGTTCTTTAAGCATTGAGAGGACTTTATTTTTATTAATGCTGCCCATTTTCGATATATCTGGACCATGAGGAGAAATATTAAACATATTTAGAGCGGATGATATTTCCAGTGAGTGCCTGTTCTTTAACTTTATCTCTCTTTCCTCTATACCTGGTTGGTTGTAAAGGCTGCTTCTCATGGGTGTGTGTTCTTTACTCAGATCAGGATTGAACTTCAGGAAAGATGAGCACGCCATCGCATCATGGACAATCCCTTCATGCCACAGAAAAGCTGCAAACACAGCACGAGCACATTCTGCAACTGAAGGAGACATTGCTCGTTTCGGAGGCTCAACAGATAAAGAATTACTTTCTTCCTTGAAAATAGTCGCCATCATTTTCTCCTTCTTGGGTCTCGTGTGTCTGCCAGTACTCTTCCGACTCATCTTCGGGGATGATCGAGTTTCTTGTTCTTCTTTCGGTGGAGCTTTTCCGATGCTGAAATGGACCTTTGGGGAGGAGTCATCAGAGTTTTGTATTTCAGATATTCTTTCAGACACTGTATCTGAATTGCTGGTTGTTGTCAGAGTACTCGATGTACAAATCGCAACTATCTCACTGTGAAGATTTTCTTGCACGACCTGAGGGGAGGGCACTCTGTTTTCCATATTGGTGACAGGTTTAACCTCCTTGGGTAGCAATTTTGGTTTGGGCGAAGTTGAGCGCCCACGCAGGTTCTCGGTAAGAGGAACTCTTTTCTTGCGAACTGTGTCAGGGTCCAAAGTATATGAATCAGACTTTGATCTCTCCCGTGGTGGATCCAGTCTAATCTTTGAAGCTGTATTAACTTTATGAGTTAAGTTTCTTTCATGTGGAGAATATGGCCGTGAAGAATTAGGACTTGATGAGTTGCCCTTCCCAGATAACTTTTGTTTTGGCAACACTGATCGTGAACCTGGTGTTGGTGACTCTGCCCTTGGTTCGATGGTCGTCTTCTCATCTGTTTTCAGAGACTGTAATGTATTGTGATTTGGTGAAAGAGATCTACTATGAGAGTCTGACCTCAACTTAGCAGCATCAGATTTAAGAATTAGAGATTCACTAGCAGTCAAATATTCCGCATTTTTGGTCTTTGTTTGCTCCACAGCAGCTTTGCTGATCCGACCCTCAATTTTTTGCAATCGATTTTCAGTTTTGTATTTGAAAGGCAAATCAAAGTTTCCAGAAGGAGTGGAAGATCTTCCAGATATTACAATGTTTCCTATATCACCTAAAAATTAAATTTGGAAAATATTCATGTTATCATCTCTGGAACAAAACCAGCCTATTTCATTATATATCCCAAGGCATGGCACATTGGGTACGAATTTCTGGTAGGGTTTCTTTAATTTGTGAATTTAATGTACCGGCAGATTTTCTTTTCAATAAAAGGGTTCTTTATTGTATTTCAATAGAGGAAGGTTTAAATATTTTCTTCAGATGAACATTGAAACTGCTGTCTCATTCAAGTGAACAGGAGATTTGATCTCAAATTTCCTTCAAGTAAGCTGTTTACTTGACACTGTATTTCATCTTTAAAAAAAAAGTTTTGTTGCCAGACCACCCTTGAAAAGTGATACCACTAAAGGGCTGTTGCCCGTAGTACAACTAATTCCTTCCATGACTGCAATGGGAATAAAGTACAACATAAATAAACTTTCCTTTAAAATCCTACACAAAACATTTTAAAGCCAAAGTGAAAATGTTATCAAACACTCCTGTTCCTCCATGTCGATTCTTGAAAAGAAACCTGTAGTCAAGCTTGGGTTAAATTTCACACAGTCCCACATTTTGTGAAACTTCTCTTACAAAGAAACAAATACTGTAGTGAGATTGACAAAATGTAATTACGTTCTCAGTTGATTCCACTTGGATGGATAACTATTCATTCTGAATTGAATAAGATTAATTTTCATATTATTAAATTGAAGCCTTCAAATATATCACAATCAATAAACCACATTTGGTTTACCCAAGTCCTTTCAAAAAAGGAATTAGCATTGCTCACAGACAATGAAATAATTAAATCGTCAACTCCATCTTCAGGAATCTCTACAACTTTGCGAAAATACTGTTACTGCACTAGAATCGTGAGATAAAATGCCAGGAGCAAGTATGGTTAGTGTATTACCCTACAATTTTGAATTTCAATCTGCAAATAAGAATCAACATGAATGTATAAAGAGCAAAAGCAGCACTGTTGTCTTCTGCAGGATTTCAAAAGTTACACAGTCAGATAGCGAATGAACACTATATACCCACCCTTTGACTTCAGAGCTATAGAGCAGACACTTGAACCAGGCCCTGTACATGAGCGCTCACGTGAAGCAAGGCTGCGTGAAGTGTCTACAGAGGAAGACAGTGGCAAATAAGCAGCAAAAGATCCAATGATAGAAATACCACAGCAGCAAGAACAAGCAGAGCTATTTGCAGATTTTTTAAATCTACAAACTTAGCTTTTAAACTAAGCTTTCAAAAGATCTAAAATAGTCTTGTTTCTAATTCTTACAATTGACCACATTTTGACATTTTCAGTACTAATCCAATTGACCCAATCATTTTTTTGTTAAGACTAAAACTTTGCAGACAATAAAGAGCACCCCAATGTGCACAAGTTATTAACATGCAAAGGAATGTGGCAAAGTATGAAGATAGGCATGGAAACTCAAAATTAATTTGGTGCACTACTGTAGGAAGAGGTGTTCAAAATACAACAGTAAAGCCACAGGAAGGAATATGTTAGGCTGATGAGACAGACTTACTCAGAAGCTGCGGTTGAGACTGTGGCAAAGAAAGGGGTTGTCCAAACACAAATGGGCTGTGAACAAGGGAAGAAGAAGGTTTTGCAGCTTGACCAAAGACACTAGAAGCTGGAAGCAAAGGCTGTGACTGAATAGTATTCAGTATGGCGCTGAGCTGGTCACCTGTAGCAGGTAAAATTATGTAAGACGAGATTTAACTCCCTTAAACCCTAGTGATATTATAAAGCTACTGAAATGCATTTGATCTTTGATGCCAAAGCTCCACAGCAATTTATATAAACACATTCAATGAAGAAATGAAGACCTGCATTCTAAAATCATTTATTCAAATAAAACGCATTAATTCTTTGATTAGTGGGATAACCTAACAAACAAGACTAAAGTTGTAGCAATTTATAGTTCACTCAGAATAATTCCATAATCAGTGACGTTGTGAACATCTACGAACTAATTTCAAGACAAAGGCCATCATTGATTATGACAAGCCGTGTACACCAGGAGCAAAACAGACAAACAGGATTAATCACTGGCTTGTACAACCTTCTGAACAAAACATCCCAACTCCTCAACTCAATACTTTGATTTATGAAGGCCAATATGCCAAAAGCTCTCTTTACAATCCTATCCACCTGTGATGCCACTTTCATGTAATTATGTATTTGTATTCCCAGATCTCTTTGTTCTACCACACTCCTCAGTGCCCCATATCCTTTCTTGGTTTGTCCTTCAAAAAGGCAACACCTCATACTTGTCTGCATTAAATTCCATCTGCCATTTTTTAGCCCATTTTTCCATCTTGTCCAGATCTCTCTGGAAGCTTTGAAAACCTTCGCTGTCCTCAACACCTCCATTCTTAGTGTCATCTGCAAATTTGCTAATCCAATTTACGACATTATCATTAATATAGATGACAAACAACAATGGTCCCAGCACCGATCCCTAAGGCACACCACTAGTCACAGGCAACCAGTCTGAGAAACAATCATCCACCCCTACTCTTTGGCTTCTCCAGTCCAGCCATTACCGAATTCAATTCACTAATTCACCATGAATACCTAGCATCAGAACCTTCCTGACTAACCACCCGTGCGGAACCTTGTCAAAAGCATTACTAAAGTCCACGTAGACAACATCCACAGCCATTCTTTCGACAACTTTCGTGGTAACCTGGAAAATCTCAGTAAGATTGGTTAAACATGACCTACCAAGCACAAAGCCATGTTGACTCTCCCTAATCAATCCATGGCTATCCAAATAATTGTATATCCAATCTCTCAGAACACCTTCCAATAATTTACCTATCACTGACGTCAGGCTCACCAGCCTATAATTTCCAGGGTTACCTTTGGAGCCTTTTTTTAAACAACGGAACAACATGAGCTACCCTCCAATCTTCCGGCACCACTCCCAAGGCTAAGGACATTTTACTTATTTCTGCCAGACCCTGCATTTCTCCACTAGCCTCCCTCAAGGACCAAGGGAATATCTTACTTAAAGTAAGTAAGGGTGGATAACAGCAAACACTTCTTCCTCTTTAATCTGTATAGGTTCCATTACCTCACTGCTTGTTTTTCTTACATCCACAACTCCCCTTTTTCTGAATGAATATTGATGAAAAAAAAAACATTGAAGACCTTTCCCATCACTTTCGGTACCATACAAAGCCGACATTCTGATCTTCAGGGGGTCCAATCTTGTCCATTACTATCCTTTTACTCTTCTTTGGCTTGGCTTCGCGGACGAAGATTTATGGAGGGGGTAAAAAGTCCACGTCAGCTGCAGGCTCGTTTGTGGCTGACAAGTCCGATGCGGGACAGGCAGACACGATTGCAGCGGTTGCAAGGGAAAATTGGTTGGTTGGGGTTGGGTGTTGGGTTTTTCCTCCTTTGCCTTTTGTCAGTGAGGTGGGCTCTGCGGTCTTCTTCAAAGGAGGTTGCTGCCCGCCAAACTGTGAGGCGCCAAGATGCACGGTTTGAGGCGTTATCAGCCCACTGGCGGTGGTCAATGTGGCAGGCACCAAGAGATTTCTTTAGGCAGTCCTTGTACCTTTTCTTTGGTGCACCTCTGTCACGGTGGCCAGTGGAGAGCTCACTATATAACACGATCTTGGGAAGGCGATGGTCCTCCATTCTGGAGACGTGACCCACCCAGCGCAGCTGGATCTTCAGCAGCGTGGACTCGATGCTGTCGACCTCTGCCATCTCGAGTACTTCGACGTTAGGGGTGTAAGCGCTCCAATGGATGTTGAGGATGGAGCGGAGACAACGCTGGTGGAAGCGTTCTAGGAGCCGTAGGTGGTGCTGGTAGAGGACCCATGATTCGGAGCCGAACAGGAGTGTGGGTATGACAACGGCTCTGTATACGCTTATCTTTGTGAGGTTTTTCAGTTGGTTATTTTTCCAGACTCTTTTGTGTAGTCTTCCAAAGGCGCTATTTGCCTTGGCGAGTCTGTTGTCTATCTCATTGTCGATCCTTGCATCTGATGAAATGGTGCAGCCGAGATAGGTAAACTGGTTGACCGTTTTGAGTTTTGTGTGCCCGATGGAGATGTGGGGGGGCTGGTAGTCATGGTGGGGAGCTGGCTGATGGAGGACCTCAGTTTTCTTTAGGCTGACTTCCAGGCCAAACATTTTGGCAGTTTCCGCAAAGCAGGACGTCAAGCGCTGAAGAGCTGGCTCTGAATGGGCAACTAAAGCGGCATCATCTGCAAAGAGTAGTTCACGGACAAGTTTCTCTTGTGTCTTGGTGTGAGTTTGCAGGCGCCTCAGATTGAAGAGACTGCCATCCGTGCGATACCGGATGTAAACAGCGTCTTCATTGTTGGGGTCTTTCATGGCTTGGTTCAGCATCATGCTGAAGAAGATTGAAAAGAGGGATGGTGCCAGAACACAGCCTTGCTTCACGCCATTGTTAATGGAGAAGGGTTCAGAGAGCTCATTGCTGTATCTGACCCGACCTTGTTGGTTTTCGTGCAGTTGGATAATCATGTTGAGGAACTTTGGGGGACATCCGATGCGCTCTAGTATTTGCCAAAGCCCTTTCCTGCTCACGGTATCGAAGGCTTTGGTGAGGTCAACAAAGGTGATGTAGAGTCCTTTGTTTTGTTCTCTGCACTTTTCTTGGAGCTGTCTGAGGGCAAAGACCATGTCAGTGGTTCCTCTGTTTGCGCGAAAGCCGCACTGTGATTCTGGGAGAATATTCTCGGCGACACTAGGTATTATTCTATTTAGTAGAATCCTAGCGAAGATTTTGCCTGCAATGGAGAGCAACGTGATTCCCCTGTAGTTTGAGCAGTCTGATTTCTTGCCTTTGTTTTTGTACAGGGTGATGATGGTGGCATCACGAAGATCCTGAGGCAGTTTACCTTGGTCCCAACAAAGCTTGAAAAACTCATGCAGTTTGGCATGCAGAGTTTTGCCGCCAGCCTTCCAGACTTCTGGGGGGATTCCATCCATACCTGCTGCTTTGCCACTTTTCAGTTGTTCGATTGCCTTATATGTCTCATCCAGGGTGGGAACCTCATCCAGCTCTAGCCTTAGGGGCTGTTGAGGGAGCTGGAGCAGGGCGGAATCTTGGACTGAGCGGTTGGCACTGAAAAGAGATTGGAAGTGTTCTGACCATCGGTTGAGGATGGAGATCTTGTCGCTGAGGAGGACTTTGCCGTCTGAGCTGCGCAGCGGGCTTTGGACTTGGGGTGAGGGGCCGTACACAGCCTTTAGAGCCTCGTAGAAACCCCTGAAGTCGCCAATGTCCGCGCTGAGCTGGGTTCGTTTGGCGAGGCTAGTCCACCACTCATTTTGGATCTCCCGGAGTTTACTGCAGAATATACTGCAGAAACCCTTGGTATTTTCCTTCACATTATCTGCAAAGCAACCTCATGTCTTCTTTTAGCCTTCCTGATTTCTTTCTTGAAGTTTTTCTTGCATTTTATTATACTCAAGAATCTAATTTGCTCCATAATGCCTATACCTGTCATACACCTCTCTATTCTTCTGAATCAGATCTCCAATATCCCTCAAAAACCAAGGTTCCCTATGCCTGCTAACCTTGCCATTGATCCAGACAAGAACATACAAACATTATACTCTCAAAATTTTACCTTTGAAGGTCCACCACTTAACTCGCACGTCCTTGCCTGAAAACAACTTATCCCAATCCACACATTCAAGATCCTTTGTCATTTTCTCAAATTGGCCTTTCTCCAGTTTCGAAAATCAAACCATGTTGAGCTACATTATCCTCCTATTTCTAACCTCACTAGTAAGTGGGAGGGGTAGCAATCCTGAGATCGCAACCCTGGAGATCCTGTCCTTCAACCTAGCGCCTAACTTCCTGAACCCTCCCTGCAGGGCCTCCTCACCCTTCCTACCCACAACATTGGTCCCTACAAGGACCACGACATCTGGCTGTGTTCCCTCCCTCCTAAGAATATCGTGAACTCAATCAGACCCTGGCACCAGGGAGGTAACATGCCATCCGGGATACTCAATCTCTTCCACAGAACCTCTTATCACTGCAGCTCACCTCTTCTCCTCCCTTCCTTTAGGCACAGGACCAGACTCCATCCAGAGACCTGAAATCCATGGCTTTTTGCTAGTAGGTTGTCCCCTCCAACAGTATCTAAAATGGTATACTTGTTATTGATGGGGATGGCCACAGGGATGCCTGTCTTTTCCCTTTCTCTCTCCTGACTGTCACCCATCTACCCTCCTCCTGGCTCCTAGGTGTGATAGTATCCCTGTAACTCCTATCACTCCCCTCTGCCTTTCAAATGATCCATAGTTCATCCAACTCCAGATCCAATTCCTTAACTCGTCTTGTCAGGAGCTCCAGCTGGATGCACTTCTTGCAGATGAAGTCATCAGAGATACTGCTGACTTCCCTAAGGACCCACATTTTGTAAGAGGAGCATTCCACTGCCTTAGCTGCTATTCCCACTGTTTATGACGACAGGAACAAAATATGATATCTAAAAAACCTGCCCTTACCTGTGCCTACCTGTTGAATCCTTTTAGTTCCTTGAATAGGGTGGCCCTTTCTGACTTCAACTCCCAACTATTCCTTGCCTCTTACCTGTTCTTGCTGAAGCCTGTTGAACCAAAGCCTTACCCCTCCGACTCAGCCCATTTTGACCATAACCACTCCCCCCTTTTGATTAAGTTGTTGGCACAATGCAAAATAAATAATCTGCTTACAAAACCTCAAGAGGTACAATTGGTCACAATTACAAAGAACTTGCACCCAGAAATTCATATTAGTACACAAGTAATTAGCCTTCCATCTTATTGATTTCTTTGCAGGATTTTCTTTCTTTAGTTTCCCACCTAATGTGTTGGGATTTGAACTCGGGTCTTTAGATAAAGAATTCAGGTCTCTGGATACCTGTGAGTAATTTTATGCTACCATTGCTCTGTAATTCACAACATTGACTGAGACATCACAACAGAACCTTGGTGGGCTGGAGAAGGATGTAGTGAGAGAATCACATGGAGGATGTGCTAGGGGTTTTCAAACTCCCCCTCTGAACTCAAATTCCACTTTAAGTACTTTGCAATTAGTAAGGGATTGCTTAAGGTGGGATGTGGGTGGAAAGAAAAAGTTTGAAAACCACTGTTTTATTCGTACCTTATTGACTTGTTATGTGCACAGTTTCATAACTCCAAAGGAAATGGGCCAATGGCAATTTTTCTCAAGCAAAATATTTCAGTAACAATTAGTTCTTAACCTTCCCTTCCCACTCACATCCCACCTTTAATAATCCCTTACTAATTACAGAGCACCTATGGCATTGGGAATACTGAAGATGGAATGTGAGTTTAGTCGGGAAGTTTGAAAACCACTGTGCTAGATGAATCTTTACTGCAGTCATGCCTACTAATACACAAGGAATGAGTGAAAGAAATTTACCTTTGCACTCCTTAAAAAGGGATTTGAACATGCTCAATTATTGGAACCCATTAGAAAGGTTTTTGTATGAAAAACAAGGTGTAGAAATGGTGTTTTTATTTCTTTTGGTTCCATTGTGGCTTTCCCAGCTCATGAACCTTATATGCAGCACATTAAAACAGTGTATGAAACAGCAGCTATTGTTTCACTATGAGGAAGAAAGTATAACATATTAATCAGTTAATTCAATGGTTCCCTTGTATAACACTTTATAGCTAGTTTTAGGCAAGAATGTAGAGTGTAAATCAGTTCTGATTATGGTTAGTGCTGATCTAGTCAAGAACCGGGATAGGAAAACAGTCTGTCTGATGCAAAATAAATGTAGAATTAAATTATCGTATATTTTGGCGTAAAAGTTGACCACCAGATAGGTCGACAACCCCCCCCCCCACTTTTTTTTAAGCCTAATTTTAATTGTTTTATGGTATATCCGGCATACAAGTTGACCCCCATTTTCTAGCTGTCCGGGCCTCCCAGCAACAACCCAACATTTTTTAATACATCTCAAATCGGCAAGTAACAAAGCTGTAAATTACCGTAAACAAGTAAAAAGAAACAGTAAAAAAATCCTTGGCCTACTGGGCAAGAGCAGGAATCTCAGGTTACGTGGCAGAAGTGGCACCCTCATTCTCCCAGCCAGAGGGGGAACCTCGGGAAGGAGCAGTGATTTTAGGCTCCCAGGTAGGAACAGAGACCTTGGGCTCTATAATTGCAGAATGTGGGTTTAGGCGGTGCTCGACAGTGAGGACCTGTTGGGGAACGGCGCCGCTAGCAGTGGGGAGGTGCTTCTAGGGTCAACTAATACGCCGAACTGGTGATTCCAGGGTTGACTAATACGTCAATTTCAGGGTCGACTTGTACACCAAACAGTTTTTTCAAACAGTTTTTTCCCTGAATTTAAAGTGTCAAAAGTATATCTGGTGTACAAGTCGACCCCAATCATTTGAGTGATTTTTGAGGGTTTTATGACTCGACATAAGCCCAAATATATAGTAAGTAGGATGCAAACAGAACATATCAGTGAATAATTTTTTTCACGTGACAGATTGGCAATCTTCAGCTGCTGTCCTTGAAGATATTTTTTTTTAAATAAAGGTGGAAAATTTGAATTCAGAATCTTTCCAATCAACTGAAAACACGCAAAACATCAGAGGGCACAAGAATTGTTGATTAATGCAGTGTGAGACTGAAAGGATAATCTTATGAACAATTTTGTTGAAGTTCTTAAATCACACGCTCAGAGTTCAATTTTACAAATTAACACACTCAGATAACATTGATTTACCAAAAGAAGTTTCTGTTGAGAATGTCATACGTTACTTTATACTTGATCAGTGTCAAGTGTCTTGGTGGGTTTACTTGAATGAAATTACATAAGCACTGTATTGCAACTTACCCGGTTCAGTAAAGGATTCCAAATCAAGGTCAGTCGCCACTTCATCTTCAAAAAAATACAGAAATCTAACATTAAACTTTCCTTGTCATAGTCTAGTATTTTAATTGCTATAATTGCTAATATGGAAACATGGGACACAACTAGCAAAACAATGGTAAACAGTGCAATTTATTGTACAAGTTATAAGATGCCATTCCCTTACCCTCAATATTTCCTTTGAAAGCTGCTGGGCTGTTTTGAATGACATCCTGTGCCCTCCATAGCTTATAGAAGCACTTATGCTTCAAAGTTATTTGTGCAATAAAGTCCACCTCTGCAATACAAACTCCAATTCTAGCCCAATACTAAGGAAACCTCTGCTGCTCAAAGTTTAGTCATTTGTTGCATTAGATATTAAACTAAGTTCTTTCTGATTTACATGTATTTTTATGATCTCTAAATTTTCCCAGTCATCCTGATGCATATTAAATTTCTTAAATGTCTTAATATTCCACAGCAATTCTATAGGATACCCAAAAGACCCATTTGACTTGTTGGCTGTAATTTATGCAGAAAACGATTTGTTGTTAATTTTTTTGAATAAATCAAAAACAGCAGAAATATCACCAGAAAGTGAGCCAACCAGAGATTCTCAAGAAAAAATACAAAATATGATAGCTGCAACCAAGTCAACTGTTCATAGAATTCTTTCCATGTAGAAATTATATGTGGGGAAACAAATAATTTGTAGTGGGCGGCATGGTTAGTGTAGCGGTTTGTGCAACGCTGTTACACCACCAGCAATTGGAACTGGGGTTTGAATCTGTTCGTTCTCCCCATGTCTGCATGGGTTTTCCTCAGGAGCTCTGGTTTCCTCCCCCTGTTCGAAACGTACCGGGGTGTGGGTGGTGATGAAGGTTAATTGGGTGTAAATTGGGCAGCATTGACTCGTGGGCTGAAATGGCTTGTTACTGTGCTGAATGTCTAAATTTAAATTAAAAAATAATTACCTAGTATAATACTATAAAACTATTCTACATTCATTTTTCATCTTTTGTGCAAAAAAAAGATACATTTTGTAATCTGGCAGTATCAGATTATTTCTTCATATCCAAATATTTGGCATAAAGAAATTTGAAGCGTGCTGAAAAATAAAGTGACTATGGTTTATCCTGTATGGAAGAGAAACAAATTTATTAAACAACATGCAAGTTCAATAAACTACACAAATGAACTCACACACCTTTCGTATTTGCAATGCTATAGTCAAATCCTTCAGTGTTGTTGCCACCAGCACCTCTGTTGAAAGCAGGAGCTGTGAAAGGACTGGGAGGCGGTGTCTGAGGTGCTTGATCCAGTAGTGCTTGTTCTGTCAAAGACAACAAATTAAGGGCTTTTTTGAAACAAATCTAGAGGAAACAAAAATATTTTTATTTGAAGTCAAAATTCATTAGCTCAAATGTGACTTTTTTCCGCACTTAATTTTCAAAATTGAGACATGTTTGCAAAAGTTTAAGGTTAATCAACAATGTGATCCTTCCAGCTTGCATCAGAGCAATCTAGAAAACCTCTTCCTGATGCCAGTGGAAGAGAAAGAGTGGAAGAGCGAATTGGAGGTGGAGGTGCGCAAAACTCCAAAAATGACAGAGAAGCAAGAATAATCCTTTGTTGTAGCATACTAAGCCTTTTTAACAAGTTTATTTTAAGAACGGTGTTTGAACAGCTTTAGCATTTCACCCGGTGAGATTACATTGAAAATAGTTCTGGTGGACTTCTGGACTGGTGACTGCATGGTATTGGAGGCAGTGTTAGGTTATTCAATCAATTTTAATCATTTCCCACTTAATAATCTTTAATCTTTAACCAAAGTGGCTTAAATTTGATCTCTTCAATATTTAACATCAATGCTTTTGAAAATTATGACAACCAGAGGAGCCAAAGCTGCTAAAAATGGTAAAAATGGTCACTTTTGACTTCAGACATATTGAAAAATTAAGCATGAGAAATAACTGCAACAGTGAAAGAGAGTCTAAGAGAAATTGATTCTAAGCTTGAAAAAGCAATTGAGGAACATTTAGAAACTGCAGAGGTTGGTTTAGTGTCTGTTAACGACCATATGGATAAACTAGAAACTCGATGTGATATATTGTCTGCCAGCAACTCCAAGTTAACCTTGAAGGTGGTTGATTTGGAGAGCTGAAGCAGATGCCAAAATGTTTGGATCTTGGGCTTAAAGGAAGATACTGAGAAAGGCAAGTTAACTGATTTCTTCTCAAATTTACTTGTGGAAGTGTCTGGAAGAGTTTTTTTTTACTACTAAGCCTGAACTTGACAGAGCACACTGGTCTCTGGTCCCAAGGCAACCTCAGAACATCATTCATGTTTGGTAATTCTTCATTTTCATTACAAGCAAGAGAAGGATCATGTTATTCATGAAGCTCGACGGAATAGAAATTTGATATATCAGGATCAACAAATTAGATTCGTTGAAGATTTTTACTTTGAATTTATGGAGATGCAGAAAGAATATAGAGAAGTAATGATTGAGCTATATAAGGATTTAGACCTACTTTGTTGTATCCAGCCAGTATATGGATCACCTTGGAAGATGGCTATAAGAAATTTTTGAATTGGCTGGATGATGCTCACAATGTTTAAGCTGACTCCATCTCAACTTCAAGTGTGACATGAACTAATAGTCTGTGCCTGAAGTTGTTCTCGTCTTGATAGGGGATTTTTTTCTTGGTTGAGGGGAATTCTGACTGCTCTTTTCTGGTGTTAATTGAAGGGTTAAATGAATTTATTAATCTTACTTTATTCTTTCTTTTTTTTTTGGCTTAGCTTCGCACACGAAGATTTATGGAGGGGTAAATGTCCACGTCAGCTGCAGGCTCGTTTGTGGCTGACAAGTCCGATGCGGGACAGGCAGACACAGTTGCAACGGTTGCAGGGGAAAATTGGTTGGTTGGGGTTGGGTGTTGGGTTTTTCCTCCTTTGTCTTTTGTCAGTGAGGTGGGCTCTGCGGTCTTGACAGTATTCACTTATTTTGATTATTCATTTATCAGTACCAAAAGTGATAAACTGTATGCATTTTATTATATGACCATGGGAAAGTAAGTTCACACGGTTAGTTTATTATTATAAGACCGTGGGAAAATGCAGTCAGCACTGAAATAATGAATACACACTTAATCTATTTTAGGCCTGGAAAATTTTATAATAATCAAATATAAGTTTTAGAGTTCATATTACTGAGCTTGGAAAGTTAAATATGGATTTTTATAGTTAAAGGAGCCTTCTTTCTTTAATTACTAATGATTTGATATTATTCTGAAGATTTAAGGTTTAAAGGTTTTGATGATGTTAACAATCTGCATGTATTTTTCCATTTTAGCTGATAATGGGAATGAGACATGTTTCTACAGTGCATGTTCGTATATTGTTTATCTTTACAGATAACCTTGTATTTCTCACTTTGGTTAAAGTTCCTTTCTATAGAATTCTTACCTTTTTTAATATATTAAGATTTACAGTAGAAGTGTGAGGGTTAAATGTATTTTTTGAGCGGGTTGCAAACTTGTCTTGCAACCTTCAGAGTTGGGAAGCTTGGTGGGATGGGTTTTTGTTTGGGTTTTTTATGTATTTGCAAGGTTATATTTGTTTCATTCTTTACATATTTTGTGTTACTGTGTGGTTTTAAGGTGACAGTTCTTGGAATGGTGACACAGTTAGATAATTTTCATAGTATTAATTAATATTAATTAAGACTCATGATTAACCCAATTAGATGTATCATGGAATATTAATGGTATGAATGGTACAATTAAATGCTGTAGGGTATTTGCTCATGTTAGGGATCTAAAGGCTGATATCGTTTTTCTTCAAGAAACCCATATCAGGAAATCTGATAAGGATAGGTTTGTGTCTAAATGGAGATGACAATGTTTTCATTCTTCTTCTGATGCTAAAAATCAGGGGAGTTACCATTTTAATTAAGCAAAATATCCCATTTGTATATCATAACACTTTATCAGATAATTAAGGTTGTTATTTTACTCTTATATGTAAATTACATAATAAAATGGTTGTTTTTGCTTATGTATATGCCCCTAACAATGATGATCCAGAATTTAAAAAAATATTTTTTTCAGCTCTACCTGAGTTAAGTCAATACTCACTGGTATTGAGGGGCAGGGGTGGGGGATATTTTAATTGTTGGGTAAATACTGTTCTAGATTGTTCTTCTTCTAAACCTGCTGTTCTAAGTAAATCTGCTGCTGTAATTCACTCTTTTTAACAAATTTTGGTATTTCAAATGTTTGGCTTTTTTTTAAGATCCTAATAGCAGAGAATTTTTTTTTCCTAACTGTGCATCGTAGCTATACGAGGATTGATTCTTTTTTAATAGGTAATCGATTAATTTCATGTGAATACCAAGGAATAGTGATCATGCTCCTGTTATATTGTCTTTGAACTTTCCTGACATCACTTTTACAAAGAGGCATTGGCACGTTAATTCTACCTTACTCTCAAATAAAGATTTTTTGAACTAAATGAAGAGCAGATTCAGTTTTTCTTCACTACAAATTCATCTCCAACAATTTCTAACATGATTGTTTGGGATACTATGAAAGTATATCTGAGAGGGCAAATTATTGCTTTTCAGCTAATATTAAGAAGAAAACTAACAAGGAAAAATTAGATTTAATCGAACAGATTAAATACATTGAATTACAGTCATCACAAGTTAAAAATCCTGATTTATATGAAAGGAGGTTTGAACTTAAAACTAAATTTGATCTTCTTTCTACTTATCCCATTGAGCAGCACCTTTTGAAAAATCTAGTAATCTTTTGGCTAGCCAATTGAAAGGAATGGCTGCTGAGAGACAAATGAATAAAATTCAGATGAAACTATACTACTGACCATTCAAAAATAAATGATGCATTTAGAGAATTCTATACCAGATTGCATACTTCTGAATCTAGTAATGATAGTACTTCAACGCCAGATTTTCTGGACCACCTTAATTTGCCTACACTTTCTCAGGATTAACGTACAAGTCTGGAGGCACTAATTTCTCAAGAGGAAATACTTTTTGGCAATTTCCTCCTTACAATCTGGTAAATTTCCAGAACCTGATGGGTACCTCATGGAATTTTATAAATCCTTTTCCAAATTGCTTGTGTCACAACCAAGTTCTGTGCTTTTTTTAAAAAATATTTTATTTAGTAAGCATATATAATGTCAAAAATTAAGAACATTACAACATAGTTACATAATAAAAAATTAACAAGTATATGTTGAAAATCTATTTATAAAAAAACTAAAAACTACAAAAATCCCTAGTGACCTACCAACAAGGTCGGGTCAGATACAGCAATGAGCTCTCTGAACCCTTCTCCATTAACAATGGCGTGAAGCAAGGCTGTGTTCTGGCACCAACCCTCTTTTCAATCTTCTTCAGCATGATGCTGAACCAAGCCATGAAAGACCCCAACAATGAAGACGCTGTTTACATCCGGTACCGCACGGATGGCAGTCTCTTCAATCTGAGGCGCCTGCAAGCTCACACCAAGACACAAGAGAAACTTGTCCGTGAACTACTCTTTGCAGACGATGCCGCTTTAGTTGCCCATTCAGAGCCAGCTCTTCAGCGCTTGACGTCCTGCTTTGGGGAAACTGCCAAAATGTTTGGCCTGGAAGTCAGCCTGAAGAAAACTGAGGTCCTCCATCAGCCAGCTCCCCACCATGATTACCAGCCCCCCCACATCTCCATCGGGCACACAAAACTCAAAACGGTCAACCAGTTTACCTATCTCGGCTGCACCATTTCATCAGATGCAAGGATCGACAATGAGATAGACAACAGACTCGCCAAGGCAAATAGCGCCTTTTGAAGACTACACGAAAGAGTCTGGAAAAACAACCAACTAAAAAACCTCACAAAGATAAGCGTATACAGAGTCGTTGTCATACCCACACTCCTGTTCGGCTCCGAATCATGGGTCCTCTACCGGCACCACCTACGGCTCCTAGAACGCTTCCACCAGCGTTGTCTCCGCTCCATCCTCAACATCCATTGGAGCGCTTACACCCCTAACGTCGAAGTACTCGAGATGGCAGAGGTCGACAGCATCGAGTCCACGCTGCTGAAGATCCAGCTGCGCTGGGTGGGTCACGTCTCCAGAATGGAGGACCATCGCCTTCCCAAGATCGTGTTATATGGCGAGCTCTCCACTGGCCACCGTGACAGAGGTGCACCAAAGAAAAGGTACAAGGACTGCCTAAAGAAATTACTTGGTGCCTGCCACATTGACCACCGCCAGTGGGCTGATAACGCCTCAAACCGTGCATCTTGGCGCCTCACAGTTTGGCGGGCAGCAACCTCCTTTGAAGAAGACCGCAGAGCCCACCTCACTGACAAAAGGCAAAGGAGGAAAAACCCAACACCCAACCCCAACCAACCAATTTTCCCCTGCAACCGCTGCAATCGTGTCTGCCTGTCCCGCATCGGACTTGTCAGCCACAAACGAGCCTGCAGCTGACGTGGACTTTTTACCCCCTCCATAAATCTTCGTCCGCGAAGCCAAGCCAAAGACATAATAAAAAATTAACAAGTATATGTTGAAAATCTATTTATAAAAAAACTAAAAACTACAAAAATCCCTAGTGACCTACCCTCCCCCCAAATTAATCTAATCCCAAAACTAATCTGGATAAATGTGAGGTTATCCACTTTGGTAATACAAACTGGAGGGCAGATTACTATTTGAATGGCAATAGATTGGGAGATAGGGAAGTGCAGAGAGACCTAGGGGTTCTTGTGCACCAGTCACTGAAGGCCAGCATGCAGGTACAGCAGGCAGTTAAAAAGGCAAATGGTATGTTTGCCTTCATATCAAGAGGAATAAGGAATAAGGATACCTTACTGCAGCTGTACAGAGCCTTGGTGAGACCACACCTGGAGTATTGTGTGCAGTTATGGTCGCCTTATCTGAGGAAGGATGTTCTTGCAATGGAGGGAGTGCAAAGGCGATTCACCAGGCTGATACCTGGAATGGCAGGAATAACTTATGAGGAAAGATTGTGCAATTTGGGATTGTACTCGCTGGAGTTTAGAAGATTGAGAGGGGATCTCATAGAGACATATAAAATTCTGGCAGGACTGGACAGAATGGATGCAGAAGGGATGTTTCCAATGGTGGGCGAGTCCAGAACCCAGGGCCATGATTTGAGGATAATAGGCAAACCATTTAGAACCGAGATGAGGAGGAATTTCTTTACAGAGGGTGGTGGATCTGTGGAATTCATTGCCACAGAGAGCAGAAGAGGCAGGTTCATTGAATATATTTAAGAGGGAATTAGATATATTTCTTCAGTATAAGGGAATTAGGGGTTACGGAGAGAAGGCGGGGACGGGGTAATGAACTTTAAGATCAGCCATGATCTCATTGAATGGCGGAGCAGGCTCGAAGGGCCGAATGGTCTACTCCTGCTCCTATCTTCTATGTTTCTATGTTAATATACAAAATATTAATTGAAACTATGACAAATAATTCAATCGGATTTCATCAGTTTACACTCAAAGACCTCAAAAACATCATAGTTATATTTTTAGGGAAAACTTCACTGATCAAGAAATTTTAAAAATAATTTAAATTTCATTAATTTTGCATACGCACCTCAAATTTGCAAAATAAAAAAATATATATTATTCCTTAAATTATACGTATTTTTTTCTAATGGAATACAACTTTGAAGTTCAGCATGCCATCTGTCTAATGTTATTGAAACATCAGATTTCCATGTTACAGTGACACATTTCCTTGCTATTACTAAAACCTACTTAACAAAATTTAATTGAGAATCTGATAACAATAACTTAGGAGTAACACTTTTAAAATTTCCTAACTAAAACAATTCAGGATTTAAAGGAAAATTCACTCCCGCTATCCGTTGTAAAAATTTACTAATAGAAACCCAAAAAGGCCTTTAAACAAGACCACGTGGAATGAAGGAAAGTTCCAATTTCTATTCCACATCTAAATCACTGATCTGATCCATCTACTCAACTTCTGAGGAGTAATATATAATTGATATAAAAAAATATAATTAATAGTATTAATAGTATTTGTCATAACTTCTTTACACAAATTCTGCCAAACATTGATCTATTATCATGTCCAAATCTCATTTCCATCTTTCCATTGAATTAAACAACCTATTTTAGGTGTCTTTTCTTGAATATATATTCAATTGAAATAAATTTTTTAACTATTCCATCAACTATAATTTGTTCCAAATTTGAAAGATCACTGAAAATCATTTCCAGTCCCAATTGTTCTCTCAAAAAAGCTCTTAATTTAAAATAACAAAATAATGTGTTAAAAGATATACCATATTTAACCATTAATTGATCAAAAGACATCAATCTATTATAATAATGCCCTAAATTAGATATTCCCTTATTATACCATATATTTAAAAAAGGATTATCTTTTTAAAAAAAAGCAAAGGATTAATTATTGGTGTTTTTAATGAAAGAATATATCTATCAACTTCTAATTTTACTTTATTCCAAATATTCAACAAATGTTTTAATCTTGGAGCTTCCTTATCTATTACATTAGATTTAAAATCCCATTTATAAATAAACACATCTGATTTAACCTATCTTATTTAGTTCAATAATTTTACCAAACAAAGACTAAAAATTTTAATTGTGCTGCTCTCTAATAATTTTTAAAATTGGGAAGTTGCAATCCTCCTTGCTCATATTTCCATGTTAATTTTCCTAATGACTTTTTTTTAACATCTTCTCTTTCCAAAGAAATTCCCCAACTTGTTTAGTTAAATCCTGAAAAAGTTCTGTGCTTAATGACTCATTTAAACAAGGGAATCTTTCATCATCTTTTGATGAAGCATGTATTTCTCTTATTCTGAAAAAGGGAAAGGATCCATTTGAAAGTGCTTCTTACAGACTTTAGTATTCTTTACAATTCTTTAGTATTGTAGATATCCTGACAGGCAGGTTTAATATAGATGTTGGATATGGTTTAAACTAATTTGGCAGGAGGATGGGAACCTGATTGATAGGGCAATGGATAAGAAAGAGAAAATAAGAGAAGCTTTTGATAAGGTCCCGCACAGGAGATCAACTGAGGGTGGTATTGAGCATGGTATTGGGGGTAGGGTGCAGACATGGATAGAAAATTGGTTGACAGACAGGAAACAAAGAGTAGGGATGAACGGGTCACTTTCAGGATAGCAGGATGTGACAAGGGCTCAGTGCTGGGTCCTCAGTTGTTTATCATATATAATGATTTAGATAAGCCGATTATAAATAACATTAATAAATTTGCAGATGACACGAAACTGGATGACAGCGTGAAGTGTGAGGAGGATGTCAGAAAACTGCAGGGGGACTTGGACGATTAGGTGAGTGGGCAGATGAATGGAAGATGCAGTTTGGATAAACATGAGGTTATCCACTTTGGTGGCAGGAATAGGAAGGTTTATTATTTAAATGGAGTCAAATTAGGCAGTGGGGAAGTGCAACGTGATCTATGTGTACTTGTACGTCACTAAAAGCTAGCATGCAAGTTCAATAAGCTGTGAAAAAGGCAAATGGCACATTGGCCTTCATAAAAAGGGGAATAGAGTATAGGAGTAAAGATGTACTTCTGCAGTTGTACAGGGCCCTGGTGAGACCACACCTGGAGTATTGTGTCCAGTTCTGGACACAATTACAGTTCTAATTTGAGGAAGGACATTCTCGCTATTGAAGGAGTGCAGCATAGATTCACAAGGTTAGTTCCCGGAATGCGGGATTGATGTCTGCCGAAAGGTTGGATAAACTGGGGTTGTATACATTGGAATTTACAAGGATGAGGGGAGATTAAAGGAGTGGACACAATAGAAACTGATTACATGTTGGAGGAGACTAGGACGAGAGGCCGTCGTTTAAGAATACAGGGAAGGCCCTTTAGGAAAGAGATGAGAAAATTTTTTTTTACCCGGAGAGTTGTTGGTCTGTGGAATGCTTTGCCGCAGAGGGTGGTAGAGGCAGGTTCTCTGGATAAGATCAAGAGGGAACTCGATAAGTTTCTTGTGGACAGGGAAATTACAGGTTATGGGGAGAAGGCAGGGACAGGGTACAGATAGTGGAAGATCAGCCATGATCTAAATAAATGATGGTGCTGCCTTGATGGGCCGAATGGCCTTCTCCAGCACCTATTGTCTATAGCAAAATTTTGTCTAAAATATTGGAGAATATTTTACCATTAATCTTTCCTGAAGATCAAACAGGTTTTATTAAAAACTGTTATTCTTATTTTAATATACTCCATTTATTTAATGTTTTATATTTATCTCCCACTCCTGCCCAAGAATGTGTTCTCTCTTTAGATGCAGAGAAGACTTTTGATCGGGTGGAATGGGGTTAGCTGTTTGCCACTTTGGAAAAAAATTAATTTTGGACCATGTTTTATTAAATGGATTAAATTATTATATTTATGTCCTACTGCCTAAATTCTTACTAATTAATGGGGTACTCATCAAGGTTGTCCTTTAGGTCCATTACTTTTTGACTTGGAATTAGAACTTCTAGCAATTGCTCTTCATGAAAGTAGAGATTTTATAGGAATCCATAGGAATGGTATTGGACAGAGGGTTTCTTTATATGCAGATGATCTTTTGGTTTTTGTATCTAATCTAGATATTTCTATACTAAGCATATTAGCTTTGCTTTCTCATATTTGTCAGTTTTCTGAGTACAAGTTGAATCTGCATAACATTTACCTTTAAATGGTTCTATATCAAGATATTTTAATTTTCCTTTTAAGATTGTGAAGGATCAATTTACCTATCTCAGTATTACAATTATTAGGAATTATAAACATCTTTTTAAGAAAAATTTTTCTACTGTGGCGGCCCTTCACAGCTCCCCCACGGGCCCTCACAAAATGAAGGACGAACACGACGATCCAGCAGGCTGCATAAGGCCCGCAGCACTGCCCTCCAATTGGCCACAACCAAAGGAGCTTAACTGGCCTATCAGGGAAAGCGACTCAAAATCAGTGCTGAGGGGGCTTTGAGCACGCCCCTCAGCTTGAAAATAAAAGCAGGGGTGTGAGCCCAATAAAGCTCAGTGTTAACTACACTCAACTGGGTTCGTGTCGTTCTTTCTGAGCCAACTTGCACGCAACTATAACCTCTTCTGCGCTATAAGCTCCGCAGAGCCATAGCTTGTAGCAGCTAGCTGCTACTTTATTTAATCAGGTAAAATTACTGCTATCAAGATGGTCACCTTTATCTATTCCCATGATTGGTGGCATTATTTCTATTAAAATGAACATTTTACCTAAATTTTTGTATCTTTTCCAATCTATTCCAATTTTCATTCCCAAATCCTTTTTGACTTATTGGATTTGATTACATCTTCCTGCATATGGCAAGGAAAATGTCCTCACTTAAGTAAAGCTGATCTTCAATAAAGCTAAAAGGAATAGTGGATTAGCATTTCCTAATTTTAGATTTTATTATTGGGCAGTCAATATAGGTAATTTGCTTCTTTTGTTACACTTCGATAATCTACTTGACCGCCCTCCATAGGTAGAAATGGAACTGAATTTTACTGAAGTACTTCTATGTTGACAATTGCAGGGTCATTTTTTTTATCCTCTTCTTTATATAAACTGAATGATAATCCGATCATTAGACATAGCTTGAGAATATGGGCACAATTTAGAAGGTTTTATGGATTTCAGAATTTTTCTCTTGCCAGCCCTATTATATCTAATCATCTTTTTTAACCTTCTTTGCAAGATACTGTCCTTAATGACGGGCACAGATTGGGTATTAAATATTTTAAAGACCTTTTTATTCAATCATCAGAAATGTGGGTACGTTCCACCACAAGTCCATTGATATAAATGGGGACATAAGTGTGGTTTCCAGCAGGCTTGAAGTCCACAATGATCTCCTTGGATTTCTGAGTGTTAAGTGCTAAATCAGCATCTGGCTGTCTGGTGCGCTGACAGCAATTTAGCACTTAACACTCAGAAGTCCAAGGAGATCATTGTGAATTTCATCCCTATAGGCCGTATCATCATCCCCTCAGATTAGACCAGCCACTGTGGTGTCGTCTGTGAACTTGATTATGGAATTAAAACCATATACAGGAATGTAGTCATAGGTGAAAAGGGAATTCAGGAAAGGGTTCAGCATATAGCCCTGGGGCACACCAGTGTTCAAGGTGAGAATGGAAGAGAAGAGATCGCCTAACTTAACAGAGTGGGGCCTATTAGTCAGAAAGTCCAAGATCCAATTACAGATTGAAAGCCAAACTAAAATCAATGAACAGCATTCTGACAAAAGAAGTAAATCACGACAATCTGTAGATATCGTGGTTAAAGTAAAAACACAAAATGTTGGAGAAGCTCAGCAGGTCAAACAGTATCCTTTATGTAGCAAAGGAAAAAATACAGAACTGACATTTCGGGCTTGAGCCCTTCATCAAAGTATGAGAAAATGCTGGAAGGTGTCTGAATAAAAGAGTGGGGGGGGGGGAGAAGGGGTGGCAAAAGCAAGAGATGATAGGTGGAGAAAGGGGACAGCAGCAATGATGGGGGGATGGCTGGGTGGGTGAGGAGGAAGGGAGGGAGAACTGGAAAGACAAGAAAGGGGGAGGGGGAAAGAAAAAGTGAGCAGGTTTAGGAGAGGCAAGAAAAGTCAATGCTAATGCCATCTGGCTGGAGAGTGTCCAGATGGATGGACGGAAGTCATTCAGACTCGTGGCGGTAGGACGCTTCAGCACTAGTACAATAGTGGCATTCCTGAAGCTCATGGGAACAACTGCCTGGGCCAGGGGCAGATTGAAAATGTCCATGAAGACCCCAGCCAACTGTTCTGCATAGACACTAAGCACAGAGTATACTCTAAGTATACCATCCGGACCAACTGTCTTCCGTAGATTTACCCTACTCAGAGTAGCCCAAACATCAGACATGGAAAATGAGAGAGGCAGATCATCAGGTGCAAGATCCACTTTGAAGGTGACCTCCTTGTTCTATCAATCAAAGCAAGTGTAGAAATAATTAAACTCCTAAGAGTGGGAAGAACAGCTGGAAGGTAAAGGTAAATGTTCCATTTTTGCCATGTAATACAACATTTTTATAATGTAACATTCTTTAACTTTTGTCTACTGTAAGGCAGACAGAGTCAGTACTTTGTCCAGAGCCTCTCACAGAAACCTACAGTACCTGGAGTTCCTAGATGGTCGTTCCTCCAAGTACTGACCAGCCTGTGCCTGCTTAGCTTCCGAGATGTCACAATCCCAGGCATATTCAAGGTATTAGGTGCACAATTCTAGATGGTTTATAGTCTGAAATGATCTGTATGCCATGCCACATGAGCTGGGGCGGGGGTCCAAGGAGTTGAAATGTTCTTTGGTCTTTTGTTTGTATCTTTTGTTAAGTCTGAGAGATTCCCTCCTTAGGTTAACCCTAGCTGAGCTGTAGGTTTCCCAGTCTCCAGATCTGACAGCTAAATCTGTGCCTTAGAGCAGATGGCGAACCTCACTGTTCATCCATTGTTTTCAATTAGCAATATTTTTATTTGGTTTTGTAATGTCTCTCCATCCACACCCTTGTTGATATATTCAAAGACAGAGTTGGCATATAAATCGATAGCAATCTGAGAATCTGTGATAGTACGTGAAGCAAAACACTCCCATCTGTATGTTAAAAATGTTGTTAAAGAACAAAGCCAGCACCCTCAAGCCAAATCTTAATAGTCTTCATTGTGGGTTTTACACATTTAATGATTATTTAATCTCAGATCCCTGACTTTCCGCAGATTTCTGAGGCAAACATTCTTGATACACTTTTTGATCTACAACTTTCTCATTATGGTTCAATAGGATTTGAATCTTTCATTCTCAGATAAGGTGTGGGACTATTTGTAGTCTGATTAATATGACCTCTCTTTGTCCACAGCACTGTTTGTTGTAATTTGAAGTGACCCATAGAGTACATTCTGAATAAAGTTAAATTGTCTCATTTTTATTCAGATATAAATCCTCTATGTGATAAATATAAAATTGGTGAAGCTTCTTTGGTTTACATGGCCCTAGTTTAGGAAAAGTTTGGAGAGATATCTTTCAAACATTATCGGTGATTCTCAGGGTCAAATTTCAACCCTGCCCTTTAATTGCTCTATTTGGATCATTTCAAGATGATGTTTTACTGAATCCAACTCAAAATTGAATTTTATCTTTTACTTCATTGATATCCAGGCATGCAGTTTTGATTAAATGGAAAGACATCACCTGCACATGATATTATTTAAATTATATTATGTCTTGTTTAAGTTCACAGAAAATTAGAGTCAAATAATAACTTTCAAAAGACTTTGGACCCATTTATGGACTATAATCATAACCTAAAGAATTTGGGTTGTTCTGAAGTTTTGGTGCTGTGCTGTCCAACTCCAGGTTATTGTCACTGGATTCCAACGGCTCACCTTTTAACCTTACTTAGTGGTATGGGTTTTGAATTATAAGGGGTTTTTTTTAATCTTATCTTTTGAATTGTACATTACACTATATAACTGTACTGTTCAATTTAGCATAATATAAACAGCAATAAAAATATTTTAAAAAGAAAAATTTGAAGCCTAAAGGATAATTTTACATCTTTAGTATTCTCAATAAGATATGTGTAGACAAACAAAGCTTGCATTGTATCAAATAGATTTCCCAAAATATATCCTTGAAACTGGTAAGGTAATGTAAAGGGACTATTTCATGGTAAAAATCAAAACTTTTATAGTTTTAAATATTAATGTGTGCTCTGTGCAAGAATTACAAAGTAGTTTCAAAGGCTGCCCACAATACAATGTTGGATGGCGCTGCTTCCTTCTCTATAGTGACATTATTAAGCTTAATACAGGTTGTAATGCCCCCCATTTCTCATCAACTTCTATTGGTGTACCATCAACAGCATACTTATTGGATGCATCATAGCATGGTACTAAAGCTGCCCAAATCAAGATCAGAAAAAAAACTACAGAATTCAGTGAATATAGCTCAGATCAAAACATAAACTTCCTTCCCCTCCAAGGACTCTATCTACATATTCCGCTGATTCAGGATGGCAGACTGAAGGACCCATCGGACCATGGACATATCCTCTTTTACCTCTTCCCTTCAGAAAAGCTTAAGTATGTGAAAATAGGTACCAAGAGGCTGAGAGATATTTTCTTCCCTGCAGTTGTCAGGCTCCTGAATGAACCCCATAAAAGTGCTCTCATGCTGCTCCTCAATTGTGATAATTGGTTTTCTTTTTATAATTTTAATCCTATAATGTGTAAACTGTGCTCTTTACATGGCTGTATGTAATGCAAGAGATTACTGTTGGCCTGTCGCAGAAGAACACTTCACAATCTACAAGATAGTTTTCAACAAATCTCAAACTTCCCACCAAATGCTGGTAGATACTACACTCCACATACAGGCCCTGATTTTCAGCATTTGAATTAATTCATAAAAATCTGACTTCATTTCTACAAGCTCTCTTTCCAGAATTAAAACAGGGGTAAGGGCCACTATCTCCAGGATAAACTTTAAATTAAAATTTTTAATTTATAAATTATTATACTTCAACATACAGCACGGTACAGACCATATTGGCGCACACGTCCATGCTGCCCAATTACACACAATTGACCTACTCCCCCACATGTTTCAAACAGTGAGAGGAAAATGGAGTGCCAGGGAAAATCCACACACACACGGGGAGAACGTACAAACACCTTGCAGACATTGTGGGATTTGACCCTGGTTCTGATCACTGGCGCTGTAAAGATGTACGTTAATGCTATGCCAACCGTGCTGTCCTACTTTTATGGGACAAGAATTTTATTATCCCTCCAGTTCTCCAGGTTTAATCTATTTCCTTGTCACATGGTTGATTGAATGTGGTTGGGCTCCTACCAGATTAATTTAAGAAAAACTAATTTCTAGGTGTGCCATATTTAAAAGTGATGGCACCAAATGTGAAAGGAATATTATAAAATCGTCTCTTGATGACAGTCATCAATCCTTAATACTGTGAGTGCAATTAAAATAAAGCAGCTAGTTTGTTCATTTTACAAGATAATATTGATGTTAAATTTTGGATAAAACTTGGTAGCTCTGAAAGGCTTTTAATGTCAGATTTAGTTTTCGATAAAGTTGTATTACACATTCAAAATACAGAAGAAAACCTCACAAGCTTTACTAATGGTTCTTTAGTATAAAGCCCAAACTCAAACAAATTATTTGTACTGGCATGTCTGAAAATTTAATATGACATCTTTACTCTAATTTTCTCTTTCAATAGATTGACAATAATCTTGCAGATAGAAGTATTCCAATGAGAATAAATAAATTATGAGCTACCTACCCTCTTGATGCCTCAAGTACTGGTTACCACCTCTGTCTCTGGCCAACGACCACGCCTCACCATCACCACTTTCACAGAACTCCACCATGCTGTTTTTATCAAGTTGGATCCACGTTCCCTCATGGTTTGTCACCTATTATACAAATTACACTTTCATTCTCATTCATGCTTAACAAGGGAATTGTGATCCTTGTAGAACTCAAATGGTTTCATGTTTTACAGTTCATAATTGATTAAAAATACCCCTTTTACCTGTGAAACATTGCTAAAAGCAATGTTTAATTAAATACTGAACCTGAACACGGTTGCTTCTTGATTTCCAAAGTTTTAAGCAATGACTGAATTGAGACACAATGGGCCAGAATTTGCTGGATCTCACCACACCTGGTTAGTTGAGATTTTTTTTTAACAACCTAAATCTCCAAATATTCTTAATCTTCAATCTGTTGGACGTGTGAGCTGATAGTGCAAGAGACGGAAAATAATCTTAGGGACTTGATGAAAACAAAACCATTGCACAACAAAGCAATTAGATGAAACAAAAGCAAAATAAAAGGACAACAAAGGCGACATTGAGAGAAAGAAGAAATGAAATGAGAGATGGAAAGAGCAAAAAAGTATAAGAAATACCTTAAAATTGAGTTTCTACAATTTTCATTGTTCTGTTTCTGGGCCAGAGAGATTAATTGGTGATCATTAATAATGATGTTGAAAAGGTACCAATCATACATATAATTACTAGATTTAATTATTAGTCTGAATTAGAAAAATAGTTAAGATACAAAGAGAGCAACCAGGAAAAATGCAGAGTTTAAGTACAACATAGTTACTGAAGTTAATGTTGGAGGAGGTTCAGTTACCCAGCAACATGCAGCAATTCACAATTCATGGGGGAATTTTATCCTTACCCTAATTGCCAGTCTATTTGCCCATTAGTTACAGCATGCCTCTTTCACATTATGTTATTTTATTCAGCAAATTCCAGCCCAATATATTTCCAAGAGTTGTCTGTTGTAATTGATTTGCAATGTACAAAACTATTTGCAATATGTCTTTAAAGTACCATAGTTTATAAATAAGAAGGACTGCAAGAGCAATGTCTGGGTCAGAGTAACTACAAGATTAGAAATGAGTCCTGGTTTTCACAGTTCCATTTAACATACTAAATTTGAAAATTAATTTCACATTAAAATGCACAGAAATATCAGGTTCTCTTAATTTCAGTAAAATCTGGTTTATAACTCAATTATTTAAATGACTACATATAGCTTTCAAATTATAGAAAAGCAAAGAAAACAGAGATGTGTATCATCAATTTGTATATCACTAAATATAGCATTTTTTCAATCAAACGGCCATTTAAAGATGAGATTAACGTGTAATATAATTAATAATGAACATTAGTTTCCGAAATTTAGAAGAAATGAAAAAAAAATCAAAGCAACAGATCATGTTGAATCACTGACAAAAATAAAAATTACAGCTCAGAGGCAGAGTATGCACCAGCAAATTAGCAATTTTGGTCAGCATGGTATAAAAGCTCCATCATTTGTTAAGCACCCAAAAGCCACAAGACCTAGTTTAATGAAGAAATTATACCAATATCAGATGTCCTCATATAAAACTATGCAAAAGCTTGAGAAGACATCAATTTTGAAGCATTTGCTCTAATGTGTTGATTGGTACCTGCAATAACACACTTTCATGAATCCATACCTCGCCTAATGCCTTGACTCTGTTCCCAAGTACTAACATTCCAATGGGGATACCTCTAAGGTTAGGGCAGCTCCTGATGTTGTGCCCTGAAGGCCCAGTCTTCACTACCTTATATACTCCTGGTCCGCCTTGCAGGAACATCTTTTCCTGCTCTTTCAACACTACTTCATGGGACCGACGTGAATTTACTTCTCTGAAGTAATCATCAGTGATGGATTTGGGTTCCTACAAATACAAAAAATCAATTGATACATTTATGTATTTACACATTGCTCATTAGTCAATTTAGAATGCAGAACAGAAACTTCTGGTTCTTTGCTTGATAGACCAAAAATAGTATTCATGCACAAAGCACAATGTAATCTATTTAAAAGGTATAAAACTACTGCCTTTGCTGTCGAAGTGCGTGTAAATAGCCCAAGTTGGAATGTAATAAAGGGTGCTGATTGAAAGTGTCGTAGAATGAGATTCACACAATTCTTCCCACCAAAGAATGGCTCAAGGGATATTTTGGCTCTAAGATTCAAATTTGGAACACTTTTCAGGATCAAAAGCAAAAATGATTTCTGCAAGGTCATCGTAAAAAATTGTAAAAAGGCATCCTGAAGCATATTTGTGGTAGAGAAAGCCACCACAATCATTTAATTAGTAACTGGCATGAACTATTCTAGATACTTAAAATATTTATATCTTGCAGAAATCTGAACAATTATAATCTAGTGAAAGAAAAATAAGACTTTGATATTGTGGCTGATAGAACAACAAAACATAATATGAAACTGATGCAAAATGAATAAGACTAGAAATATTCAGCAATTCCAAAAGCATCTGAAAAATACATAAGAACATATTTTAATGAGGTAAAAGAAATAAAGTTGCTCCAGGTGGAGAATAAAATGATGCAGTTACAAGTTGTATAAGATGCTGTACTTTGATTGGGCAAACATGGTCCAGATAATGAACTGCACAAAGGAAAAGCCCACAGGGGAAAAACAGAATAAAAAGAACATTAACATCCATAAAATAAACCTAGAAATGAAAACATAAATTTATAGCAAGGGGAAATACAAACCAATCACACCTCCTTCATGAAAATGCAAAACACCTGCAATATCAACAAGATACTTCCCATATCCCGAGCAACAGGTTGTTGTCCTTAAACTTACTAGCAATTCATCTGATCTCTTCGAAGTTTCCTTCATACATTTTCATGACTTTTAATCTATTGATCCCACTAACAAATATGTTGGATCACAACAGCTTTCCAGGGAAAATATTAATGGACTCCTTGATCCAGAAATCATTCCCACCTTGCTATCCACCGACAGAAACAAATCTCTTCCCAGAAAGTAAAATGCATCAATTCACAATGAGTTCAATAAGTAATCAATATTTAGAAGGTAGCAATTTTGAATACTGTATAAAAAATACAGAGAGATGTTTTATATTATGCCTGTTTGTACCCTGTGGAACTGGAAAAATTAACCTGGAAAATGCCAAGTTATTCAGGAGAAACTGGTATCAAGATAGTCAATAAAGACATTCATTGTTGGCATGACAAGTTCAGATATGTTCAATATCTTTGTTTAAAACCACACATGCCCATTTTTAAACTTGGCTGATAACAAAAAAAGTCTCAGAAGTCCACAATCTAGTATCCATATACCTGATTAAAGATAACGCAAGCAACATAGCTCGGCAAACGTAAAGCTGGTCCTTGAAATGTGATGTCAAATGATTGTGAAGAATTTTTATCTGAGACAGTCACCATATTAGCACTGCATTCTTTTAGTCCAATTTAACATTATCATTTCTAATTAAAAAGCCACAGTTACAAACTTGAGGCCAAACTGCAAAGTCACATAATCTTGCCAGATGTTTGTATTTGACATCATTAATGAGTTTATCGTTGTATACATTGTATAATGCATAAATGCATCTTCCTTGCTTCAGCCCAACAGGTTAGTCATTAAAATAAAAGACTACAATAGCATTCATAATTGAATTAAAAAGAGACAATAAATACAATAGATTTAAAAATGTACGCAATTACCATGATGCAAAAAACAATGTGACAAGGCAATTGTGCAGTCCTTTTGTGATATTGGAGAAGTCCATGATTAAAACCAAGTACCATAAATATTTGAATATAATGCAAAAAAAATTTCCCACTTAAAATTAGGGTGGAGGGGAGGGGTCGCATTATACATGAGAGTAAAATTTAAACAAAAAATTCTGCAACTCGCGACTTGGGCCGGAGAGATGGCAGCGCGACTCGGGCGGCCGGGTGAGCAGTATACGGCAGCATGACTCAGGCGGACGAGCGGTAGACGGCAGCGCAACTTGGGCAGGCGGGTGAGGGGAGGTGGGGGGGGTTCTTATTATACACGGGGGTAAAAAATTTTCCCCTTTGCCCCTCAAAATGGGGGGGGGGGTCCCGCATTATATATGGAAAACATTATACACGAATTTTTATGGTAAGTAATCCAGGACAAGGGGAGGTTCAAGAGCCTGATAGCTGAAGGAAAGCAACTGATCTTGAACCCAGAGGTGCTGGTCTTCAGGCTTCTGACTGAAGGTAGCAGTGAGAAGAGGTTGTGACCAGGGCAATGTTGGCTGCCTTTTTGGGGCATCGCCTCACATAGATGTCTTCAATGGGTGGTAGCTCAGAGCCTATGATGGACCTGGCTATGCTTGCTAACTTCTGCAGCCTTCTTTATTCCGGTGCAAATCAAACCGTGGTGCAGCCAGTCTGGAAATTTTCCACAGTGCATCTATGAGTTTGACAAAATGTCCAATGACATACCAAATCTCCTCAGACTCCATTGAAAGTAGAGACATTGGTGTGTCTTCTTCACAGGTGCCTCAATGTGCTAGCTCCAGCAGAGGTCTTCTAAAATATGGACTCCAAAGAACTTAAAGTAGGTAAGATGAAATGAATGAAGATACCCTCCCCACCTCTATCCCATCAATGAAGACACGTACATGGTCCCTTACCCTCCCTTTCTGAAAATCAACAATAAAATGATAAGCTCCTTATGTCTTGGTTACGTTGACAGCAAAACCCAAACAGATACTTCCAATTGATTTAATGATGGTGAAAATGACATGGTCAATCCCCCAGCAAAACAAATAAGTCAATTAATCTATTCTCTTTCTGATTGAGATTAAACAAATAAAATAGCCACAAACGGAATGAGATTAAACATAGCAACTAAAATGCTGAAAATATTTAATTATTTTTAAAACATGAATTTCATTTATGATCCATTTTATCACATAAACATTTTAAATCTCTTTATTCTTGCATTGGACATGTTTCTGATGCAACACCAAAAATAAAGTTAAGTAAAACTGTCTCAAAGTATTCTTTATTGGTTTTAATGAAGGGAGGTTGGAGTTCAAAAAATGTCAAATTGGATGTTCTTTTGTTGAGGTAAATTCAAGACAAGGTGCAGTAAAATTTTCAAGACCAAGTGAAATCAAAGGATACGAGGTTCAGGCAGTCAAGTGATTCATAAGCTGTGATCTTAATAAATACTGGAAAGGCAAAAGCCAAATAGATCACTCTCTCTTTTAATTAGGAAACCAAAATGTCACATCTCAAATGTAAAACACAGGATTCTGTTCACAGATATTCAGAATAGTCTCATGCAAGACTGAATTTCATTTTTCATATCTCAAATGTGGTTGGCATCCATCAGTCTTCCATGAGACCATTCTGAAGACCTGATATTTAATGCTGTAGCACAATTCAACTTTTGAATGATCTTTTTCCACTACTTTAAAGAAAATGCACCTTTACATGATTATGATACCTCATGCTACAGTTGCTTCCCACAGGAAATTACCCTGTTGCACCAATTCTATTACAGTAGTTAAAAGGGCCTGCACTGCAATGCCCACAGCATTTGACCACAATTAATGCCAACATCATCATCCCAAGTCCCTTCACATCTAACTTCTTTCAGGTCTCACATTTCAATCTGTGACTTCAACGTTTTTTCCTCTGTCTCAGCACTCAATTTTATTTAACCTTCCAATAGCACAGCATCGATAATCACAAACCCCTGATCACTTATAGTTCAAGTCTCCTTTTTTGTTCACCATTTATAATCAGGAAGTCTTATGCATCATTCTTCCAATCCACTTCATCCACTAATGTTGCACATTAGAAAACGGCTCCCAGTCTCCCAATCATTCCTTCCCCATCTATAATCAAGAGAAGTAAAAACACAATGCTTGAGAGACTCAGCTGGTCAAAGAATGTAGCAAAGATAGATACACAACCAAAGTTTCGGTCTTGAGCCCTTCATCAAGGGAGGAGCATGGTCCCAACGGCAAGAGCCAATAGGTGGATAAGGGAGGGAGGGCATTCCAGCAGCCAGGGGAAGATGGCTCTGTGAATGGAGAGGAAAGGGGGTGGAGAGCTGGAGGAAAGAAAACAATGGGAAAGGGAATGGAGGGAGAATGGAGAGTATGATAGCAGAAACTAGAGAAGTCGATGTTAATGCCACCCAGTTGGAGAGTACCCAGATGGAAAATCAAGTGTTGTTTCTCCAATTTACTGCTAGTCTTGGTGGGATAGTACATGAGGCCATGGACAGACATAGTAGTGGGGCACGGAATTGAAGTGGTTGGCTACTGGAGATCCCTGCCAATGATGTGGACAAAGTGAAGATGCTCAGTGAAGCGATCTCCCAGTCTCCATTGTAGAGCAACCTACATAGGAAGCAGTGGATGCAGTAGATCACTTCCACAGATACGCGTGTTGCTTTATTTGAAAGGACTTTTTGGGGCCTCGAATATTGGTGAGGGAGGAGGTGTGGTACTTACTGCAGCCACAGGGGTAGGTGCCAGGGTGGGAGGTTCAATTGGTGGGGAGGGATGAGTGGACGAGGGAGTCACGGAGGGAGTAGTCCCTATGGAAGGCAGAGAAGGGAAGATGTGGTGTAGCTCTGTTGTAGGTGGTGGAAATTGTGGAGAATAATGTGTTGGATGCAGAAGCTAGAGGGGTGGTAGGTATGGACAAGTGGAAACCTATATGTTGTGTCTGGGTGCAGAGGGGGCCAGGTCAGATGAGTGGGAAATGGAGGAGATGAAGATATGGGCTGAGTTGATGGTGGTGGAGGGGAAGCCATGTTTGTGGAAGAAGGCAGACATTTCAGATGATCTGGACTGGGTGTGAAGAAGTGTGGTCGAGGTAATTGTTGGAGTTGGTAAGTTTATAAAACGTCAGTGGAAAGCTTGTCTCCCAAGATGGAGATAGAGAGATCAAGAAAGGGGAGAGTGTTGCCAGAGATGGACCAGGTAATTTTAAGATCAGGGTGAAAGTTGGCAGCAAAATGAATTAACTTGACAAGCTCATCCCAGTGCATGAGGTAACCCTGTTTAGTCATCAATATAGCAGAGGAAGAGTCAAGGGGTCTTGCCTGTGTAGGCTTACAGCATGGATTGCTTCATAAAGACCACAAACAGGCAAGCATTGAAAAATGTTTGTTGAGTCAAAGGAGAAGTTAATAAGGGTAAGAACAAGTTCTGCCAGGTGTAGGAGGATGGTGGTGGAGGGTGACTGGTTTGGTCTCTTGTCAAGAAAGAAACAAAAGGCCTTTGAGACCTTCTGTTATGGAGATGGAGGTATAAAGGGATTGGATGTCCATAGTGAAAATAAGACTGTCAAATTCAGGGAATTGGAAGTCATTGACAAGATGGAAGGCATGTGAGGTATCACCAATGTAGGTGGTGAGGGATTGGACCAGGCGAGAAAAGATGAGCCATGACTATACTAGTTCAGTGGGGCAAGAGCAAGCAGAAATAGGTCAACCCAGATAATTCGGTTTATGTAACATGGTTAAGAGGTAGAACCGGGCAGTGGGGGTTGGGAAACAATGAGATTGTAGGCTTTGGGAGGGAGGTGACCAGAGATGATGAGGCTGGAGATGGGTGTTGGAAACAGTGGTTTGATCTGGTGTGGTCAGGTCCTGGGGAAGGCATAAGTAGGAGGTGGTGTCTGAGAGGTTATAATCAGAAGAAGTCCTTTGAAACAAAATTCATTCCAAAATGGCACACTGACCATCAGCTTGCTGAACGAGTTTTGTGGCTGTAATAAGATATTAGTTAGAAATGCAGTACTTAAATAGGAACAAGCTGAGAGAAGAGTACACACAGAATAATGAATATAAACCAGACATTTTACAAGTCAGAGACCAGAAGGCAGGAGGAAGAACAAAGAATGAAAGAATCTTAAACAAAATACAAGAAACAATAATGAGAGAAGATTTAAAATAAAATCATCGACAGAAAGAGATACAAATCTGTTTTTTTCTATTAATATCAGAGAGCACAATTAACTTCAAACTTTTGGTCCCAGGGAGGGAGGAGTCACGTGATGGAGTAGTGGCCGGACGGTGAACTCCAGCCCTCTCCAGAAAAGTCGGGAAAAACAAGAGAAAATACAAAGGCACAGAAATACAAGTTAAAGAAAAGTGAATATAAAGGTGGAAAGAAGATGGAGACAAAAGGAGAAAAATCAAAATCAACGGAAAGAAGAGAGGAAGAGAAGACAACGGAGGAAAAAGGTGAAGGCCTTACCTGTCCGAAGAGGCCCGCTGTGGAGAGAAGACCCCACTACCTCAGGTCGGTAGAAAGAGAACTACAACAATGGCTCACAGAGCCGAGTAAAAGTGCGCAACCGCGCATGCGCGACTCCTCGCGCATGCGCGATGCGCATACAAAAAAACACACGGACGGGAGGGGGGACCAGCTGGGGAGTCGATCTCCACAGCCGGCAACGACAGCTGCAGAACACCTGCAGCAAGAAGAGACCACAGAAGACAATAGAAACAAGAAAGAAGAGGAGGAAAGGGCAGCAAAGAAACAACAGATGGTCAACCTAGAGGAAGAAGAAGAGGAAGAGGAAGAGTACAGGGAAATAGAAGAAGAAAAGATAGGCAAGGTAAAGGAGGTACTGGCTCTTGTTAGAGGATACATGGAGTCATTTAAAGAATGGCAAACACAGGAATTCAATGATTTAAGAAGAAGAATAAACAACACAGAAAAGAAAATAAATAAAATGGATATGACCTTAACAGAAATGGGGAAAAAAATGGACAAGATGGAAGAACGGGCAATAGCAGCAGAAATGGAGGTAGAAGACTTAAAAAAGAAATTGGAGGAATCTAATAAAAAAACTAAAGAGACACAAGAATTACTAGCCCAAAAAATAGATATAATGGAAAATTATAACAGAAGAAATAACATAAAGATAGTGGGCCTTAAGGAAGATGTAGAAGGCAAGAATATGAGGGAGTTTATAAAAGAATGGATCCCTAAGGCCCTAGGATGTCCAGAACTACAGCAAGAAATGGAAATAGAAAGGGCACATAGAGCATTGGCCCCTAAACCACAACCACAACAAAAACCAAGATCTATTGTAGTAAAATTCCTAAGATATACTACAAGAGAAAAGGTGCTGGAGAAGACAATGGAAAAAGTAAGAGAGGGCAACAAACCACTGGAGTATAAAGGGCAAAAAATCTTCATTTATCCAGATATAAGCTTTGAACTCCTAAAGAAGAGAAAAGAGTTCAATGCAGCAAAAGCGATTTTATGGAAGAAAGGATATAAATTTACACTGAAGCATCCTGCGGTATTGAAAATATTTATTCCAGGACAACAAAACAGACTATTCTCGGATCCAGAAGAAGCACGAAAATTTGCAGAACAATTACAAAAATAGACTGAGGGATGAAGACGGGTAATGAGAGCAAAAATTATCACGATTCATATGTATGTGGGTAAAGACAAAAATAGACTGAGGGATGAAGACGGGTAAGGAGGGTAAAAATGACCACGATTGATATGTATGCGGGTAAAGAGGTATAAGAGTGAATAGAGACAACGGGCATATGTGAAAGTATCTGTAATTAGAGGAAAACATAGAAAGTATAGACAAGAATTAATAAGGGAAGGTAATGGAATAGAGAGAATAAGGAGGGAACTAAAAGAGTGACCTCTGTGACATATAAAAAACGAAATCTTTTCTGGGGGGGGCTGGGTGGGGGGAAAAGAGCGGTCACTGCAAAATCAGTTGACGCTTGCGAGTGGATTCGCAAATCCAAATGGAGAGGGGAGATGTGGTTGTCCGACAAGGGATAAAGGGCAACTCAGGAGGGGAAGGGGAGATTGGGGATAAAGAAGATAGAAATAGGAGAATAAGGAAAATGTTGGATGTTGTAGGAATGTTGTCTGGTAAAGAGTTGAAAATAAGAAAACAGAAATGGAAAAGGAGGAAAGGTAATGATGGAAAAACGGAAAGAGAAGATAAACAAAATATAAAATGGCTACGCTGAACTATATGACTCTAAATATTAATGGAATACATAACCAAATTAAAAGGAAGAAACTACTAAATTTACTGAAAAAGGAAAAAATAGATATAGCATTTGTCCAAGAAACACATTTAACTGAATTGGAGCACAAGAAATTAAAGAGAGATTGGGTAGGACATGTAACAGCAGCATCGTATAATTCAAAAGCAAGAGGAGTGGCTATATTAATTAGCAAAAATGTGCCATTTAAAATAGAAGAGGAAATAATAGATCCAGCAGGGAGATACGTTATGATAAAATGTCAGATATATTCAGAGCTTTGGAATCTACTTAATATATATTCACCTAACGAAGAAGATCAAAAGTTTATGCAAGATATCTTTTTGAAGGTAGCTAATACGCAAGGGAACATACTAATAGGAGGGGATTTCAATCTGAATTTGGATCCAAATATGGATAAAACGGGGAAAAAAATTAACAGGAAGAACAAAGTAACCAAATTTATAATTAAATCAATGCAAGAAATGAAACTTGTGGACATATGGAGGAAACAAAACCCAAAAGAAAAGGAATACTCATACTACTCGACTAGACATAAAACATACTCAAGGATAGACCTATTCCTGTTATCAGCCCACATACAAGGGAGAGTTAGGAAAACGGAATATAAAGCTAGACTATTATCGGACCACTCACCCCTGTTATTGGCAATAGAGCTAGAAGACATCCCTCCAAGAATGTATAGATGGAGATTAAACCCCATGCTACTTAAAAGACAGGATTTTAGAGAATTTATTGAAAAACAATTAAAAATGTACTTTGAAGTAAATACGGAATCAGTGGAAGATAAGTTTATACTATGGGACGCAATGAAAGCATTCATTAGAGGGCAAATAATAAGTTATGCAACCAAGATGAAGAAGGACTATAATCAGGAAACAGAGCAGTTGGAAAGGGAAATAATAAACATAGAAAAAAAATTAGCAATAAAGGAAGATACAACCAAAAGAAGAGAATTGGCGGATAAAAAAATAAAATATGAAACATTACAAACATATAAGGTGGAGAAGAATATAATGAAGACAAAACAGAAATATTATGAACTAGGGGAAAAAACACACAAAATCCTAGCATGGCAGCTTAAGACAGAGCAAACTAAGAAAATGGTATTGGCAACAAGGAAAAAAGACAAACAAATTACATATAATCCAAAAGAAATTAAGGAAAACTTCAGAGAATTCTATGAACAATTATACCGAACCGAAAACGAAGGGAAAGAAGGGAAAATAGATGAATTTTTGACTAAAATTGAACTACCAAAACTACAAATAGAGGAACAAAATAAATTAACAGAACCATTTGGAACAGTAGAAATACAAGAGATAATAAAAAATTTACCAAATAATAAGACACCAGGAGAGGATGGACTCCCAATAGAATTCTACAAAACATTTAAAGACCTAATAATACCGCCCCTCCTGGATGTAATCAACCAGATTGATGAGACACAAAACTTACCAGATTCATGTAAAACAGCAATAATTACAGTGATACTAAAACAAGGGAAAGATCCACTCTCACCAGCGTCATATAGACCAATATCTTTGCTAAACACAGATTATAAGATAATAGCTAAACTATTAGCGAACAGATTAGCAGAACAGGTACCGAAAATGGTAAATTTAGACCAAACTGGATTTATCAAAAAAAGACGCACAACAGACAATATTTGTAAATTTATTAACTTAATTCATGCAGTAGAAGGAAATAAAGCACCGGCAGTAGCAGTTGCTTTAGACGCAGAGAAGGCCTTCGACAGAGTAGAATGGAATTACTTGTTCAAAGTATTGCAAAAATTCAGTTTACCGGAGAAGTATATTAATTGGATTAAAGCATTATATAAGGGACCGTTAGCGAAAGTGACAGTAAATGGACATGTATCAAAGCAATTTAACTTAAGCAGGTCAACGCGGCAGGGATGCCCACTATCACCATTATTGTTTGCGCTAGCTATAGAACCACTAGCAGAATCGATAAGAAGAGATAATAATATAAAAGGAATAAAAATAAAAGACAGGGAATATAAAATCAGTCTGTTTGCGGATGATGTGATAGTGTACTTAACAGAACCAGAACTATCAATAAAAGAACTATATAAGAAATTGAAGGAATATGGAGAAGTGTCGGGATACAAGATAAACGTAAATAAAAGTGAAGCAATGCCTATGAATAACGCGGATTTCTCAAAATTTAAGGAGGAATCCCCATTCAGATGGCAAACGCAGGCAATAAGATACCTAGGTGTGCAAATAAACAAAAATCTAGGCCAATTATATAAACTCAATTACAATCCACTAATGAAAAAATTACAGGACGATTTAGAGCATTGGAAAGAGCTACCACTAACACTGATAGGAAGGATAAACTGTATTAAAATGAACATTTTTCCAAGGATACTATACTTATTTCAGGCATTGCCAATACAACTGACAGAAAAATTCTTCAAAGAGTTAAAGAAAATAATAAGGAGATTTTTATGGAGAGGGGGGAAACCGAGGATAGCACTAGACAAATTAACAGAATGGTATAAACAAGGAGGCTTACAATTGCCAAACTTCAAAAATTATTATAGAGCCGCACAATTAAGGTACCTATCAGATTTTTATCAAACAAGGGAAAAACCAGACTGGACGAGACTAGAATTAGATAAAATAGGGGAAAAGATACCTGAACACATATTATATAAATGGGACGAAAAATTGGTACAACATAGAACTTCTCCAGTATTACACCATCTCCTCAATATATGGAAGAAGATACATGTAGAAAGAAATAAAATAAATTACCAAATACCAAAACTAATATTGACGCAAAATAAGCTACTCCCTTTTACAATAGACAACCTTGCCTTTAGAAAATGGGAAAAAAAAGGGATTAAAAGAATAGAAAATTGTTTTTCAGGAAGTAGATTCTTATCCTTTGAACAAATGAGAGATAAGTACAATATAACGGGAGATACAGCGCTGGCATATTACCAACTGAGATCCTACTTGAAAGATAAATTAGGAAGCAACTTGAGTTTACCAGAGGGAAGTAACCTTGAATATGTGATTACAGATACAATGTTAATCAAAAGATTTATAAAAAATATGTATATTAAACTGCAAGAAAAGGAAAATGAGGAAACAAATGGTAAAACTAAACAAAAATGGGAACAAGATTTAAATATAAAGATAAAAAAGGAAACATGGGAGAAATTATGTTCTGGAACGATGAGAAATACAATAAATACGAGGCTACGTATGATACAATATAATTGGTTACACAGACTATACATTACACCGCAAAAGTTAAATAAATGGGACCCAACAGTATCTGATAGATGTTTTCGATGTAAAAAAGAAAGGGGAACAACAATTCATGCAATCTGGACATGTGAGAGAGTAGAAAAATTTTGGGATGATCTCAATCAGATATTAAATAAAATAACAGAAAACAATATACCAAAGAATCCAGAGATCTTTCTCCTAAGTAACATAAAAAATAAAGAATTTGGAATTGACTTGGAGGATGCACAAAAAAGATTTGTTAAGATAGCCCTAGCTGTAGCAAAAAAATGTATTATGTCAACCTGGAAATTGGAAGATAATTTGAAAATACAACAATGGTATATAGAAATGAATAAATGTATTCCATTAGAAAAAATAACATATAGTTTAAGAAATAATATTGAAATATTCGAACAAGTATGGGAGCCTTACATTAAATACAATAGCGAAAACCTACCGGGAACAAACATTACCTAAGTTGATGGAAGGAGAAGAGAAGAAAAAAATGGACTCAGTAGAATTTCTGGTGTATTTTTGTTGAATGACAACATTGTCTAACTGAATTAATGCAACCTAGATTGTATAACTAAAATGGATGAGAGGGGGGAGGGATGGGGGGGTGGCTTGGGAGGAGGGAGGGGGGAGGGAGAAAAAGTCACTGTAAATGTGTGGAAAAGAAAAAGTGTATATCATGGCTATTGTGATTTATGGTGTGAAAAATAAAAAATTTAAAAAAAAAAAAAAAAAAAAAAACAACTTTTGGTCCCAGGTCATAGAAACATTTCAGTGGTTTTAGATCAATTGCAGAAGTTCATTCTACGCAGCACAGCACAAATATAAATTGTTTTACTTAGAACACCAATGGGGGCAAATAGCAACAATGCAGGGCCAGCCCAGGAAGAGTAGGTGAACTAAACATTTGATTTAAAAGACTGCAACTGTATTTGAAATGAGTAATTAAAAGACAGAGTTTTTGCACTAATGGGCAAACCGAGAAGTTAAAGGATGAGAAGCTAGCAGGCTGCATCAATTTCAATAGTGAGAGTTTTGAGGAAGAAAACAATGGATTAAAGTTCTTGCAAGGTTATAAAAATTCAGATATCTTTTCTTCTTGCAAAGAAGTATCATCAATGTTGGAAGATCTCATGCTTTCCATCAAAAACATTGTTTTTAGGACAAAAAATAAAGACTTTGCAATCTAACAATCTCTGCACTGCAATTTCACTTTTATTAAGAAGAAATCTGCTTAATCAACTAGAGGATGTAAACTGAGAAACAAAACTGCAGTATAACAGTAATTTAATATGAACAGCATTTATCTGTAACGATATAATGCCACAACTAGTGCACACTGTATGACACGACTGGAAGCAAAAACCTAAATAGCAATTGGAATTAACTGCTGTTTATAATAGCATTAAAAGGTAGTAATTTCACAATGTTTCCTTCCCCCCTCCCCCAAAAGAGTGTTGCATTCATTAAAATCAAAACCTATTTCATTATATTTATGGATAAAAGCAAAATGTGAAAATTAAATGCAGAAAAATGAATGTTACTTAGTATAAAGCACGGTTTTAATGTGCGTGATTAATTTCACCAAAGCAATAAAGCAAAATTCCAATACACAACACTGAATGTACTAAACTAGTACCTCTCTTTTGACTTTTTCTTAAGCTTAAATATATGTAAGGTAAACCTCCACTAGCAAATTTTGTACTGCATGCAACACATTCCACCACTTATCTTGCAACACAGAAGTACAAGCATTAGCAATAAGACCCATGGCATACACATTAGATATCTGCATTTGAACTGTTGGTAATAAACCAGAATGATTTGGTTTGCTGGTATTTATAATTAACAATACATGTGTTTAACTTTCACTTGAACACCACTGTATTGCATCCTTCCATTAACCCATATGCTGCCATTAGTGAATAATTTGTAAATTTAGACATTCCTTAGTGCTTATACATTGTATTCTACTGAAGCTGGCTTTGCTTACATGCATTATGGTTTAATTTTATGGATGTTTGAAAACAAGTTAAGTTGCAATAGTGTATTTTAGGCACAAAATTTAAACACTGGAAGAGTCCACTCTTTTGCATTTTTTTTCCATTTAGTTTGAATATCAGCACAGGTTAAAAGCGCAAGCCAAAAATGATTAAAAACCTACCAGTGTTGCAAATCTACAATCAAGTACCTTCCATATGTCTTTATTGTTCTAAAAGAAATTCCAATTCCTTCCAATTTAAAACATTTTTATCTCTTATTTTTATTTCATAGAATGAGAACTGCCATTGTATATTTAAATTCTGCTACTGAAGTGGACCTTATTTAAAATTAAATTTATCTGTATTCTTCCCTTATCCCCTACTAGAAAACAGGTAGAAGCAAAGGTATAGCATGTGGCCAACTTGAAGAAAGGACAAAAGGCTTCAATTTAAATACAGACCTAAACAATTGACAACTGGATAGGATTTTCTAAGTATTCATTTTCCTGCTTTTTCCCCCATATAACATTATATTTTGAATATTAATGGTGTAGATAATTAAAGAATCGAGGACAAATAAAAAATGGTCCACATATTTGAAAAATCACTCCCCAAAGTGGTTCACATTAGTCTACACTGCATCAGCCATCATTCTCTCTGCACATCCAACAAAAAAAATACCTGACTGTTTATCAACATCTTGCCTAACTAAATGGGATTGAACAATAAAATGGCATCAGTGACTCAAGAATTACGGAAGGCACTGCAGCAATTAAATGGTGATTTGTTTAGATATTTAATCAAATATTTCTTAAAATCTATTTAGTCCATATGTTGGCAGAGTTGTATCTCCTGTTGATATTTTCAGCTACTCAGTCAACATGTTTCCCTCAATTAAGCTCAAGAATGGTTTTCATGAATTAACTAAAATAATTTCACTCTCTCATCTACTAAAAATATTAGGAGCTGCATTGAATGTTTCAAATATTTAATTAGCTTGGTGCATTAGTTTCCCTGCATTAACTTCATAACATGAAAGCAACTCCTTGATTAAGAACAGACTGTCTCTTCTCATCAAACTAGATTTTAGGCTTTATTAAAATCATAGCCTTCCAAATCAATGGGCTTCATCCTTTAAGAATTAAAATTGCTGCATGAATTCTAAGAGTTAATATTAAAAGGTGGGAGCAAATAGATTTTTAATCAATGCATTTTTAGCAAATAGTGCATCACACTGCTCAGACAGCAAAGGGGTTAAACTGCCAAAACAGGCATTTCACCATTGGCACCTTTACTTACATCAATAGGGACCAGAAGGCTCTTGCCCAGGTGTTGGTTAAAAGAGAGGCACCAGGCTTCAGTGTAACCATTCATGTTGGGAACATACTTCTTTACAGTCTCATCATTCAGTCTCAGCCATACCCCATCATCATTGTGGATCTATGGGAAACAAGCAACAAAAACGAGCCGTGCCCTCCTGTAACTGCCCCAGTGCTAGAAAGGACTATGAGGCTCCAGACTAGAGAAAAGGTGGGCATCGTAGACTAGATTTTAGCCTGGAGTAAACTGTAAAATATTTTTTGAATAGATGACAGAATGACCAGCAGAAAATCAGAGCTCGTATCTTTTATTTAACATAAACTGCAATGATAAGTTGCAAGTTGCTTCTGTTTAAAATGGTGCAAAAGGGCCCATTAAATGCAGGACAAAGCAAGTCCAGGGAAGTAACTTCCAAACCACTATTCATCATGTATTAAAGTTCCAGCCATCCTGTGTACATTACTCTCATTGCAAACTTATGACACACAAATTAGTTTTAATATATTTAACTGACCCAATTTGCTAATTACACTGGACAAAGCAGATTTTGCTTCCTGAACATTTTTGGGTGATTTTTATAGATTTTGGGCTGGTGATCATGAAAAATCACCTTTTTAGATACCACCTATTTTTCTGATTTCCTGTCATATTTTGTCTACTCGTATATTGCCCACAAAGCAAGCTGCTTTGGTCAGTCCAAGCATGCCTGAATATGCAAATGTCTTAGGTCTGGGCATGCTTAGACAGGCTGTAAAAGCAGCTCACAGATACAGATGCTGTGCATTATATTTGATAGACTGAATGCATGTTGATACACATGTTCTTTAGCAAAGTGAGTGGATTTAACAGCAGCTCTTATTGTCTTCTGGAAGATTCAACACAGCAGAAATATCTAGTCAATGTCACAACAGTTTTGTTACATTTGTGACGATTATACATACACTTAGTGCTCAAAGTCAAAGCATAATTGAACTTATTATGAAAGCCTATGAGCTTTAATTTGGTTGTAAAGACAAATCCTGGGCTCCTCATATTTGTTGTACAATATTTAGTCAACATGAGAGCTTGGCTCTGAGGTACATTATGCCATTTAAACATTTAATAAAAGTTTATTTACTGTTTCTCCAACTTCCTACGTGATACAGCAAATCTGAAATTATCTTTGTGTTCCATCAAAATCCCCAATTTGTTTCTCAGGAAGCAAACCTTCTGAAAAAATTTGTTGTGCAGTATTATATTGCCTTTCTACAGTAATGGTTCTGTACATCCCAGCTCTAAATCTGCCCATATTTAGTTATTGGTGCGGAGCTGGAAAGCCCAATAATCCCATTTCTAATGGGAATACAGAGTTTGTTTCTTCATCCAATAAGCAGACCTTATCTGTTGGCAAGTAACATCTAGAATTCACACAATTTTCATGTTGGTACAAACTTATCTGAACATAATTAGCATATATTTTATTGACTGCATGAATACACTAGAATATTGGTAATGTTCCTGACTATTCATGGAGATACATTTTATGACTCAAGATTAATTTTTATTTGACATGTATCAAGTAATACATGTAAAGCCTAGAACAAAGATGCCCACTTACAGTATTTCCAGACTGTAGCCTCAAAGTTACTTGCATGTGTCAAAGCAAATCAAAAATGAAACTGCACATATAATCTAACTTGCTGCAAAAATTACTGAAGCTTGCGATGGATAGACTAATAACTTTGTTCCTCTATTGCTAGCAAATTATTTAAAGAACTTCCCCCAATATTTATGCAGAATTTTTTTTTTTTTTAAATACCTAATCTGTCAATCCTCCTCTTAAGTAATGTTCTTTACCTCATCATTGAAAGTGATGGTTCCATTGACCTTTACTATGCCTATCTGCTCACTCTGAAGAGAAGGATGGCTACGTATACGAAGCCCTGCACTGTCCTTTGTCACAAATTTGCGGACCTGAGAGAAGCAATGAAACAGTAAGACAAAGAAATAAGATAAAAAGCTGTTCAGGTTAAAAAGCCACATGTTAAACAGGTAAACTAATATAGCTGTAGATTAAAAAGCTGACACCAAGGAATTTGTTTGTATTAAGTGAAAGTTTCATGAAATTGGCTGCTTCATTGATATAGTGTGAAAATGTTCCATGCACATTATTGTTTTATTGTAGATACAGCAAGCTGAACCGGTATTTCTGGAGTCAACCGGTAAACCCTTAAATTGCATGAACATCGACAAAAATTGGGTTATTCCCAACATGTAGCAAACAAACTGTATACAAGTGTCATAATCAATCTGTAAAAGAGTATAACAATTAATACAAGGGGACGAGTATAAACAGTTACACAGGAGTTTTACATGATCTGTAAAACTTTTTTCCAACACAAATATATTAATTTATGAACACTTAGAAATTTGATGTTTCCATTACTTTCACAATAAGAATATTAAAGTACCAGCCACTCTCCTGCAGTAAAACACATTTATGGTGAGTTATCTGGTTTGTACCTTGTTTGGTTGTTGTTCAATCTTTGGTTTAACCATTTGAGAGCATGGAGGTATCATCCCTTTTGGTGGGTCTTTTACCTCAACTTCCAGACCAGCATCTGTCAAGGTAGAAAAAGAAACTTCATTTAAAAATACAGCACATCAAGAAAGAATACTTTAAAAATAAGTCAGTCTTAAAATCGAACTTTTTAATATATAGGCAAATGTTGAGTTCAAAATAATGGAATTAAAACATTTTGCAATAACTGATTCAATGCACATGAGAATTTCAAAATGATGAATCCAAATAGCTAAATGAATTACATCAATAATGCTTCACAGTGAAAAATCTAATTTAAATGCCATTCAGAAAATCAGAAATTGTTCACTATTATTAATAAAAATCATTTCTTGGTGTGAGTGTTTGAAATGGGAGAGATATTCTTGTGCTTATTGGAAAAAAAAATCAAACTTAACTTGTACAGATGGTCTGAAGACTATTTGGTTCAAATCATTGACTTTAATCAAAGCAATAAAGGCCAGAACAGCCTTCTGCTTGTAAATCTTCAAGCAAAAATATCAAAACATGCTCCTCTCACAATACAGAAAAGACTGACAGCTGATGAAGCCACATGCTCATCTTAGCCAATTGCCAACATATCACATTTGGGATTCATAATATTCCAAAACTGAATTAATTATAGAAATTTAGCATTTATAATTAAAACTTCAAAAATAGATAAATTGAAGTACAAAAACAAAATAAAACAATTTAAAAAACCTTGAATTAAAAACAGTGGCTGTTCTTTGTGAGGTGTCTGAGGAGATTCAGTATGTCACCAAAGACTCTCGTAAACATCTACAGGTGTACAGTGGAGAGCATTGTGGCTGGTTGTATCCCTGCCTGGTATGGAGGCACTGAATCTCAGGACAAGTATAAACTCCAGAGGGTTTTTAACTCAGCCTGCAATATCACAGGCACCAGATTTCACTCTGTTATTATTATTTTATGTTTTTAGTAATGTCGTAAGATGGTTATAATATGAATGTTTCCACTATGATGCTGCAAAACATCAAATTTCATGACTTGTTCATGTCAATAAATCTTGATTCTGATTAACTTTGATTCTTTTCAGTCAAGATCTTTCATCCAAATCAATAAGAAGCCTGTGTGGATGCCCCTGCAGGCACATTGTTGGTGTATAGCAGTGACAAGCTCAGACTATGTATATTCATACACAGCTGGTGCAAAAATCCCAAAGTACCTGGTACTTAAAAGAGAAATCTATATCATGTAAGGAAATTTTGGCTTTTCTCCACACAATACAACTCGATATTGAAGTGGATGATTGTGCTTTCAAAATTCCAAAGGGCTACAATGGCAGAAAACAATGCAAAGGACAAGACTAAAATAATAATAAAAAACAATTTCCAAAGTATTTACAGGTAATTGTGGAAAATAAGACTGAAATCCTAAACCAGATCTCTATGATGGCATTTTCCAATAATAATTGCAATTCAATATGCTTACCTGTTTCAATCCCATCTATTGTGACATGGATAGTGTAAAGACCTACAGCCCCAGGGGTCCAGTTTGCACTGTATGTACCATCATTATTTGCCCGTATTAACATATTTTCACTTGGTCTAAAAGGTTTAAGCAAATTATAAAAGAAGTCAAACTCAACCTTTGTTATGGTGCTTCACAACAATACTTTTTAGGTTTGTAATTTTACCTTTTAGGTGTGGGTGATGCAAATCGAAGTTCTTCAAATGAATAATTTTCATATGCCTGCAGAAAGACAATGTCATATAGAAGAAATGCAACTCAAAGGGAAAATAGCACAATGTTACAAGTTGACTCACCAGATAGCTACTTGGTTAACACCTGTCAATGTGTTTCGCATTATTTCAAGACTGGCTAGAGAACGTAGGCCCTTTGGAAGATGAGAATGCAGAAATGGCAAGGGCTTGAATGACTAGTTTTCACAGTGGAAGACATGTCTAACATGTCAAAAAGTAATGTTAAAGCTGCAATGAGATTCAAGGACCTCAATTCTACTGCTATTGCTAGAGGTAGCACTGAGCAAATCAGTGGGTCATATAACCATATAAAGGTAGACATAACCCCCTAGTCATGATGGAATGGATCTCAGTAAACTGAAAGAAATGGTTAAAATTATGGTGGATGCACTTGTGATAAATTGACCAAAATTATCTACTCTCGAGGCAGATGCCAGCAGATTGAAAGACTCCAAAAGTCAAGCTATGACCAAAAAAAGTAAGAAAAAGGCAGGTAACTAGGGCTAATGTCTGCAGTCAGGAAAACCTTAATGCTATCATTAAGGATGAAATATTGAAACATCTGGATTGTGATCATTTCATCAGTCATAAATTCTGGAAGGGCAGGTCACATTAACAAATTTAATGGAGTTCTTCGAGGATAGAATAAGAGCAATGGACAGATGAGAACAGGGGAATGTTGTATTCTCGGATTTACAGAAGGCATTCGATAAGGTGCCATGTAAAAAAATTATGAGGATACATGAGTTGGGGGTAATGAAATAAATATAAGCCAAAGAGTTGGGATAAATGAGTCTTGCTTTGGTTGGCAATCTATATAAACACACACCCACACAAACACATACACCCACACACATATACATGGTAGAATCAGGATTTATTGTCATGAACACGTCATGAAATTTGGTGTTCTGCAATAATAGTGCATGAAAAGTAAGGCAGTGTCTTTGGTTCACTGATTATTCAGGAATCTGATGGCAGAAGGGACGAAAGTGTCCTTGCGCCATTGAATCTTTAGACTCCTATACCTTTTCCCTGATGGTAACAGAGTGAAGAGAGCATGGCCTGGGTGGCGGGGTTTTTGAGGATAGAGGCTGCATTTTTAAGACATCGCCTTGTATAGATGTCCTTGATGGAGTGAAGTCTGGTGTCTATGATGTCGCAGGCCGAGTAAACAACCTTCTGGAGTTTATTCTTGTCCTGAGAGTTGACACCTCCATACCAGGCAGTGATGCAACCAGTCAGAATGCTCTCCACAGTACACCTGTAGAAATTCACAAGAGTTTTGGTGACATACCAAATCACCCTCACAAAGTATAGCCGCTGGTGAGCCTTCTTTGTGATTGCATCAACATCAAGATTCCAGGACAGATCCTCAGAGATGTTCTCAACCAGGAATTTGAAGTTCTTGACCCTCTCCACTACTGAGCCCTCAATGAGGACCATGTCATGTTCCTCTGACTTCCTCCTGAAGTCCACGATCATCTCCTTGGGTTTTGGTTTCATTTAGCACTAGATTGTTGTCGTTACATTATTCAACGAGCTGATCTATCTCCTTCCTGTACATTTTCTCATTGCCATTTGTGATTCTGCCAACAACTGTGGTGCCATTAGCAAATTTGTAGACAGCACTGGAATTGTGCCTGGGCACACAGTCATGGATCTAAAAGTAGACCAGTCGGCGAAGCACACATCCTTGGGGTGCACCTGTGTTGATTGTGAGGAAGAGACATTGTTTCCAATTTGTACCAACTGTGGACTTCCAATGAGAAAGTCAAGGATCCAGTTGCAGAATGGGCATCGAGTTTGTAGCTTCTTGACCAGCCCTGAGGGAATAATGGTATTGTAGGCTGAGCTGTAGTTGATGAAGAGCAGCACTATGTATGAATTGCTGTTTTCTAGGTGATCCAGAGCTGAGTGGAGAGCTTAGGTACGTGTTAATTCTGGTCATTATCAAACTCTCAAAGCATATGTGCATATATATGTATATATCAGGGTTGTGTGTGTGCAATATATAGGGGTTGTGTGTGTGCAATATATAGGGGTTGTGTGTGTGCAATATATAGGGGTTGTGTGTGTGCAATATATAGGGGTTGTGTGTGTGCAATTATATAGGGTTCTGTGTGTGCAATATATAGGGGTTGTGCGTGTGCGCAATATTTAGGGGTTGTGTGTGTGCAATATATAGGGGGGGGGGGGGGGGGGGTGTGTGCGTGCATGCGTAAGCCATACCACAATTTATTCCCGATCAAGTATTGTCCAATCACAGATACTCCGAGCTCACCATGAGCTTAATACACATATATTCTTATTACTAATATTACCGATGTAAATTTTAATAGGTACTGTTGAGTTTTTACATTTTATTCATTATGGTATTTAAGCATGCATATGTACAATATAGAGGTATAGGCAAATATGTATGTGCACATTGACCTCACCAAAGCCTTCAACACCGTGAGCAGGAAAGGGCTTTGGCAAATACTAGAGCGCATCGGATGCCCCCCAAAGTTTCTCAACGTGGTTATCCAACTGCACGAAAACCAACAAGGTCGAGTCAGATACAGCAATGAGCTCTCTGAACCCTTCTCCATTAACAATGGCGTGAAGCAAGGCTGTGTTCTCGCACCAACCCTCTTTTCAATCTTCTTCAGCATGATGCTGAACCAAGCCATGAAAGACCTTAACAATGAAGACGCTGTTTACATCCGGTACCGCACGGATGGCAGTCTCTTCAATCTGAGGCGCCTGCAAGCTCACACGAAGACACAAGAAAAACTTGTCCGTGAACTACTCTTTGCAGACGACGCCGCTTTAGTTGCCCATTCAGAGCCAGCTCTTCAGCGCTTGACGTCCTGTTTTGCGGAAACTGCCAAAATGTTTGGCCTGGAAGTCAGCCTGAAGAAAACTGAGGTCCGCCATCAGCCAGCTCCCCACCATGACTACCAGCCCCCCCACATCTCCATCGGGCACACAAAACTCAAAACGGTCAACCAGTTTACCTATCTCGGCTGCACCATTTCATCAGATGCAAGGATCGACAATGAGATAGACAACAGACTCGCCAAGGCAAATAGCGCCTTTGGAAGACTACACAAAAGAGTCTGGAAAAACAACCAACTGAAAAACCTCACAAAGATAAGCGTATACAGAGCCGTTGTCATACCCACACTCCTGTTCGGCTCCGAATCATGGGTCCTCTACCGGCACCACCTACGGCTCCTAGAACGCTTCCACCAGCGTTGCCTCCGCTCCATCCTCAACATCCATTGGACACATAACATATAAACACCAATTATAGGACTGGGCCTATGTTGGATAAATGTTTTTTTTTGGAGAACTGGCCACATTTTATAAAGAGCTCAGTAGCAACAGAAAATCACTAGTAACAGTGTTTACACAACAATAAACAATAAGGGAAGGCTTTTTAAGCACTAAAATAATGTTTAATTATCACCAAAGAAAAATGCTGCCCGCCGCCGATCACGGACAAACCTAATGCAGCCGCTGATCATCAAGTCCATCCAACTGCTGCCAATCTCCGAGTCCACTCTACTGCCACTGCTGATCCACGACACGAACCACCACTGCCACAGATGTCCGTGGTGGGGGGGGGGGGGCTTCCTGGGCCAATGGAACACTTACTGGTGAGTTAGCAGGCTCCTGTCTCTCTGGTCACTGGAGCTCTCGACTCCAAATCCTCCTCTAGGCATACCACACATGCACACTGGGGAAGTAGGCCAAGGGGCGGATTCGGATTCTGTGTTCGGTGAGCCATGGATGGGAGGGGAGAGAACTCCACTAGGCCCAAGGTCCCATTCCTGCCTGGGAGCCCTTGGGACATCATTCTCCTTAATGATGCCGGACCAGTTTGAGAAGGAGAGTTGGAGAGAAGTCAATAGGGGAAGGTAAAGAAGAAATGGAAAGAGAGAGGGGAGGGAGAGAGAGAGGGGATGGAGATACCGGAAACTAGGTCAGTCATTGTTCTAACTTCATGGCGAGTGAATTTTTTCAACCTGTGAGGTCAGTTCGGCTCCAAAAAGTTTTGGATAAATGAGGTTGGAAGAATCCCTTGTCCGCGCATCATCAAGGAGAGTGGCCTCCCAGGCAGAAGCGGGACTCGGCATGGGTGATTGGTAACAGCTGATGGGAGGAAATTATGTACAGGTGAAGACTGGGTCAGTGTCAGGCTGCAACATCGAGAACCAGGATACCAAGCCAGAACAGCCCCTGCCGCAATGAGCCCATGGGGAGATTGAAGGCTGCTGACTCAACAGTAAATGTTCCACCAGCCCGGAAAGCCTCAGCTGTGGATCGGCGGCAACGGTGGGGACATGTTGGGAATTGGTGGCGTTTGAGAGGTCTCGGTGATTGGCGTGGCCCAGTATTTTTTTGGTGAGGATTAAATGCTTAAAAATCCTTCCCTTATTGTTTGTTATTGTTTAAAGATTTACAAGTAATTTGCTGTTGCTACTGGGATGTTTTTTTTTAAATGACCAGTTCTCCGAAAAATTCAGTCATTTGAAATGGGTCTGGTCCTGACCATTTTGGATAATCGGAGTTGTACTGTTTTTTTTATATATATATCTCACACAAACACACACACACGCATGCACACGCGCACACCTCAGTGACACTAAATTGATTGGAAAAACAAATTTGCAGAGGATGCAGAGATATTCAGGCATGTTAAGTGGGTGGGCAAATGTCTGGAAGATGGAGTATAATGCTGGTAAATGCAAAGTCATCCACTTTGTAAGGGAAAATAAAACATCAGACAATTTAAATGGTGAAAGACTGCAGCATACGTTTTTTGCGGAGGGACTTGGCAGTGCTTGTGGGTGAATGACAAAAGGCCGTCTACAGGCACACAGGTATTCAAGGCAGCAAATGGAATGTTGGACATCATTGCTACAGGTATTGAATTTGTGAGGAGGGAGCTTCTGTTGCAAATGGTGCAAGTACTGGGGAGGCCGCATCTGAAGAATTGCAAGAGTTCTGTCTGGCCTCTCACTTATGGGTGAGGAAAATACACATAATTACCTTCATCATAGTGATTGCTGTATATCGAGCTTCTTTTACAACCATTGGTTCATAGGATGCTTCCAGCTTGGGAGATGGCAATCCACCAAATGTCATATCAGTACTTGAAGCAGCCATCGGAGGGTTCCCGGGAACACGGTGCATTTTTTTAGTATTCTCCTGCTGTACAGATTTCTTTTGAGAGAGAGGAACAGCCTTCACCTCAACCTGCCATGAACAAAAATAAACATTTTAATAGATGTCACTACTGTTATATGCTGGGTAGAAGTACAATAAACTTTAATACAGAAATTATTTGTGTTAATGTGATAATGTATGCCAGTAAAATTGCATTTTTGTCCATCAGAATCACCCCATTCCACTCTACTTAAGTATATTTCCTCATGACGAGAGGTATTTTAAGAAAAAGGACAAGATTAAATAGAGAAAACAAAATAGGACTTTCATTCCTCTCCACCCCAACTCCCCTCCCCCCCATGAGAGTTAAGATTGAATCTCATTCTTCTTCAACCGTATGCTAAAGCAGCCAACTCAACCTTATGTATTTCAATGGTTGTAATACATTTAAGTCCCCAATGATTTTATTTAAATTTAGATATAACATCAAGGCAACAGGCCTTTCAGGACTACAAGCCCATGCTGTTCAAATACACCCAATTAACCTACAACCCCTGTACGATTTGAAGGATGGGAGGAACCAGAAGCAACCGGAGGACACCCAAGCAGATATGGGGACAATGTACAAACCCCCAACAGACAGCACTGGATTCTAACCCGTGTTGCTGGCACTGTAATAGCGCTGTGCTCACGGCTACACTAATCATACTGCACTTAGATATTATGCACCAAAAAAGATTGATTAGTGGGCCAATAAATAAGAGGGGAGGCACAGGGAGCGGCCAGCGAGAAGCAGCCGAGTGAGTGAGTGGCCCAGTTGGTGAAGGAGTGGGGCTTTGAGGCTCATGAGGCTTCGGCGAGCAGAGACTGAGGATGAGCATATCTAAATTGAGGTAAGATGGTCACATTTAGTTTAATATATATCTTTTAATATTTACACTGATAAGGTACAAGGAGAAGGAGGAAGGATGAGTGTGAGGGCAGTTTTCTGCTCCCTTCCTCACATGTGGGAAGTCATCTAACCTCCCAGATGTCCACAAGTGCACGAAGTGTACTGAGCTGCAGTGCCTAAGGGACCGAGTCAGGGACCTTGAGCTGCAGCTCGATGACCTCACTATGGTCAGGGAGAGTGAGGCCATCATAGATAGGAGTTATAGTCAGGTGGTCACAGGAGGAGGGGCAGTGGGTTACTGTTAGGAAGAATAAAGAGAAAGGTCGGGCTCAAGAGATAGCATCTGAGCCTGAAATCCTCAGAACTCGGTACTCCTCCTTGAGTACTGAGGAAGGGGATAGTCAGGCTAAGGTAGGCAGAGGTGTAGGGTCAGCCTCTGTAGCCCAGAAAGGAAGTAATAGGAAGAATAGGGTGATAGTTATCTGTCTCTGGTGAGACAGAGGATTTTGTGGACGAGATAAAGAAAACTAGATGGTGGTTTGCCTCCCTGGAGCCAGGGTCCCGGATGTGACTACGCAAGTCCAGAACATCCTAAAGGGGGAAGGGAAAGAGCCTGAGGTCGTGGTTCATGTCGGTACCAACGACATTGGTAGTAAGGAAGAAGTGGTCCTACAAAATGAATATAAGGAGTTAGGCAGGAAGGATGACTAAGGGTGTAATCTTTGGATTACTTCCTGTGCCACACAATACAATAGTGAGGATAAAAATAGAGTCAGGTGGAGATTGAATGTGTGGCTGAACGGGTGGAGTAAAAGACAAGGTTTTAAGTTCTTGGACCACTGGGACTGTTTCTGGGAGAGATGGGACCTATACTGTAAGGATGGGTTACATCTAAATCCCAGAGGTACCAGTCTCCTGGCAGGAGCATTTGCTAGGGCTTTAAACTAGTAAGGTTGGGGACAGGGGTTCATGTCAGGGAGGATGACAAGAACAGAGTCTTTAGGCAAAGAAAAAAGTTTTTTTCGCACAATCTGGAGGTGGAACAGCAGCAGGTAATAAATAGTGGCCATAGTAACAATTGTAGAGAGAGTGAGACGCAGAAAGTTAAATGTGGAAGATCTCTGAGATGCATTTATTTCAATGCAAGGAGTGTGGTAAACAAGGTGGATGAACTAATGGTGTAGATTGACACATGGCGTAATGATGTGATAGCAATTTGTGAGACATGGTTGAAGAAAGGTTGTGACTGGCAGCTAAATATTCCGGGATTTCGCTGCTTTAGATGTGACAGAATTGGCGGGGTACGAGGGGGAGGTGTGGCGTTGCTTTTCATGGAAGATATTACAATGGTGCTGAGACAAGATAGACTGGAGGAGTCATCGCGGGAGGCTCTGTGGGTTGAACTAAAAAATAAGAAAGATGAGGCTACAAAAATAAGGATATATTATAGGCTGCCAAAAGACGATAGGGAACTGGAAGAACAAATGTGCAGGGAAATAGCTGAGATGTGTAGTAGAAATAAGGTTGTGATAGTTGGGGATTTCAGTATTCCTAACATTGATTGGGAAACACGATCAGTGAGAGGGCAGGATGGCTTAGTCTTTGTATAATGTGTTCAGGATTGCTTTTTACTGCAGTATGTTGACGTGCCTACTAGAGGGGAGGCAGTTTTAGATCTATTGTTAGGGAACGGAACAGGGCAGGTGACGGAAGTGTGCGTTGGTGAAATCTTTGGATCCAGTGATCATGGGTCCATTAGCTTTAACTTAAATATGGAAAGGGATAGGTCAGGTTCGAGGGTGAAGGCCTTCGAGTGGGGGAAGGCTAGATTTGAAGAAATTAGAAGGGATTTGCAGAAAATTATATCGGCTGATCTTTTTTCTGGAAAAGATGTAGAGGAGATTTGGAGGGTATTTAAAGAAGAGATATTGAGAGAACAGGATCTTTACGTGCCAGTCAGATCGAAAGGCAAGGCCAAAAGTTCAAGGTAACGGTGGTTTTCTGGAAAAATAAGGAAGTTGGTTCAGGATAAGCGGGGGGCATATACTAAATTTAAGAAGCAAAAAATGGATAAGATGTATGATTATTACATAGATTGCAGAAAAACCTGAAGAAGGAAATTAGAAAGCCAAAAAGGTATGAGGTGTCAATAGCTGATAAAGTAAAAGTGAATTCTAAGGGTTTTTACAGATATGTGAATACTAAAAGGAGGGTTAAGGATAGAATAGGACCGCTGGAAAATGAGAGTGGTGAACTGTGCGAGGAACCGTATCAGATGGGAGGAATATTAAACAATTTTTTCTCATCTGTGTTCACAAAGGAAAAGGACATTGGACGATGTGAGATAAGTAAGGGAAATGGCTGAGTTATGGAAAAGATAGGGATTAGTAAAGAGAGGATTTTGGAGCTTCTAAGGTCAGTAAAATTGATAATTTTCCTGGTCCTGATGGGATTTTCCCCAGGACGTTAAGGGAGGTCAGGGAGAAAATAGTGGAGGCACTGTCAGTGGTTTTTCAAAGGTCACTGGAGGAGGGTGTGGTGCCGCTGGATTGGAGGGTTGCTAATGTAGTTCCATTATTTTAAAAAGGCACGAGGTGTCGGCCAAGTAATTATAGGCCTGTAAGCTTGACTTCGGTGGTAGTTAAAGTTATGGAGGGTATTCTAAGAGATGGTGTGTACAAATATCTAGATAAACAGGGATTAATCAGGAGCACCAAGCATGGGTTTGTGAAGGGGAAGTCATGTTTGACGAACTTTGTTGAGTTTTTCGAAGAAGTGACAAGAAAGGTGGATGAAGTTGTTGATGTAGTTTATCTGGATTTTAGAAAGCTTTTGATAAGGTTCCACATGAAAGGTTAGTAAGGAAGGTTCAGTCACCAGGGATTAATAGAGAAATATTAAGATGGGTTCAGAGGTGGCTGGAGGATAGACAGCAGAAGGTCATGGTGGACAATTGTCTGTCAGGATGGAAGCCTGTGCCTCAAGGATCGGGGCTAGTTCCCCTGTTGTTCATAATTTATATTAATGATTTGGATGATGGGGTGGTTAACTGGGTAAGTAAATACGCAGACGATACAAAATTAGGGGGAGTGGTGGATAACGAAGAAAGTTTTCAGGGATTACAGAATGATTTGATTTGTCTGGAGATTTGGGCTGAAAGATGGAATTAATGTAGAGAAGTATGAGGTGCTTCATTTTGGTAAAAATAATCAAAATAGGACATGTGTTGTAAAGGAGAGGACATTGGGGAACACACAAGAACAAAGAAATCTTGGAGTTATGGTGCAGCATTCCTTGAAGGTTGTTTCCCATGTTGACAGGGTGATTAAGAAGGCATTTGGTATGCTAGTCTTCATAAATCATAGCACATAGGAGCTGGGAAGTGATGCTGCGACTGTTAAAGGCATTGGTGAGGCCAGGTTTGGAGTATTGTGTTCAGTTCTGGTCTCCAAATTATGTGAAGGATATAGATAAGGTGGAGCGGGTGCAGAGAAGATTTACAAGGATGTTGCCTGGCTTAAAATACCTAGAGTACAGAGAAAGATTGAAGAGGTTAGGACTTCATTCATTGGAACGTAGATGGTTGAGAGGGGATTTGATAGAGGTGTTTAAAATTTTGAAGGGAATAGATAAGGCTAGATGCAAGTAGACTCTTCCCCGAGAGGAAGGGAGATTAAAACAAGAGGACATAAGTTGAGGGTAAGGGGGCAAAATTTTAGGAGAAACATTAGAGGATGCTTCTTCACTCAGAGAGTGGTGGCTGAATGGAATAATCTTCCAGAGGAAACAGTTGAGGCAGAGTTAATTCTTTCATTTAAGAGGAGGCTGGATATATACATGGATAAGAGGGGGTTGGAGGGTTATGGGAAGAGAATAGGCAGGGGGATCTACTGGAGTTGTTTGAGTGAACCAGTGTGGACTTGAAGGGCCAAGATGGCCTCTTTCCATGCCATAAACTAAATGGTTATATGATTCACCCTTTTAAACCAGAAAGGAATATTGACATTTTTAAAATCAATCAGGAGACCAAAAGCATGAATAGTGCTTTTTCATACATCTATTATTCTTTAATTCATCTCACAGCATTCAGTGAAATTAAAAAAAAATTCTTAACTGAGCCAATCAGAAAGTAGGCTCTATCTTCAAACTCTTCATATTCCTCTTTTTCATTTCAATGTGACTTTTAAATGAACGACATGATGCAGATTCACACAATTATGTTTCAACTATTTGAGGCAAAAAATCTCAAATGAAGGCCTGATGAAGTTCAAAAGTGAAATATAAATGGATGATTTCTTTTTTTTAATATTTTATTTAAAATTTTTAAACTCAAACAGTTCCAATAATTCACAGTACAACAATCACATTCATCAAGTATATACACATTCTTCTGTGGAGTCTGGTTCTATCCCACCCTCACCACCTCAACAGAAATCAACCAAAAAAACACTGACCATTTAAATAAAGAAACTTACATAAAAAGGCAAAAATACTCCAGACAAATCTAATCCTTCTGTAATCCCTGAAAACCTTCCTTGCTATCCACCACTCCCCTATTTTTGTATCGTCTGCGTATTTACTTAACTGAAGACAAGTAACAAATTAAAAAGGAAAAAGGGAAGAAGAAAGAAAAAAAGACCACATCAACCACAGGGTCTGTCGGGACTGAACACCCATCCTCTCAGGTCTCTTACATTCATCTTAACATGATTGGCCTGATTGGAATGGACCCTCCCACCCTTCCCCCCAGGAGAGGAAGAATAGGGGGGAGGAACAGGCAGCTAAGCATGGGGTGGGGGGGGGGGGGGTGGTGGGAACACCATATCCTTGCACCTATATTACACAGGTATTGTTACAAGATTTTTAAGTACAGTTTCATATTTTTTCCTTAGGTTATAGGTAATCTTCTCCAAGGGAACACAGATCTGCATTTCCATATTCCAACACACAATGCCCAGATGAGAGTCTAACTTCCAAGTAACTGCTATGCACTTCCTGGCCACCACCAATGCACCAAAGCGATCAACACAAACTGGATTTGAAATTTGGACAGCTTCATCGTAATCCTTAGGTCCATGATGTTTCCCAACAGGAATAACTCTGGGTCCTGTGGAGTCTCTTTACCTATGATCTTCTCTTAGGGCTTGGCCTGGCTCTACCCAAAAGGGCCTCACCTTGGAGCATGACCAGGTTGAGGGCACAAAGATTCCTGTCTCTGCCTCACCTGTTCTGAAATTTCTGGTTTACCTATATTCAATTTCTGCAGCGTGAGGTATATCTGGTGAACAAAGTTATAATGCACCAATCTATATCGTAACACCTAGGTCCAACTCCCATCTCTGCCTTGACCTATGAAGCCCCAGTTTCGGGCCTTCTGCTTGGAACAGAGAATGCATTGCCAAAATAAACTTTTTTGTGTTCCCTCTTTGAATCAAAGTCTCCATGTCACTGCACTCTGGTAGCTCGATGGTTGGACCCAATTTGTCCCTCAAATCTTTGAAAGTAGCAAAAGAGTGTCTTATTTGACAAATCATATTTAATTCTTAACTGCTCAAATGACTTGAGCTGCCCCCACTCATAACAGTCCTTGATACACTTGATCCCCTTATGGCACCAGGTGTCCAGGATCTTGTTATCAATAGTCAATGGTATTAAATTATTTTGAGTCAGAGGGTTTTTGGAGCCAACCCCACCTTCTGACCAATACATTGATTAATTTTGTTCCACACTTATAGTGTATGTTTTAGTATGGGGTTGTCCTTCTTGCCAGATAATAATTTGGCATCCTATTTATAAATAAATTCTCCTGCTACCTTCTCATTTACCGTGTGATGACCAGTTTGCACCCTTAAAAAACGAGGCGATCCACCTCGACTGGGTTGCCCAAAAATACTTTTGAAATCAAGTAATCTCAATTCACCCAGATTATAGTCCTCTGCATTGAAACCCTGGATACCTTTCTGTTCCAAAAAAATCTACTTACCTGTGTGTAGAGGTTTTGGAAGAATCTCCGGGGCAATGCTATGAGCAAAGTCTGGAAGAGGTATTGGAGTCTCGGCAACACATACATTTTTACACAACTGACCCTGCCAATCAATGTGATAGACAAGGTCATCCACCTATTTAGGTCCTCTTCAATTTTTGTGAACAAGGAGACATAATTAAGATTGTACAAATTTGATATATTGTTGTCGACATTGACTCCCAGGTACTTAATCCCCATTTGTGGCCATCTCAAATTGACTTTTCTTTTCCAATTCACTTTTGTCCACCTTTGTGAGTGGCATAATTTCGCTTTTACCCCAATTAATTCTGTACCCAAAGATCTTCCCATAATCTTCCAGTGTGGAATGAAGCCTGGCCAATGAGTTTACAGGGTCTGCCAGATATATCAGGACATCATGAGCAAATTGAGATTTTGTTTTCTTCCTGGCCCACTGTGATTCCTTTAATGTTAGAATTTGGTGATTGACTTCTGCCAATGGTTCAATAGCTATTATGAATAGAGCTGGAGAAAATGGACACTCCTGTCTGTAGGATCTAGATAGTGGGAAGGCTGAAGGTACTTGCCTATTGGTCACAACTTTAGCCTTGGGCACATAGTGCCCTAATCCAATTTATAAAAGTTGATCCCAACCCCATTTTCTCCAGCACTTTGAATAAATAGTCCCACTCTAATTTGTCAAATGCTTTCCCTGCATCCAGGGCCATAGCTACACTTGGATCACCCCTTGATTGTGCCGTGAAGAATGTTCAACATTCTACTTATATTATCTGCAGCCTGTCACTTCTGCACAAAGCCTGCTTAATCAATATTTATTAATTTTGGCAAATGTTTTGCCAATCTATTTGCGAGAGCTTTGGCAAGAATCTTACTGTCCACAATCAGTAACAAGATGAGTCTGTTTCAGTGGGTCCCAGTCCTTTTTGGGAATCACCGTGATGACTGCTGTTGAAAAGGATTATGGAAGAGTACGGGTCTCCATTGCTTGATCCGCAACCTTTCTTAAAGAGGGAAATCAAAAGATCCTTAAATTCCCTGTAGAATTCAGGGGGAACCCGTCCTCCCCTGGAGACTTGCCAGCTTGCAGTAGACCTAATGCTTCCTCTATCTCTTCTGTTGTTAAAGGGGCATTTAGCCCCTCCTGATCTTCTGGACCTAAATTTGGTAGTTCCAATTTTGAGTCTGTTCTACATAACTGCCAGAAATTGCCAGAAAGTATCATTAATTTCCTTCGGCTTGTACGAAATCCTGTCATTCCCCTTTTGTATTGCATTAATTGCTCTCGAGGCCTGTTCTGCCCTCAGCTACCAGGAGAGAACTTTATGGGCCCTTTCCCCTAGCTTACAATATTTCTCACAATGGTCTTCTCTATTCTATAGGTTTGAAGTGTATTATACCTGAGCTTCGTATTTGATAATTATATTTTTCCTCTGCCTGTTCTTTGAAAATCCTTTTCTAATCCAGTAATCTCTTGTTTCTTGTTTCAATTACTCCACCTCTCTCGAATATTCTCTCTTAGTAGTTTTATATCCAATTATTTGCCCTCTCAAATATGCCTTTAAAGTGCCCCACATGAGAAATTTATCCGTAGTAGAGGAACAGTTAACTTCACAGAATACATCTATCTGGGTTCCAATAAAGCTACAAAATTCTGATTTCTTCAACAGCATCGCCTGATTATCCAGTGTAAGTATAAGGAGGGAATGATCTGACAAAAGTCTTGCCATGTACTCGGTTTCTGTGACCCTTCCCTCTATTTGGGCTGCCAAAAATAAATCTATGCTAGTACAGATTGCCTCAAGTAAAAGGAATAGTCCCTCTCCCTTGGATGCTGCCTTCTCCATGCATCTGTTAAACTTTGCTCTTTCATAAAAGTCAATGTGGCTTTGGCGGCCTTAAGCCTTGTTACTCTTTTCATCGACTTATCCAAAACCAGATCCAGACAAAAATTAAGTCCCCTGCTTTCTCGACCCTCCCCCAATTTTAAAAAGATATCTTGAATAAATTTCTCATTCTCTAAATTAGGGCATATTATTCAATAGGGTGCAGGACTCCGAATATATCTGACAGTGTTCCACTACATATTTTCCTGATTTATCCTTGACCACATTCTCCACCCTAACTGGAACATTTTTCATATCAAAATCACTACTCCCCTTGCCTTAGAATTAAAGGAGGATGACATTACCTGACCCACCATCTTTTTAACTTCTGATGCTCTCCTTCTGTAAGGTGTGTCTCTTGGAGAAAGGTTATATCCACTTTCATTTTTTTTGATGTGTACCAAGACTCTTTTCCTCTTCAACCATTAATTCATTAACATTAAAACTCAGATAATTAATTGTATTAATCATTGTCTTGGAGATCCTCCCCACATTTATGCTTCCCACCCCCCCATCCCCACCACTCCCCGTCCAATGTCCATCCAATCTTTTATCCTTGACCTTCCGGACCAGCACCCTGAGTCTACAATACATCCTGCAAAAACAGCCATGACAACAACGCAGACCCAACATCTTACAACATAAACCCCAGTCCCCTTGTTTCCTCTCTCCCTAATCAATCCTCTTTTCTTAGATCACTCCTCCTTCCTCCCTCTCCCATCTGTTCTCTAGCTCTAGTGCCTCTCCCTCTATTTTATGGATCATGCATGATGTACCCATTCTCCTCCCCCTTTTCTACTCCCCCACCCCATAGCCCTCCCAGATAATCCATTTTTCTCATTGACAAATATATACATAGAGAATCAATAACCTTTCCTGTTTAAATATCATCTTATGAACTTCAACTCTTACAGTTAACAATTAACTAAATTTGAATACAACTATTCAACCCTTAACGACATAATCTTTCCATCTCTGACATTCACATATTGTTTTACATATTTTATCCAAATTTACCAAGCTATCATACTGAATGATCACATTTCAGTTTTCAGACAAGTATTAATCATATATATTGCTTATATATTGACTCTATGTTCATCTTTCCAATAGCTCAATATTTTTAACGTCCTCTCTTCCTTTAAATCATTAATGTTCACTTTTTGACCATTGGCAGTTTGTTGGCATATTCCATAAAATTCTTTAAAAATTCCTTTTCCCACCGCTGGGCATCATTACTTTCAGTGTCACTGGATGGCAAAGGGCAAATTCATGTTCTTTCTGCCTGAGTGCCCTCAGAGTTAAACTCTTTCCTCCTTTTTAACAGTTCTGTGCTAATGTCTGGGTAAAAAAATATCTTTTGCCCATTAACCTCCAATGGTTTCCCCTTTCATTTGCACCAACTGCTGCTGCACGCAAAATTCTTTCCCTATTCTGGAACCTTAAATGCTTCAAGATAGAGCTTGGCTTCTGACCAGGACAGAGGCAAAGGACTGATGCTCCCTTCCTATTTCTATATTATCCCCCACTTGTCTCCGCCCAATGACTTTGAGATCCAGTCTTGAAGGAAGGTAGTGATGTCCCTCCCTTCTATACCCTCCCTTAACTGAACAATTTTAACATTTGTTTCTTCTTCTATAATTTTCCAATTTTAGCCACATCTTCTCTTTATGCTTCCTTTTCTGTCTCCATTGTGTTAACTCTATCAGAGTTTTCCTCCACCTTATCTTCCACATCTGCCACCCTGTTTCTTAACCTACTCAGGGTCCCCTGAATTTTATTTAGCCCCTGGTCCAAGAAGTCTATTTTTTTTTAAAATCTAACTTTTCACAGAGGTGTCTCACCCCCTCTCCATTGCTTTCAAGACATCTCTTGGGGAAGGGTCTATATCCCCTCTCTATTGGATCACTCCTTCTGATTTGCACCTCCAGTTCTCGTTTCTACTATCACTGTCACTCCTCCATCTCCTGCTGTTGCTCCTCCACCTCCTCGCACCATTGTAGGGCTGATCTCTGCATTTGCAGGGTCCTCCCATCTATCCAGACTCTTCCCTTGCTCCGGGACGTTCCTGTTCCGCCTCTCGGCCGCCATTAATGCTTTGAACATGATCGTTGTTTTCAAGGCCTCGTCCCAGGCTCTTCCTCTTATGCTGGCTGCTTAATGCCCTTCAATCCCATTGCTCATTGGGAGTTTCAAACCTTTCTGGCTCCTTCTGTGTTGAAGGCCCGTCTCCGACGTTCCTTAACTCCTCCCACAATTCCACTGAGGGTATCTCTCGCTGGTCGGTTCCCAACTCCCAGCTGTTCCAGGAGAGGGAAAGCACCACCCCCCCCCCACCTTGACCTCGACTCACCTCCACCTACTTTCTTATTTTGTTCTTCGTATTGCAGGGAGGGGGTCTCTTCCACTCCATTCTTCGTCTCCAGTGCTGGCCTCGGGTCGCTTCCGCCACTTGGCAGGCTGGTTCAGTTACTTGCTTGTTTTTCTTCGTCCTTTTCATTTCCTTGTACCTTCTTCTGGCTCCTCCTATGTTTTTATTTTTTTGGCCGTTTTTAGTAGGTCTCAATTATTTTTGTCTTCTCAATCTGGGTTCGCTCCTCAGCTCCCATCAAGCGACACCACCACCCCCCCCCCCCCCCCCCCCACCCCATGAGATGATTTCTAACCAAAATGTTTCAAGTAAAAACTACTGGATTACACGATATTTACTCAAGTTCACCAAAGAAAGTCGGGACATTTAGAGTATTGTGTGTTGTTCTGCTCATCATATTACAGGAAGGATGTGGAGGCTCTGGGGAGATTGCAGAAGAGGTTCATTTGGATGTTGTCTCTGTTAGAGAGTAATAACTACAAGCAGAAATTGGACAAACCTGGACTGTTTTCTCTGGAACTGAGGGGGTGAATTGATAGAAGTTTATAAATATAAAGGGTTGTCTTTTTTCCCTTCGGAGTGAAAAAAATCAAATACAAGACGGCATCACTTTAAGATTGAATGGGGGTGGGGGAGTGGGAATGAACTTAAAAGATATTTACAAGGAAAGTTTTCTTAAAGAGTGGTAGGTACCTCTCATGTGCTGCCAAATATGATAACAATGCTCGGGAGACATTTAGTCAGCATATGACAGGTGGGGAATAGAGGGATTATGGACCGTGTGCAGGCAAAAGGGAGTTGTTTTAAGTCCTTGTGCAATACTGTTCTACATTATACAACTAAAGAACTTAAATAGTATGTAACTTGAATATAAGCATTAATTGTTGGTCACAATAAACTATCTCCAGGTTTCAAGTTATAATTGCACAGATGGAATCTATATTGGATATCTTGTTCAATTGTGTTTAGATTTTGTAAAGCTCAATCAATGTGATTGATAGAAATGGAAATTCATCACTTTTAACAATAATGTTAATTGAGATGGTAATGCAAACATCTAACATTTAACCCTAGTACTGTCATCTCTGTACTTTATGAAAGAAAATGTGTTTGAACTGAAAAAATATTACCTAGATTTTCCCCACGAGTGACTCAGAGTATTAATTGAAATGTTTCTTTATTGTAATTATTTCTACCAGCAAGACATTTCCTTTCCTTCCAAAACATAGGCTTATGTTTAATCACATATAGTTTATTACTAAATAATACGATCTTCAGTTTGTACTTCGATCACACTTTCTTTTAATGAGTTTTATACCTTTAGATTTTGAACATGAACGACATCTCCATATTGGTCCTTAGTCTGAACTGTGATGGTGGCAGGCCAGCTGCATTTGATGTAATCTTTATTCAATATCAGGGAAGTTTTCTGTGGATCTGCGTAGGAATCCGGTTGAAGCCATCTAACAACATGGAGAACAGCAAAAGAAATAACTTATGTTTTAACAAATGGATGAAGTTTAAGATTCTAGATTAAAATATTACCTTGCAAGTCGTCCACCACTGGAGCCAGGTATGCAGGCAATGAAATCCTCCAAAAATGAATGTTCATTGCTCTGCAGGTGGAGGGGAAGATTACCATCAAGTGCCTCCAAAATAGTCGGTGAATGAGACAAAGCAAGCCCCTTTCCTAATAAGCCAGCATGGTTTTTGCAGACCTGATAAAAAAAGAAATATGTGAGAGCTAAAAATAATGAAAACAATCAGCTATTTAAATATTGCAATTGACAGCTTACCTGCAAAGCTGATTCCTCAAGGAGTTCAAGATCTTCCTCTACTTCATTGCCTGTCCAAACACAGTTGATTTAAAAGCAGTGTAATTTTTATTTTACATTGTATTTTTTACTACTAATCAAAACATGACAATATAATTCTAAGTAATGCATGATGAATCCACCAATAAACTAAGAATGTTGCACAAATTCCTCTGAGTAAATTTGTGATGGTTAAAAGTAACATCCATACCAACAGGAAGTGCGAGGTCTTTTTTCATTAGCGATGCTGCACACATACTTCCAAGGTATGCCAATTCCTTTTCTAGTTGTAGGATTCCCTGTAAAACAAATATACTTCTGTGCCATGTGCCTCATTTAAAATTAAAGAAAAAGAGCTTTTGGATGGGACTTACAAAAATAAACAAACCTAAGGTTTACTTTTCCAGTATGCAAGGGCAGTCTTTGTATGGTTTTGGATACCCGAGTTAAGATCATAAATTAAAATCAGAAAGTCTAACCCAAAATATTTCAATTACAGGAGGTCTGTACAACATCATGGATTTGGATTTGAAAATTGGTGCAACCTTGTGGCAGTAGTGGTTAACTGTTCCATTCTCTAGTTCATGAATTCATTTAATTATTGTTCAACTCCAACTAGATGCATGAGAAAAGACTACAATTGACCCTCATACCAAATGTTATGTCAGACAAATGTGAGAATTTTCTCTCCAAAGAAACTCAGCATTTTCAAAATGCTTTTATTTCAGATCTCCAGCATCTGCAGTGTTTTGCTTTTGAATACAAGGATTTTGAGGCCATCCAGAAATTCAAGGGAAGTATACACAATAAATGACAGCTCCAAGGTGATTACAATAAAACAAAGCCACAGCACACTTGCAGCAATGCTGAATTTTGCATCAGTCTGACAATTTCAACAAAAATTACCATTTATCAGTGTCATTTTCCACTCTGTATGAGTGGAAATGAATAGGCATCAAGACAACAAAATCTGTAAATTATTGAGACTCGAGCACCAAGAGTGACACTTTTAAAAAAGAAACATCTCCATCCAATTCAAAATAATCACTGCACACAAAAACACTGGGAATCTTTTGAAATCTAGAGATGAGATCGGCATCCGATAATTTAAAACAATTCTAAGACTCCAACACTCAGTCTAATTAAAGGGTGCTTCACTCCACTCCAGGAATGAGTTTTTTTTAAACTCTGTGCTTGCTAACATCAATGATCGTAACACCAACAGAATGATGAATAGGATTGTCTGTAACACTCAATAAATTTCACTTTCAACTCCACTCCACTACTCTCACCTCCTGAAATTGGTTCCCCTCTGCCTTAACCCCATTCCTCATTAATCTTCCGTTACATTTTTGGGATGGATGGCAGGTAGTAGAGGGGTGGTATGCGCACAGATACAAGGCCTGGTGAGTCACTGATCTCTAAATTTGTCCCAACTTCAAAGGCCTTCACTTAAATTCTGACAACTGATCATCAAAATTGCAGATATCTATATAGATATGGTGCATCCAGCACTGGAACGAAAACCAAGGTGAATACATAGAAACATAGAAGATAGGAGCAGGAGTAGGTCATTCGACCCTTCGAGCCTGCTCCGCCATTCAACAAGATCATGGCTGATCTTAAAGTTCAGTACCCCGTTCCCGCCTTCTCTCCGTAACCTTTAATACCCTTATACTGAAGAAATAGATCTAATTCCCTCTTAAATATATTTAATGAACCTGCCTCTACTGCCCTCTGTGGCAATGAATTCCACAGATTCACCACCCTCTGGGTAAAGAAATTCCTCCTCATCTCGGTCCTAAATGGTTTGCCTATTATCCTCAAACCATGGCCCCGGGTTCTGGATTTTCCCATCATTGGAAACATCCCATCTGCATCCATTCTGTCCAGTCCTGCCAGAATTTTATATGTCTCTATGAGATCCCCTCTCAATCCCAATTTGCGCAATCTTTCCTCATAAGTCATTCCTGCCATTCCAGGTATCAGCCTGGTGAATCGCCTCTGCACTCCCTCCATTGCAAGAACATCCTTCCTTAGATAAGGTGACCAAAACTGCTCACAATACTCCAGGTGTGGTCTCACCAAGGCCCTGTACAGCTGCAGTAAGGTATCCTTGTTCCTATACTCAAACCCTTTTGATACGAAGGCCAACATACCATTTTCCTTTTTAACCGCCTGCTGTACCTGCATGCTCGCCTTCAGAGACTGATGTACAAGTACCCCTAGGTCTCTCTGCACTTCCCCATCTCTTAATCTATTGCCATTCAAATAGTAATCTGCCCTCCGGTTTGTATTACCAAAGTGGATAACCTCACATTTATCCACATTGTAGTGCATTTGCCATGATTCTGCCCAGTCCCTCAATTTATCCAAATCACACTAGAGTTCCTGACCCCCCTCTTCTGTGCACACAACCCCTCCTAGCTTAGTGTCATCTGCAAATTTGGAGATATTACATCCAATCCCCTCATCCAGATCATTAATGTAAATTGTGAACAGCTGGGGTCCCAGTACAGATCCCTGTGGTACCCCACTGGTCACCACCTGCCACTCAGAAAACAAGCCATTTATCCCAACTCTCTGTCTTCTATCTGCCAGCCAGTTCTCAATCCACATCAATACTTTGCCCCCAATCCCATGAGCCTTGATTTTGGAAGCCAGTTGTTTATGCGGGACCTTATCGAAGGCCTTTTGGAAGTCCAGGTACACCACATCCACTGGCTCTCCTCTATCTATTTTACCTGTCACAAAGTGATGTGGAGTGTTTCAAGCCCAAACTGCTGTCGGAAATTTGTTATTTACACGTGAGAAATTTTGGAATTGAAAATTATTTGATTTTCATCTCCTTTTTTATTATTTTACTCTCCTATTTTGGGTTTTTTTTAAAACTGTTCTCAGTCCCTGCAAAATCTCTTCGTTGGTTTACCAGACGAGGTTGTGCTTATGTGTGTATTTTTATCTATATATAATATACTTATATATTTTGGCGAATAAGTCGAGACGCAAAACCTTCAAAAATCACTTGAAAAATAGGGTTCGACTTATATGCAAGATCAGTGGTTCTCAACCTTTTTCTTTCCACTCACATCTCACTCTAAGTAATCCCTATGTCATTGGGGCTCTGTGATTAGTAAGGGATTGCTTAAGGTGGGATGTGGGTGGAATGAAAAAGTTTGAAAACCACTTTTTAATTGTACCTAATTGACTTGTTATGTGCAGGGTTTCATAACTCCAAAGGAAATGGGCCAATGACAATTTTTCTCAAGCAAAATATTTCAGTAACAATTGAGTTCTAGAGCAGTGGTTCTCAACCTTCCTTTCACACCCTCATCCCACCTTAAGCAATCCCTTACTAATCACAGAGCACCGATGGAATAGGGATTACTTAAAGTGGTATGTGAGTGGAACAAAAAAGTTTGAGAACCACTGCGCAAGATATAAATTTTGAGACCTTAAATTCAGATCAAAAACTGTTTGATGCTGATTCTGCATGTAAATCAACCACTGCCAGCGGTTCCATTCCCCAACACCTCTCCTGGGCACCGTCATAACCCACCGAGATTTTCTACAATTATAGAGCCCGAGGTACCCGGTCCTATGCAGGAGCCTGAGGTCACGGCTCCTGCCCAGTAAGCCAAGGTTGGTGCTCTGGTGAAAAAGGTCATCAATCCTGCCACGTGGTAGAAGCAGTGCCCTCATTCTCTGGAGCAGGAGTGAGAAGTTCCCGGTCCTGCAGGGAGGACGAGGTCGCCATTTCCACCGGAGGATCAAATCGCTGCTCCTGCTCCAGAGAACGAGGTCATCACTCCTGCCACGTCGGCCCAAGATGCCCATTGCTGCTGGAAGAACGATGTTGTTGCTCCTACTTGGGAGACCAAGTTTGCCGCTGCTGTCCCGTTAGGCCGAGGATTTTTTTAACATGCTTAATTTACAGGTTTGTTACTTGGTGATTGGGATGTTTTAAAAAATGTTGGGTTGTTGCTGGGACTGATATACAATAAACCTTTAAAGTTAGGCTAAAAAAGGGGAGTCGACCTATCTGCCAGTCAACTGAAATGCCAAAATATATGGTATATTAAAAATATATCTATCTGCATTATGATATATATATTTTTTTAAAGTTTAGCAATTTGATGAATTCATTTTTAAAGATGTCCTCATTTTTATTTTATTGATTCCATTATTTTGTTTTACTTCCACAGCCAAACTTTTATATGCCTTTCATCTTAATTGGATAATTACAAAAATAAAAGTACCTCTTCAGGACCAGGACTGAATTCGTAACCCACAACCACACATTTGAAACCATAAAATGAGGCCTTTTCGTCTTTCACATAGTCTGATGCAGTCTCCAAAGAGAAGATGGCTTCATTTCCTATATATGTATATAAAAAAATTACATTTGAATCTTAAAATAGAATGCAAAAAAATCCACTGATATTTCCATGTATCATCTGGCATGCAAACATTATATTTTGGACCACTTTCAGCTTCATTCATTTTCACAATTTGATTTCTCCAAGGTATTTTCATTTTCACAAAGATGCCTGAATTTTTACTTAAATTCTTAAAACAATAGAAAAGGTACTGCCTCTACACATACCTCTTGGAATGTTTAAAGTTAACTGCTGGAATTATTGAAGAGAATGTGAGGAATTTAGTTAATGGTAATTATTGCAGGATCAAACAACAAAAGGCAAGAGATGAATCTAATTTCAGGACACTTATCCAAAAATCTCTGCCTCACAATGGGAAATTTCAATCCCCCGGTTTGCCTTCCACTTCTTTTATTACCCTAAGTTTTGTTTCCTGTTTCTTTGCTACAGCATTTCTCTCTCACTCCTCCCAAGTCCAGTATTCTTCATTTAAACGTTATTCCTCAAGACGCAGAATACATCCCAAGGTAATGAAACATTAAGAAACTCTTGGTATTGTAGCAACCGTGTTGCAGTACAAAATGAAGAACAAGAACATGATCAGATGTAGTCGAGTCACAGTTCAATAAAAGTCATTTACTCAAACAGTCACATGCAACTTTTATAAACACCGTGCATGCCAAATGATGTCATTGCACTGTGACGTCATGACATCACTCAGAACTCCCGAGCCGGTTTGATTAAACCTCCAGTAAGCCGCTACATTCCCCACCCCCCACCTCACCCCACGAACCGGTGATAGGAGACTAAACCTCTGGTGCCATTATTGTCCACCGCTTTTGGGCGGTGGTCGTCCACGCCTTTGTATTGGGGTTCGTGGCAAGGGCCGATCAAGGTCAAGATGACCGTGCCTTTGTCAGTCAATCGTAAATGTCTCTGGATATCCAGTACACAAGCTGTTTCGTAGCACTCTGAAGGGGCCCCCATAGGCCCGTGTGCACCTCTACACACAACCACAAACTCAACATTCCCGGATGGAGGTCCTTTGGGATGAAGGGTGGCATTGTTCCATGCCTTGATGTGGGAACTGGGGCCAATTTTCCAAGTTGCTCCTGAAGTCTGCCTAAGACTTTAGTCGGTGGTACCTCCTGTGTGCGTGCTGTGGGCACGATCTCCCCAGGTACCACAAGCGGGGCTTCATAAACCAACACTGCCAATAAGGAGTTGAGATCCTCCTTGGGTGCTGTTCTTATTCCCAGGAGGATCCAGGGCCGCTTGTCCACCCAATCAGGCCCTGAAGGTGGGCCATCAGTGCAGCCTTCATGTGCCTATGGAACTGCTCCACCAGGCTGTCGTATGTTGGAGCTGCATTCACAGCAGTCATGACAAAATATCACAGAGTGCGGAGGTAAACTGTGGGCCTCTGTCGGAGGTGACGTGTGTGGGTAGGCAGAAATAAAAGCGCATCAATCAATCATAGGAACTGCCTCAGGCCATCCAATGAATATAGTGACAACTACCTAGATCCTCATGATACCGGAAGCAGGCCAACAATGTTGACGTGAACGTGGTCGAATCTGACTGCGGTGGCTGGAAAAGCTGAAGCAGTGCCTTTCCATTTTTTGCAGACTGGCAGCCCGTCCACATCTTTGCTCAGAACATGACCTACTTTTTGAGTCCATGCCTTTCAAACTTGTTTGCTATCAGGCGGAATGCCACTCTAATGGAGGGGTGGGACAGTCCATGAATGAATGGCATTGAAAATGCAACATCTCCACGCAGCAGGGACAGAAGGGCAAGGCTGACCTGTGGAAACGTTGCACAGAAAGGTGGTTCCTTGCGGCTCAAAGGCTACATTCTTGAGTTGCAGGCTTGTGACAGCAGTTCTGTAAGCCTGGAGTTTGTTGTCCTGGCACTGAGCTTTGGCGAGCGCCATGTAGTCTACACACGGAGAAAGGGCACGTACTACTTAAACAGAGGAGCAGGACAGGGAGTTTGCCACCACATTACTCGTACTAGAGATATGTTTTATCCTGGTTGAAAACTCGGATATGTAAGATAGGTGGCGTTGTTGACAGGCTGACCAGTGATGTGAAGGCGAGCGTTAGCAGTTTGTGATCAGTAAACAGCGTGAAGTCACTGCCTTCCAAAAAACAGCGCAAATGTCTGACCGCTAGGTACAGAGCCAGCAGTTCCCAAGCAAGGGTGCTGTATTTTGTTTCCGGAGGGCGGAGGTGTCTACTAAAAAATGCTAGAGGTTTCCATTGTCCATTGGTGTACTGATCCAAGACCCCCCCCCCACTGCCATGTTGGATGTGCCTATTGTCAAGGTGGTTGGTGCATCCATTTGTGGATGGACCAGCAATGTAGCCTTCACTAGGGTTTCTTTCATCTGCTGGATGCTACCGTCATCTTCTTTGTCCACTTGAATTCTTTGGTATCGCTGGGCATGAGGTCGAAAAAGGGTTGCATAATATGAGCTACAGAGGGTAGAAAATGATGATAGAAACTGACCATCCCCACAAATTCCTGGAATCTTTTGATGGTATCGAGCCTCATGAATTTGAGGATGGTTCCCACCTTGCTAGGCAACGGAATGACATGATGACCCAAGAACTCAATGGAGGGCTGTCTGAATTTTCGCTTGGCAGAGTTCACAGTTAGCTCGAACTCCTGTAGGCAGTGGTAAACGCAGATGCTGTAGGAGCTCTTTGTGGGGGTGGGTAGCTGGCGACGAGTATGTTGTCCAAGTATACAGAAAGGAAGTCCGTGCCACGCCCCATTGCATCCATCAGTTACTAGAATGTTTGTGCCCAAAAGGTATTCTCAAAAATTCTAAGGGACTGAATGGCATTATGATGGCGATCTTGGGCACATCCTCTGGGTTTACAGGGATTTGGTGGTACCCATGCACCAAGGCAATTTTAGAAAATATTCTGGCCCCCTGAAGATTAGCTGTCAAGTCCTGTATATGGGGCAGTGGGTAGCAGCCTGCAGTGGTAGTGTCGTTAGGACACCTGTAATTCCCACCAGGTCTCCAGCCTTCCTTGAGCTATCAGACCTGCGTATGATTCAAAGTTCTTCCATTTTGTGGAACTCCTGTTTTGCAAGCCACAACTTGTCGGGTGTCAGGCACTGGGCTTGGGCATGTAGAGGAGGTCCTTGAGTGAGGATGTGGTGTGCAATGCCTTGTTTGGTGTGGCAGCGGAGAACTGGGGAGTGACAATGTCCGGAATCTCCGCAAGAAGTTTGGCGAATTTGTTGTTCGAGTACTCCACGATGTCTAGGTGCGGGGTGAGTAGTTTGGCTTTTCCAAGGTGGAAGTTTGGAATGTTGTGGTGTTCACCAACCAGTGCCACTAAGGAAGCCGGCACCCAGCAATTGCTGGGACATAGAAGCAAGAATGAAATTCCATGTGAACATTGTCACCGAATTTTGGGGTATAGTCCATGTGCCGTACATATGAATCAAATTGTTATTCACCGCAGTGATGCCAGCCCCATGCTTCTGGTACAGGTGTCAAACCCTGAAGGATGAAGGACACTAACCTCCGCACCTGTGTCGACTAGAAATTTGTGCTGGGGCAGTTCATCCCAGATGTACAGTAGGATGTTACGGTGGCCAGCCGTTGTAGCCATTGTCATGGAGCCATATTTGTCTGGGGGAACGTGCGCTCTCGGCACCAGTACTTATGGAGCCTGGGCCTTTGGGTGGGACGCAGCACTAATTTCTTTGGGCCTTGTGCCTTCCTGTTCCACGCGCCACAGAATGTCTGCACGGGCGGCCACTGTTCGAATGTTATGAATGTCCTCATCAGCCAACATGAGGCGGATGTCTTCTGGCATATGCTCTAAAAACAATTGCTCGAAGTGCAAGCAAGGCCTATGGTCGTCTCCCAGTGCCAACATGTTGTTTATTAGCTCCGAAGGGGCACAGTCCCCCAGGCCATTGATATGGAGGAGCAGCTCGCCCACATCATGAGAGACTGTAAATCCAGAGAAGGAGGGCTTTTAGGACTTCATACTTGCCGAGAGCTGGTGGGTCCCAAGGGAAATCCATTACTTGACTGGTCGTGTTCTGATCGAGGGCACATGATAGTACTTAGTGGCATCCACTTTGATCTCGCAAATGTGGAACTACACCTCAGCTTGCCCGAGCCAAACTTCAGGTTGAGTGGTCAAAAAGATAGGTAGTTTGAGCAAAACCACTATGTTGTCCATGTCGGGTCCAAAATCTGTTTGGGCCCATCAGGGTCACCAATGTAGCAACTGGGTCACAATGTGAAATGAAGAATGAGAAAATGATCAGACCTCGTCGAGTTGAAGTTCAGTAAAAGCCGTTTACTCAGTCACACACAGCTTTTTAAAACCCACACGTTCCAAATGACATCTTCGCATTGTGACATCATGACATCACTCGGAACCTCCTGAGCCGGTTCGAATAAGTCTCTGGTGAGTCTGCAGCATCTCTCTGCTGAGAACTGAAATTTCCATTGTTGAATATAGATATTACTCAAGCATTATTAAGCAATACTCCAGCCTAGACAAAAGCTGTGAAGCAGGTCTGAGAGTCAGCTATTTCACAAAAAATGAATGTCACCAGGTATTATTTTCCTTTTGATACAAATATCATAAATAATATAAATTAATATATTTTAATCAGGTTTCCATATTTTAATAAAATATGTGCCACATTGGTTTTCTTCCTCATACCTGGTAAAATAAGGACTGTGGTCGGCCATCCAGTGGAACCAGAAAATTTCTTTAATTCTATCCATGAATTAAGATCATGGGTTGTATTTTTAGGACCAAATCCTGAACTTTGGGCAGGTTTATTTGGAATCAGCAAACGGAGGGCATCTTCCGGCTGTGCGGTACCACATAATGGGTCAAACTCAACAGACATCCACCTCACACAATCTGGAAAAGTTACCTAAAAAGAACAAAGGCACTATTTTGATCTCCATAGCTTCAACTATTCAATGTTTCCTTGTGAGGATCCAAGTTTCAGTATAACTTAAAAATGATTAAAATTGAAACACTTTCAAACAACCTTAATCATTTTGTTATAATTTAATATTCCAATTTTTACAGGTCAGAAAAATAACAGCAATGAATGGAAAACATAGAAAAAGTACATACAACACATGTCCACATCTTCAAGGTATTATTTGCCATAACGTGAACATTGACAAATAACCTGATTTCGAGACCTCACTCTCGCTACTTATTATCCCAAATGTGACGTGGATCTTGAAATGAACTAGTGAGTTTTAGAAGTCATATTTATTTAAATTAACATTTGTAATTCTGATTGAATTAGTACATACCTTTAATTGACTGACACTTGCAGGCTTATACGGATGATCACTCTCCACCACAGAATAATGATTAGATGTCGTACAAGCTGAGAGGCCTTGCTCAGGCTGGTTGCCTGTTGCACTGTCTGTTGACTGATTTGGATTGAAGGCAGGTGGAGCATATTTCTGATTTAATGTTGCAACTGGAGGCAAAAGCTCATGTACAAGACCAAAAACTTCAACTGCAGCCTATTCAAGAAAAGCAAAACGATAGGAGGCAAAAGACAAAGAAATAATTCTGAAGATAACCACATTAATAAAACCAGCACTGAAATGAAAAAATACCTACTTTTGGTACATTAGCAGCAACTGGTGCAATGTAAGCCAAAATAAGTGGAAGCAGCATTGATAATAGGCTGGACGAGCTGAGTAGTTCTGGAATATCTTCAGCTGAACAAAAATAGAAACTGTTTTATCCATTCTTATAGTTTGAGATCAAAACATTGCATTGTTCTGATGTAAATATATATTACAAAGGAAGATCATTGTTTTAGATAGCTGCATGTTTGCTTTTTTTCTGCAATTAAAACCAATTTGTTGAATCTAATGAAAAGGAACAACTTCAGTGCAACACCACTGAATCAAAATAGGCTCAAGATAAATGAGTCTGCATCACACTTAACATCATCATCAAAAGTAAACTGATATACAAGATCAATGGAAAGGAAGCTTCAACTAGTTTATGTACCAAATATGTAAATATTGCTTAATCCATGCTGGCCTGCTTAAGGTCAGATAGATACTTTCTTCCCAAACTATTTAAATATTGCTTTTCTCAATTGTGCAAGGTCTGAAGTTCAATAAATACCAAGAAAATTCAATGTAGCACCTTTAATACCAAAATACAATTTTTTAAAAATTTAGACATACATACAGTGCAGGATCGGGCCATTTCAGTCCATGAATTGTGCTGCCCAATTTACACCCAATTAGCCTACAGCCCTGGTATATTTTGAATGGTGGGAGGAAACCAGAGCACCCGGGTAAAATCCATGCAGGCAGGGGAAGAACGTACAAACTCCTTACAGACAGCATGGGATTCGAACCTCGGTCGCAATCGCTGGCACTGTAAAGGTGTTGTGTTACCAACCATGCCAATTTTTAATCTGCTCAATTTGACTTGCTCTTCCCAGCTCATATTGATTCCTTCAACAGCTCAAACACAGCAATTATGTTACAAATTATTTGCTTTGTGGAGCATGATTTACATACAACTTTATAGTTTATTTCAATTGAGCAATTTAAGAAGACGCCATTTTTACCATCAACTGCCAGAGCTCTGTGCAACAAATCTTTAGCTGCGTGAACAACAGCAGACACAACAGAAAGGGCTCTGCTGCAGTTTTTATCTTCCTCATTGGCTTTGCTAAGCAATTGTGACTGCAGATCTCCATCAAATTCACTCCTATAATTTAAAAGAGCACATGTTAATGGCGCGAATCCCTCTTTACTGGTGATTTATTGTGCGTTATAATCAAAACATTGTGACATTAGCTCTTTTGTTCAAACCAAAAACCAGTCAGTCACCACACTGTAGAAAAGAGTATTTACGACAGTGAACAGAGAAAAAACCCAGACATCATATTATTGATAATGCAAAAGGAAAAACAAATCCAGGAACAATGCTTTCAGTCAATATTATGACCTCAAATATGAGCAGAATCGACATATACATAGAGTGAACTATTTCAAAACATGTTCTCGCACTAACTAATCTGACCCATAGAATAACATCAGAATTGGTGGCAATGTTCTAATTTTACAGCGACAAAATAACCTGGTATAATTTGCACTCCTCCTTACTAATCCATATTTGCACTGTAAATTGACATGCATGGTTTTGAAGTAAGATGATCTTCACTTTGATGCTTTCAATTGGCTTTCCGCACACTGACCTCCATTTTCATCAACTGAACAACAAGATTAAAACCAGTATTAAAATTCTATCATCCATAATCTACCCAGAGCCTTCAACCATTTCATTATCTTTCTTTGGGTTTCCCTATGAGTCATTTTTGATCCAATACTTAAACTTCAAAACTGTCTCCAAAGTCCACCACGACCTCAGTCTATCTCTTTTGTTTTGCAGCTTTCCTCAATCCAGCATTCACATTCCACTCAATTCAGGATAACTGTGCATGCAATTCAACTTGCTTGATTATCTTGAGTAGTTTTGTTTGAAAGCCAGCTTCATTTCACCTCTAATTATCTCCTACTCTGGCCAGTCTTAAACCACAAAACAAAAAAACCTAAAAGTTCCCCGAATACTGTGCAATCCTCTGACCTGAAGATTGAAATTAGTAATAAAAACAGACAATATTAAAAATATTCAACAAGTCAAGAACCAAGAACAAATTTTGATTTTCATTTCAGGTTGCAAATATCGCTTCGATTTTCTCATAACAACAGGAAAGATATCAATAAGATTGAAAGAATACAGAGATTTGCAAGGATGTTGCTGGGACTTGAGAAACTGAGTTACAGGGAAAGGTTAAACAGGTCAGGATTTTATTCACTGGAACATCAGAATACAGGGAGGGTATTATGAGGAGCAAGATAGAGTGAATGCAGGCCAGCTATTTCCACTGAGGTTAGATGAGACAAGAACTAGGAGGAAAGGGAACATTAGGGAGAACTTCACACAGCATGCTAAGAGTGTTGAACAAGGTGAAATGTTGAAATCGATTTTGACATGTAAGAACAATAGGACAGATACATGGATGGGAGGGGTATGGAGGACTATGGTCTGGGTGCAGGTCTCTAAGTAGAATAATAGATCAACACAGGATAGATGGGCTGAAAGGTCTTTTTCTGTGCTTTAATGTTCTATGGTTCTATGGGTAGGAAAGGGGATCAAATTGACATTGGCTCAAAGGCATTTTTTGGGATTCAGCAAAGACAGGAATTTGATTAATGTGGAATATTGATTTTATTATCAGATTTGGAAACTTTAGCATGCAAATTTATCTTGACTTGAGTTTGAATCCAATCCAGAATGATAACTTTCTTTCACTGACACCTGACATTGTCTACAAAATCTGTCTGGACATAAAATCTAATACTAACCAAAAGTTAGAACATGATGACAAACTGTTCCAAATTCAGTAACTCAACAATATTTACCATGGTAAATTTATTGTTTAAGCTACAGTGAAACCCTGATTTTACACGTGCCGATTTAATGAGAATTCAGATATAATGCAATGATTGATTTTATATACTTGTATACATATACATGCATATGTAGCACATTAATGGAATGCACAATATAAATAGTAATTTACATAGCTCAGCAAATTATAAAGGTATGTAAAGCATATCAATAATATATAAAACATAGAAACATCTGATTACTTTAACACGGATAGTTATAATTCTAAAACCCATCCCCTTATGGCTAAAAAAGAAAATAATGTAACTGATTCCTGGAGTTAAATAACAAAATATTAAAGTTTAAGTTTTCTATTATGCCTAAAAACTGTGGAAAAGATTCAAGAATGGTTCCCACAACATTTGAAACCTTCTATTTTGAGTTATTAATTGAATAACAAATCTTTTGTTGGTTTAAACAGGACATAATGTCCCTTAGCTACTGAGCATGGGTAGGCGGGGCAGTATCCTTCCATCAAAGCAATATTGCATGCCTGGCTAAGAGAGAGGAAAAAGACAGAACTTTTGATTGGAGTTAAAAGAACCTCATCCTCTCCAATTGTGACTAAAAGAGCAACCAAAGGATTAGGCTCTAGATTTAAATTATGGATTAAGAATAAAGTTTGAAACACATCACTATCCTTCAAGACAAGGACACGTCCAAAACAAGTGGATTAAAGAAGGCTCTCCCCTCTTACATTTATCAGTGCAAGGGTCTTCATCTGAATAAATACAAGATAATTTACCTTTAGACATATGAGCCCTATGAACAAATTTAAATTGTAACAATGACATGCACATAAAGTTATGGTATTAACCAAAAATATTGAATCCCAAACCTCATCCAAAATCCTGTTCCCAGCCATTTTTAATTTTAACTAAGGGAACATGCCTTAAGCCTATCTTAAATAATGGATATTAGACCTTTATGAGAAAGTTGTAAATTATAAAAAAAAATCAATAAAGTTCACAACAGGCACCCGAGGAAAATTAAGTATCTGAGATTGGTGTCTGATTTGCAGATATTTGAAAAAAAATGAGTATTTGGTCAGTTGAACTTTTCAGAAATCTGTTCAAATGGCACAAAACCAATCTGTAGCAATCATGAAAAGCAAAATCAAGTAAAGGTTAAAAAGATGATTGGACAGAATAGGACGTGAAAGAAAAAAAAAGCCATGAAATCCAAAATGTTTTCTAAACTGCACCCAAAATCTCAGAGTTAGCCTGACAACCAGATTGTCAATTGATTTATTTACGGAAAAAGCAAGTGAGGAACTAAGTGCTGAGATTTAAAAAGAAGTTTTTAGCAGAATTCAACTCCATTGCTACCCAAACTGGACAATCCATTCGATTATGATAATGTATCCAAAACATAAGTTTATGTATATTGACCACCCAATAATAAAATCTGAAATTAGGTAGCGCCACAAAATACCTTTGGATTTTTGAAGATGAACTTTAGACGAGGGTACTTACCCTTATTAAAAGATGATATAATCGAATCAAGTGAATCAAAAATTAATTTGGGAATGAAAATTGGTAATGGATTGAAAATGATATAAAAATGTTGGTAAAATATTCATTTTAATAGAATTAATACAACCAATCAAAGACATAGACAGGGGCAACATTGGAGACTGTTTCACGTGTTTTAATAAAGCAAGGATATTTTCTTTAAAAAGCTGCTTTTGATTCTTTGTAACTGTAATACCAAGATGGGTAAATTGATTTCTCACAATTTGAAAAGGAGATAAATGTATACTGATGCAGGAACATTCAAAGGGAAAAGTTCACTTTTATGCAGGTTTAATCTATGTCCTGAAATATGACTAAATTTTGAAAGTAATGATACCAGGGAGGGTAAGGAAGTGTCAGGACTAGATACAAGAAACAAAAGGTCATCACCATAAAGGGAAACTTTATGTTTAATTCCCTTTCTACAGATCCCTAAAATATTCTCACCCTCTTGAAATGCAATCACTAATGGCTCTAAGGCCAAATCAAGAAGTAATGGGCATAAAGGACACCCTTGGCGGGTTCCCCATTGGAGATTAAAAAGGTGTGACTGTTGAAAATTAGTAAGAATTTAAGCCGTAGGGCATGAATACAGTAATAAAACATGGCCGAAAATTGAATTTTTACAAAATTGCAAATAAATATCTCTATTTTACCCAATCAAACACTTATCTGCAACTAAAGATAGAACACATTCAGGAACCACACTGGGAGGTAAATACAAAATATCGAATAATTGACGTATGTTAAAATAAGAAGTTTTTAATAAAACCAGATTGATCTCCAGAAATGATTGATGTTAAAATATTCCCATCCATGGGCCAATACTTTCACCAAGATTTTCACAACAATATTTAATAAAGAAAATCGGCCTGTAGGAGGAGCACTCAGCTGAATCTATACCTTTCTTTACTATGAGAAATATACATGCTTTGTTAAAGGTTACTGGAAGATTACCTTGCTTAAATGAATCCGATAACAGAACTTAAGTGCAGTGAAAGCAATTGAGAAATGATTTAAAAAATCTAACAGGAAACCCATCAGGTCCTGGAGATTTTCCAGATTGCAAGCAATGAAAAAATAGCAGAAGCTATTTTCTCTTGCAATATAGGCTTATCTAATCTAGCTTTGTTAATGAAAGAAAGTGAGGGAATATTTAATAGATCCAAAAAAAAAACTATTCATCGAACTGTTATCATCTGGAAATTCAGAAGTATAAAGTTTCCTGAATGTATCATTTACCTCAGAATGATCTGCAGTAGTGTTATCATCTCCATTCAAATCTTTGTAATTTATCACTTGGCTTCAAAACCTCTCAACTGATTAGCTAAAAACTGACTAGATTTGTCGCCGTGAATATAAAATCAACTCTTTTCAAAAGTTGGCATTCAATCAAATTTAGTTTTAAGTTCAATTTGTTTTTTTTATATAAATCTAGGTTTTTAATTTGAGCATGTTTTGATCTATTTGTTTAATTTAATTAACTAATTCTAATCTTAAATTCACTGAATAAGAAATAATCTGACCCTGAGAAACACTTTCATAGCATCCCAAACAATCAAACTGGAAGAAAAAAAGTTATCTGCTCTTCCATAAATTTCACAAAATCATTATCTAATAGTAAAGTCGAATTTAAAAGTCTTTTTATTTGAGAGAGGCCAGGAAGGGTCATGGATACCACAGGGGTGTGATCTATACTCTAATAAACATAAAAACAAGTCCATGGGATCAATTGATTATCAATAAGAAAATAGACAATTCACAAAAAAGTGTGATGAATGCCTGAAAAGAAAAAAATACTCTTTCCAACTTGAATGAAGAAAATGCCAAATATCACAGATACCATAATTAGATAAGAAAGAGTGAATTAATGAGGCAGATTTACTCATTGTAACAGGGTTAGGGGACAAACGGTCCAAAGCAGGATCTAGCCAACAATTAAAATCCCAACCCAACACCAGAGAGTATAAACTCAAATCTGGTAGAGAAAAAAAAGTATTTTAAGAATCCACATTATCTACATTAGGGACATGAACATTAGCAAAAACTACTATTTTATTTAAAATTTCCCCAAAACAATAATACAGACACTCCCCGACTTACGACTGTAATTGGGACCAAAGGATCAGTCATATCTTGAAATGGACACAAGTTGGAATTTTGTCCATGTGTGTGGAGTATCAAAGTCTTAAAGTAAACTTTTTCATCAAATGTTGTATTTGACAAACTGTCACAGGGATACAGGGCACGCAAGAGCCAAAATGTGCATACTTATTTTGTTAGTTGGCGTCCCATGGTCCATCGGCTGGCCGCAGTCACCTTGATTCCTGTGCGCATGTGCGAGTCTTCGGTTGCCGCATGTGTAGTGGGTTCGTGTATTGGAGTTCAGTTGGTACATGTGTGAGAATTAAGTGCCCTGACGATATTGAATTTGCACCCTTAACAGTTGGTGCGCATGCACCAACTGAAGACTCGCACATGGGCACAGGAATCAAGATGACCACACCCAGGCTATGGACCCTAGGATGCTGACTAACAAAGTATATATGCACATTTTGGCTCTAACATGACCTTGTTATAGTTTTTTAAATATTATAAACTGCGTAATTTATATTTTTTCTCATATGTATATTTTTTTTAATTCAGCCATATGTGCAGGTGGATAGAAGACGCATTGGTCACAAGTCAGGGAGTATCTGTATCTCAGATACAACATTATAATGAAATAAAGGAATATTTTGATTAATAAGATCGAAATCCCTCTGGCTTTAGCCTGAACTGAAGAATGAAAATGCTGCCCAACTAAGGAAATTAATAGAATTATCCATATTTTTAAATTAAAGCTGAAAGTTGATTAGCACAATTTAATATCCAAATTTCAGGTGTTAGTCTTGCAGTTAAAAATTAACATTTTAATAAAGTGATAACAACCTTAAGAAAATAATCCCCCTGCCTCCCCTCCTTCAATCCCAAAAGCTAGACAGCTGTTGAAGATACCAAGAGGCTCAACAAAACATTCTTAACCCAATCTTCCTGTTGGAGATCTCAACTCAAGCTCCATTCTTGTTAATGTAAATATAGTCAAAACTTCTAAACATTACATAATTTTGCTAAAACTTCAGCCATATTTATGAAAAAACTCATTAGAATTTCTCATACAGTTCTAAGAAAAATATTATATAATAAAGACAATTTTACTGAGAAAAAATGTATAATTCTCAACATTCTTCACTTAGAAATGTAATAGCTCAATACTTTATACAAAAAAATACCTTTGTAATTTCAAACAAAGTGGATATTTTACCCATAAAATGTTGCCAAAGCAAAGTACTTTCCCAATAAATGTTATATAACAAGCGTTAGACACTTTAAAAGTGCCGCCACCAGCTACGTTCAAGCAAGGAACACTCGTTCACTTTTTTTAAGAAATAAACTGTAAATGATGATTGCTAATACTATTGAATTTTTTTTATTTGTTGTTTTTATTAAAAAGGTTTAATCAAAATTAATGCACTTTAATTTCTACTGTAACAACAATTTATTCGTGGAATTTTTTAATTCAAAAGGAAATATACTTGCCAGAAGGTAAATGTGTAAAAAACAGGTCAAATAGGGGTGTTTTAGGATGTTAGTTCAACATTGGGTCAGTTTTAATGCCGATTTTCATATAAACTGCAAAGCCTTTTAGGCTTTCCTGAACTAACTGAGGGGTCAAAACAGAGGAGACAGAATAAAAGATGATTGTCAAAATAACCAGCATCGGTGACCCCCCCCACATGAAGGCCACATGAAGAGACTGAAGGAGCAGAAATAGGCTATTCAGCTCATTGAGTATACCCCATCATTCAATCAAGGAATGATCCATTATTCCACTCAGCCTCACTTCTCCCCATATCCGTGGATACCCTGCCTAATCAAGAATCAACCAATCTCTGCCTTAAATACATCCAATGACACAGCCTCCACAACTGCCTGTGGCAACAAATTCCAGATTCACCACATTCTGGCACAAGAATTTTCTCTGCATCTCAATTCCAAGTGGACGCCCTTCAATCTTTAAGTTATACTTTCAACATTCAAAATGTTTCAAGAGATCCCCCCCCTCATTCTCCTAAATTCCAGCAAGTACAGATCAAGAGCCATCACACATTCTTCTTGATGATATCCCTTTCATTCCTGAAATCATCCTTGTAAACCTCCTTTGAACCATCCCTAACATCAGCACATCTCCTCTTCAAAGAGGAGTCTGAAGCAGCACACAACACAAGTGATGGGGTCATCATCACATCCCTGCTCTTATAATTTATTCCTCTTAAAATGAATACCAGCATTACATTTGCCTTCTTCACGACCATCACAACATACAAGTTTACCTTCAGGGTATCCAGCGTGAAGACTCCAGAGTCCCTTTGCATCAGGGAATTTTCAATTTTCTCCCCTTTTAGAAAATTTCTTCTACTAATGTGCATGATCATTCACCTTCCAACATTGTAATTCATTTGCCATTCTCCTCACCTGTTTTTAAGCCTCCCTGATTTCTCAACACTGCCTGCTCCTTAAGCTATCTTTGTACCATTTTCAAACCTGGCCACAAACTTATTATGTCACCTGTGCATTTGTCAATGTTGTCTTTACTTCTTTTCTCCATTCAAATTCTGTTATCACAAAAGTTACTTCTGACTCTCAAATACCTGGATAATGATTTAAGAGTTTTGTCAGGACAAATTTCCATTACCCAAATGGCCACAATATCAGTCATCTTCATCTTTTTTTTAGGGGGCAGATATAATTATGACATTCAAAAGGGAGCTGAATGAGAATCTGAAAACAAATATATCAAGACAAGAGCATGGAAATAAACCTAACTGGATTACTCGCATATGAGGCACAATGAGCTGAATAGGTTCCTTCTGTGCTGTAACCATTGTGATAGATGCATCAAAATACAACCGCATTAAAACACCACAAAAAGTTATGTTAGGAATGTGTATGGGTATCTATGAGGATAGGAAATGTCCTTTGTAACACAGTGTCACAATCTAAATTATGTCACCTCGCTAAAAAATGTCAATTTAAAATGAATAAAGATGTTTGCTCTTACCTGTAATAAAGAATCTGAGGGATCTGACCTCGAGTCTGATTAGTTCCATTACTGCTAAGACTGCATGTACTGAAAGTGAACGTTACACCATCTGGACATTGAACAGTGGTCAGCCCTCCATCTCCATTTGCAGTCCGACTTCCATAGTTCCTGAGGCGTACAGCATATTTTACATTGTCCTAGAAATGTAAAACATTTTGCAGATATTACATTGAATCCTAATTAATCCTGGAAGTTCTATAACTAATCCACTCCAACATTAAAAGCAGAAATTTCCATTTAACAGAGTGCATGCCCAAGGAGAACCAATTTTGAACAAAAGCTTCCAGATGCAGGAAGTATATCCTCTAAATGCAAGCAATGAGAAACTATAGAAACCATGCAGCATCCATGTGTAGAAACGGTCAGACAATGTTTTGGGTCAGGGGCCTTTTATTGAGACTGTTCTTTAAATGCTATCTGCTGAAATATATGGCAACATACCTTTAAAGGGATAGCTTTATCCAATCTAATCTCTGCCATGTCACTAGATGAGTCATCTGTGCTGTAGGTACCTTTTACTAGTTCTAAAGAAGTCCACCTATGAGAATGCGCTGAATCACCAGTATGCTCACTCTGTCAAAAAAGTATAATAAAGGGGGTTACTGAATCCCACGTAACATTTATACAAAAGCACACTGATCTTTTACTTCAATTAAAAAACAAAACTAGTGAACTTACATCATCAACCAACACTTCTAGCTCATATTCATGAATGCCCCCTCCTCCATATACATGGTACCCGACGACAACTACACCTGGTTTGTCTACAGAGAAACAAATTGCATCCGGTGACCCATTACCAGTATTCCAACTTCGCCCTTGGCTAGTTTTAATAAATCGGTTTGGTGTAGCTTTAACAGAATGGAGGGAACTCAATGCATCAACCTGTGAAACAAATCAAAATGTTCAAAGAAGTTGGTTTCTAACCAAATAAAGGTTTCTAGTCTTTACTGAAATTATAAAAGCAGAACGTGGAATGATAAAAAAACTTTGGCCTATAATATTTAGTAATTCGTTTTCATGATTGTTGTTAGAAGAATTGCGATGAAACTATGTACAGAACAATGACATCATGGGGAGAAATGCACAATCTTAACCTCTATTTCACAAAAAAATAGAAATTCAATTGAACTCCTAAATAGTATTTTTTCTTTCTCTATTCATTGTTGTCTCTAATATGCCCAAAGTATTAATTAGAAGTAAGTTGATAAATACAGCTAACTGTTGATTTGAAAGTGTATTCTCTTTGTACATCTGTGGCATTCCTCCCATTACATTGAATGAATGTAGTTTTTGATATGTCTGTATACAAAAGTGCATACTGACTTGTTACAAGTGCAACAAACTCTCTTAAAAACTATCACAATGCCTTCCAATTCGTACATTAGTAACAGGCTGTACATAAATACAAATTCTTTTGTGCAAATTTTCACTTTCAATACAACAAGCAACAAAAGCAAAGAATGATGGTCCAGTTCAGATCTGGATTTGTACCTCAGATCCTAGTGCTGATGCGGTGAGTTCACTCACTATACTGGCAAGAAGTCCGCAAGTATTGGAGACCAGGAGAGGAGAGAAGAGTTCTAGTTCTCTTCTAAGACTTTTGCGAACCGGAAGCACCACAATGACCAACATTTTTTCCAGCACTTCTCGAAAACTTGTCATACTTGTGACATTTTCTTCAATCTAGGAACAAAATATTTAATAAAGAATGGCGTTTCAGTTTACTATCAATTGATGCTCCTTTCAACAAAATACTTGAATCTTTAGTGTTCCTTGTTATCATCAAAATATTATCAGCATAAATTACAACTCTATTTTTAAAAATTAACCAGTTGCATATTTCCTCTGAAAACATTTTACGGCCATTCTATGAGTTTGATTCACATTTTGAATTCCAATTGTTCACGTAACATCTAGTGTTTTGTTTTAACATTACTATAAGGCAGTAGACCAAGCTTTATAGCCTTGCTCTGGTCTGTCAAATATCAAAAAAGTTATAAAAACAATAAATTGCAGGAACATTCAGCAGACTCACTTTTCTCTTTGAGAATAGATTTATTTTCATACACACAAATACAATGTACATAGGCACCAAAATTCATATTTATTGCAGTCAAACAAAAAAAAACCAAGGGTATACATTATCCCAGTATGGAAAGTATTTAAATATAAAAGATACTTAAGGGTTCAGTTAATCATTCACTTACAGTTTGTTTCTATTCTCACTGATGCAACCTGTCCTGGTGAATGTATCTAGTATTTTTGGGGGTTTTTTTAATCAAAGTCTGCTGGATTTTTTCTTGATCTTTTAATATAAACAGTATCTAGAGCATCAAAATACACAGTTAACCCTTTTATTGGAATATTAAAATGAGACCAAATTATGCAGAGAGCTGCTGAATGTGAAATGTCAACCTGGAAATTGGAAGATAATTTGAAAATACAACAATGGTATATAGAAATGAATAAATGTATTCCATTAGAAAAAATAACATAGTTTAAGAAATAATATTGAAATATTCGAACAAATATGGGAGCCTTACATTAAATACAATAGCGAAAACCTACCGGGGACAATCATTACCTAAGTTAACGGAAGGAAAAGGAAATGAAAAGAATGGACTCAGTAGAATTTCTGGTGTATTTTTATTGAATGACAACATTGTCTGACTGGTTTAATGTATCCTAGATTGTATACCTTAAATGGACGGGAGGGGGAAGGTAGGGAGGGTGGGATGGGAGGAGGGAGGGGGGGGAGAGAAAATGGCACTATATATGTGTGAAAAGGAAAAAGTGTATACCATGGTTAATGTGATTTATGGTGTGAAAAATAAAAAATGTAAAAAAAAACATATGACAGTAGTTGCTGTTCTTACTTGGCTGAGTTTCTCCATATGAGACACGAGTAGGCCAAATCTGTGAACCATGGCAGATTCATTCTCTGTGCTAGATTGTTTCACCAGGGATCGAAGCAGCACCTCACCATCATAAGCAATGGGAAGGATTGTGGTCAGTTTGACTGAAGAGTGGCAGAGTGCAGACATGACTGCTGCAAGCAACCGGCTACTTGATGTCTTGAAGTTTGCTTCCTGTATGTCCTGTTCACAGAAAATTACAAAAGTTATCTTGATTACAGAGGCTTTTTACTCAAAACAAAAAAAAATCATCCTTTGCTTACGACTGACAAATGATATGAAAAAAAAACTTTGCTGCACCAACATGCTTTCAGCTGCCTCTAAGAATTTTCATCCTGCATCTCTCTTTACAGCTTTTGCCCATAGGACTTAAACTGACCTCTTAATAAAATTGTTGCCATTCTTATTTTGCCAAAATGGATTGCAAAAAAAAAATATCAGTGCTTTCGGTACAGCAAAGTTTTCTTTTTAAAACATCCATAAAATTTAAGTTGAGAGGGGCAATATTTAATGGAGATCTGAATGCTGAGTTTTTTTCCACACAGATCATGGTTATAGCGAACTACCTTGCAATATGGAGAGAGGCAGGTAGAATTACTACAGTTAAAAGACATTAGTCAAGAGATTGGAAAGAAAATTAGAGGATATTGGCTTAATGGGTGCAAATTAGACTAAACAGGATGACTGTCAGCATGCACAAGATGGACGGAAGTGCCCATTGGTGAATTCCACGATTCTATGACTTGCTGGCAAGCTTGCAAGCCCAGCACTTTTTGGTCACCCTAATCTAACATGCTTTGCACTTTGAAGATTCAATTCTAGATGCAAAGAATAGCCAGAGCAATTTTCATCTGATCAGGAATTTCACAAGGCATCATGACAACAGAATACAAGAATTCCAAGAGCAGGAATTCTACTTCACAGAATTATTTATTAGTTGTATATGGAGAAAATTATTTTCATTTTAAAAATTCTAGCTTTGATTTTAATTTACCAAACATATAGAAAGAAAATACTAAAACTCAATAATCTTTGTCACAAGAGACCTAAATTTACCATTAAGTTTAACAGTAGTTCTTAAAACATTGGCAAAATAATCTGGTCCTCTCTCTAACTTACCTGATCTAGGCAATTAAGCAGGTCACAAAGGCAAGCCCACTGCAATCCAGGAGTAGGATAAAAAGAATGAAAGCAAGCGGTAAATGTGTTGTGGCATTCTTGAAGAACTGCTTCTAGTAATGTTTTCGGTTGTAAATGGTAGCCATGAGGATCATTGTCAAGTTTCAAAATACAATGGTCAACTCCTTCTGATAAAATCTTTCTCAGAAGAGACCGAGTCTTTCCCACACAATCTGCCAGTTTGCTGGTTTCCTCCACCACAGCTTTGGCACCAGCTGCAACAAAACATAAAACTAACCCATATGAATATACCTGCATCAGAATCATCATGGCATTATCCAGTGAACCGCAGGACACTAAATATGCGTATAAATAGACAAAGTTTGCACTCAAATTAGAGGCAGATTTTCTTCCCAATGTTCTGTAGCTAATTTGATCTAACTAAACATTTTATATTTGTTGCAAATAAAACAAAGCACCAAAAGTACAGTGGTGTAAGAGCTGCCAACCTTTCATCAACTATCCACCATTATTTTTTCCAGTTAACCACTGAAGGAAGTATGATGCGCACAATAAAAGAAACAAAAATAGGTTTTTTTGAGAGATTCATTTCCAGTCTGCACATGTGCCTTGTCAGGACAGAATTTGGAGCTAAAGTTAATTATCCCTGAGAAGGTGGTGCTTTCTTCCACCTTACACCACTGAAGTCCTCGTCGATTGGGAAAAGGAAACAAGGGCATTGTCATACAAACAGAACTGGGAGAAGATGAACTTTCAATCTACATTTTATATTTTTTATCCCTTTCTGTGCAGTCATTTAATGTATATGATTGTCGCTTTTTTTTTACAAAGTACCTGTTTGGCTGTTGCAAGAGTTTCAGTGAGTGTGTACTTCTTGTTTATGACATGAAACTAATCATCATTAAATGTTCTGTGGCAGGAAGGTGGATTGAGTTGAATTTGGCATCAAGGTCAGCACAGATGTGGTGGGTGGAAGGGTCTGACCCAGAGTTGCATTTATCTTTCTCCTCTGACAAATATTTATCAAACAACAGGTAAATAGTGGAAAGTATAGACTGGTTTGGATACTTGAACGTCCAGGAATATAAAAGACCGCAGAAAGTCACAGGTGGCCCCAAGTCAGCCTCTCAATGCCTGTCAACAGAAGGACTCTAGACTGTGGTCCTTCCCCACACCTCCCTTGTTTCAGAGCGTCCCTCAGCATGTACCTGGAATGTGCCAGTTGGCAGAATACCCAACATTGTCATGTGTTGAAAGATCAACAGATTTCAGGCAGACCAAAGTGCATCTCTCAGTGATGTTCTTCGAACAATTCTGGATTGCGAGTCCCTGGAACAGCCAGTAAATCACTAGCCCTGCTACTGCTGTGAATGAACCATGACAAGAACCCTTGTATCTTTCTCCACATAGACTATCTCTACTCCACTGTGGTCATCACAGAGATAATGTGCATTATGGGTGGTGTTCCAGTTGTACAGGAAGGATCTGACTGGGTGTGTTCCTCTCACCACTTGTTTGTATGCACTGGCAATGAGGCATTCCACCAGAAGACCTGGATGTTCTACACTGGGAACCACCCCATCATGTCCATCGAGTCTTCAACTCTCAGTTTCTGTAGGACATCCTGATTGCCTTGTGGTCAAAGGTGTTTGGAAAAACTTTGGTACAAAGGATGGATGCTATGGCAAAGTCTAGCTGACTGGGACGCTGCATGGCAACAGGGCCAGACCCAACCTTCCCAATGTCTGGGACAGATAGAACCTCAAAACATAGTGGCACTTGGTGTCCTCATACTTTGATTTCACACACAGCCCATGAATGTGGTCATCAGCCCATAGCACATGAATGTGGTCATCAGGATGAGGGCCACACTGAGTACATCCTTGACCCTGTTGTCTAGCAACATGCACACTTGACTCTTTCAGTCTTGGATCCCCACATAAACGAAGACTGCTCTGGTGACTGCCAGGTGCAGGGGTTGGGCCACATCTGCAGTTGTACCGAGAATACCTTGCACCTGTTGACCAGCCAAGCCCACAGGCCCTGGTGGATTCCAACAAATCTTGTTGCACACATTGGCCCCTCCGAACCAAATCCCCCAAACCTTCAGTTAGTCAGATCCGACTGCGATGGAGGAGGTGGACCACTCAGACCAGATAATGAAGATAATTGCCTTGTTCTTTTTCCAGTTTCCCAACACAGACTCAAAATGGCCTCAAATGCTGTTAAGTCTATGGACCAATCGTGTGCATGAATAGAAGATGTTGATTTTGTCTATGTACATGGAGCCCTTGACCTGAGTGCCTCCACTGCCTGGCAACAGCACACCTCTTAGGGCCTTGTCCTTTCCTGATGGATTCAGCAAATGGCTTTGTGCCACACAGAAGTAAGATGGGAGAGAGCAGGCAAGCCTGTCTGACTCCAAACTTGATGGGGAATCCATCCATTGATTTGCAGTCTGCTTTGGATGGCTGTTAAAACAGTTTAATCCAATTTTGGATCCCCTCCCCAAAGCCAGTTTGTCCATCATGCATCCGTGCACTATCCAGTGGAAGGCCTTCTCCTAGTCTAAGCTGTCCAGGCAAGTGTCCAGCCCCTGTCCTGTACTTAGGCGATGGTATCTCTGAGCAGCGCAAGGCTGTCAGAAATGTTCCTGTCTGGAATTGTGCAGGTTTGGTCTGGGTGGATCACCTGCCCCAGGGCAGATTTGATTTGATTGACTATGCCCTTGGACAGGATTTTGTCATCAATAATTTATAATGACAAGGACCTCTAATTCCCGATATCTTTCTCCTCTTCCTCCTGTTTGAAGATGAAGGTGATGATGCCCATCTTCATAGAGTCTGACATCCTGCATGACAGGAGCAATGGGTTGTATATTTCCTGCAGATCCAGCACACCCAGTCCCACAGAGCTGTGTACAACTCAACCAGTAAGCTGTTACTTTTAGCTTTACTCATCTGTCAGTTTCCCCAGCTGGTCCAGACTCTCCCATTTGCTATCATCTAAGTGGGCAACTTTTAAATTTTTAGTTTAGATATACAGCACGGTAACAGGCCATTTCGGCCCACGAGTCCATGCTGCCCAACTAACCTACACCCCCATTACATACACGTGGGCTGAAATGGCCTGTTATGTCTAAATTAAAAATTAAAAGTTTGGCCAACTCTGGTTTAAGACCTCCATGATAGAGGACAGTAAGTTTTGGGAGGCCATTCTATCTGTATGTAACCAATGTTTCAGGCCTGAACTATTTGTCAAGCTACGAGCAAAAAGCAGGCAGGTGCCTAAATATAAAATGTGCCTGGGTTGGTGGGGGGGAGAAGACCACAGGTCAATAGACAAAGATAGTTAAAGATAGTTGCATATGGACAGGAGGAAAGGTGATAATTGATGGGGGGGGGGGGGGGGGGAGGGAGGGGTGAAGCAGCAGGAAGGGTGCAGCTTTATGAATCCAGAGCTGGGGGAAAGACAGTGGAAGGGAGGGAGTGTTACGAGCCCAAAGGACCCCAAAACCCAGCAGCAATAGATATTCACCATGACAAATTGTTAAAAAGTTGTCTTTAATTATCTTTAAACATGAAAACAGAATCAAACTTTAATTTATCACTATTAACTTGACTAACCCAACTTAACTCCCTTCTAATTCTAAGCGCACGTGTATGTATGTGTGTGTAAATATAAGAAAAGTTCTTTGTTTCACAGTTCAATCTCACTTCTCATTCTTCCAAGTTCACTGGTTGCAGGCAATTCTTATACTGTGCACAGAATTTAACATGTATAAAGTTCACTAGGCTTTGGTGCTCGAAAGGCAAATGTTTGCCGTTCAGGAAGGTTCTTGTAGGTTTGCAGAGAGAGATGTGTTGTTCCAGGATTTCCACAACTGAGGTACCACCATTAGACACCTCAATGTCTTGCTGATGAAATTTGCCCCATCAGGGTTCTCCAGATGATAACTTCTTTCTTTCAGGCTACTACAGATTTTTTTTCTGTTTCACTTGTTCCAAGAGAAACATCAGATAGGTCTTCCAGCCATCCTTTTCTCTCTCTCTCTCTCTCTCTCTGAGACTCTGACTGCCAGGAAACATGTCCTTCTCTCTCTCACTTGCAAAACCTTGACCTTCTCCAGCAAACAATAGTTTGTCTTTTGGTTCATCTGTTGCTTTTAGGTAAACAAGAACCTCTCAATGATCTTTCTGTGAAGCAGTATTAGGAGACAGCTTGCTGTGGCTTTAAAGACAATAGTCCATTCATTCACTTCAATTAACAGCCACTAGTGAAATGTGCATAGCATTCTCCCTCCATAGTTTCTCTAAAGTCACTGAATATGAATTTGTCAGTATTTCAAATAGTATCTGTTTTAAAGTGTGTGCATATATGTCATTTACTCTACTTTTCCCAATTTATCTCCCCAAAACATTCCCAAATATTCCATCACAGGAGAGAACGAGAGAAAGGAAAGGAGTCCATAGAGATAAGGAAAGAAAGAGATTGCAGGGTGAGGGGGATATAAGGGAAAGCAAAGAGGTCAATGTTAATGAGTTAATGCCATTGGATTGGAGTGTGCACAGACACATCATGCCACTCTCCAACCACATGAGATTAACTTTGACTTTGGTTTCTGTCAGTTTCCATACCCCCCAACCCTCACCTCTCTTTTTCACTATCCCTATGCCTCCTTTCTTCCCGCTCTCCTCTGTGTCTCCCTTTGTCTCCAGCTCTGCATTCAGAGCCACCCCCCCCTCCCTACCCTGATCCATTGTCTCCGTTCCTTTCCTGTCCTCCTATCCATGCCCAATCATTACATTTTCGTTGTTTGTATGTGCTGTTCTTCCACCACCCTTTTAATTCAAATGCTTTTTGCTCATACCTTAACTAAGAGCTCAGACCAGAAAATATTGCTTATTTATCCTTACCTTCTATGGTCGCTGTGAAACCAGCATTTTTGTGCTTCATTTTATTATATCCTTATTGCCCATGAGGTTATCACTTTAGTCATCATTACCTGGAACCAAAATCTCCTCTGTCCTTAGAGAGATGCTTAATAGCATATCTAATATGTTGTTTAATATCAATTATTAGTTTTTTTTTGTTTAGACAGCAATTTTCTATATATATAAACCAATCCTTGAGTGATAGAATGAAATAAATACATTAAATCAAAAGTTAATCAAACTAAAGACCTTCTTTGTCACTATTTTGTCACTGAACACTGCAAAAAAAACAAACATCCTGATAAATTACAGAAAAAAAATCACCAATTGTCTTCATTTTATAGGCTTTCTACTGTACCTGCTGCTGGGTATATTTCGCAGATGTAGACACGTAGCAGACGCAGGCAACAAGTACCAACAAATTTTAGACGTTCCAAGTCCAGTAAAGTGGCAGTGTATTGAAAACCTTTTAACCCATGAAGCTCCTCCACTCCCAACACTAAGGTTGTCCAGCTCCACTGAAGAATGCTCAGCAATGATTCGAAACATTCCTAAAGTTAGAATTGTGAAGATTCAATAAATTTATATGTATTTTACTAATGTACTCAAGGAGGAGATTATTCAATTTTTTCAAGAATGAATGGTACAGTAAAACTCCCGGTATCCGGCACCTATGGGGATTGGTGGATGCTGGATAAGTGAATTTTTCAGTTGCTTGAGATTGCATGTAACACTAGGGGGGGTGGGGGTGGGGGTGCCAATTTTAAACTTTCGCATTTTTTTACCCATCTATTTTCCGCAAATTTTTTGGCCAGTTGCTTTGAATTCCAGATAATGGGGATTTTACTGCATCTCATTTCATCAATGTTTTCACCAGAACATTCAATTATTCAAATTATTAATCAGCAACTGAAATAAATATTTTTTCATCCAATGAGATAAAATGCTTGCAACAAGGTTTATTCTTTGACGAAAGATTGAATCCCATTCAATGTCTTTTTGCCTTCAACATAGCATAATAAATGTTTAAGTTTCTGAGCCAATCTTGTTCCTTTAGCTGAAGCTACTCTTATAAAAGGTTCTGCTACCAGTGAAACACATTCATGTTTAATTTTGAAGGATGGCAATAATTGAAGAGCAAGTCAAGTTTGCAGCAATTGGGAAAGTAGGAGCAGAAGGAGAGGGTAGGCAGAGAAGAGAATGAAAGCATGTGAAGAGTTAGCATTGCAGAAAGAACAAAAGGGCAAGACAAAAGGGTGATCGGAGACTCTCAAACTGTGACCCAATGCAAGCATGTGCTCACAAGCACCTTCACTTCAGAGTTAAACAAGAAAATCTGTATATGCTGGGGACTAGTGTAGCGTACAAAAGTGCTGGAGAAACTCAGAAGATCACTCAGCATCCAGAGAAATTAAAAGCCATTTGATGTTTCGGCCCCGAGACCTGGTTTTGGAGTACTCTCCTGAGGAAGGGCTCAGGTCCAAAACCATGAGCAACTTCCTTGGATGCTGCATGACCTGCTGAGTTTCTCCAGCACTTTTGTGTACTGCTCTTTCACTTCATAACTGAAAACAGGGTCCAAATAAAGCAAACATCTTGAGTTGCAGAATCTAAATTCAGCTCTGATTTCATTCAATTTGCTCAATATCTTGTTAATTTTTCAACATTCAGATGATTATTTCCCCCCCCCCCCCCCCCCATCTTTGGCTTCTTTAAAGCATGATACATGCAACAAACTTGCTTGGGCTCAAATGCATAATACTAATCAACCCACCTTTTCTCCATACAAGATACATGAACTTTTGTATTTAGAGTCTACACAAACAGCATTGTTCCAAACTCTCCACCCACTCCTGTGTTTTTAGATAGATTAGCTATGTTGAAGGAAGTTCATGAGATTAAATAAACAAATTTTTGAATTTGTTACTCGAATAAAACATCATGAAGAAAGCAAAAAGAAAGAAAATAAGTTGTCACATCTTTAGTGCAACGATATCAGTTTTATTTCAATTTGGATAGTGGTGTCCTTCACCTGTTGGTATTTGAATGAACAGAAGATCCAAATCCATGCTGCTGGTGTTTGAATATATTTAAGATTAAAACAGTCATCAAGATAGAGATTTTTCACTGGCTTTGTACAAAGAACTTCTGCTGCTTTATTTAATGATGAAATATGAATTTTACATTTTGCCAGAAAACTAAGAAATCCCTCATGGATGTGCATCTTGATTCAAATACAGTTGGAAAGAAAGTAATCTGCATTGTAATTTGTTCTCTCACCACTGACACAGTCCTTGCAAACGATCTTCTCAAAATATGCACCGGTTCACTGGGCTGTTGCTTGCCTTTTCCAGAATTGCCATCATTCGATGGTAACCTGCAACCCATTCAAATTTAGCACAAGACTACCAAGTGAATCAACCACATTATTGATTGAATAAAAGTGTAATTTCTTAATCAACCGGATATTTGTGAATTGAGAACAAAATAACTAACCTGTACAATAACTGTGGTATTTGACCTGCATTCACATCCGTCCCATTATTTGACTTTTTTGAGCTTTTGAACTGGAAAACAACCCTGAAACAGTAACATTGATAGTCTTAAATTATTGTTTTCAACTTCTCCCTGCTGTTTCTCAATTTATTGAAAACTCTCAAAGCTTCCTCGATTCACTGTCATCCAAACTCAAATTTAGCCTCAACTAAATAGAATACAAATCTCTTCCTTGAAAATGCATTCCAGCTGAATCTAGTGCAGATTGAAATACCGCAGATGCTTGAAATGTGAAATAAAACTAAGTGCTGGAAGTATTCAGCAGGTCAGGTGGTGCCTCTCCCTCAACATGTGCGTTCTCAGCTTCTGAATATATCCAACATTGTTTTTCATGTTAATTACAGGCAAGTTGACTCTTCATTCCATCAACTCTTGTGCCTCAAAGCCATGTTCTTGGAACAACCAAATGGCAGTGTAAATATCTTACAACAGGCATGCTTTCTGTTATTTGGAAATTGTATCACAGAACAAACTAAATGGAACAGAAACAAGGCTGTTGAAAGCTTTCACAGAAAGAAGGTTATTGTGAAAATATTTACTTTGACATTGGGTTGTACCATGTACATTGTTTTGATGCACAAACATTTGAATGAAAAGTGGAATGAAGCATCATACTCTGAAATTTGCAGTGACCTGGTTCAATATGTTGAATATTACTGAAAAATAAAATTGCAGTAGATAAGAATGGAGAAAAAAACCCTCCTACCCATCATCAGTGGTAATAGAGGCTTGTCCATGGGAGCCACAATCACTGCTGGGCCCTGAAACTCGAGCCCAAGCCACGTAACACCAGCCAGCTTGCAAAAGTACAGGTTCATCAAACATCATTGCATATTTCTCCCTGCAAAACACAAAGATAAAATAAATATAACATGAAATAAATGCTTTAATCCAATACAAAGTAACTAGGAAGAGGTGGCGCATGTAGCTTTCATGCAAAATAAATTTAGATGGGAGGGAAGAGTGGACTGTGACAGGTTCAATTAACTGCTCATTTTCAAGTCATTTTCTTTCAACAACCTGTAACCTTATGTTTTATTAGATGTATTTGGATGTATTGCATGCACCAGCATATTTATGATGGTTTGCATTTTTGTATCTGGGTTATAGGAAGCCAGTAACAATCCCAGGAAAATATAATGGATTTTTGTTAGCACAAGTCCACTTAAAGCAGCTCCATTTTGGAGGGACCAATGGATTTGGAAAAGAATTGTTAATCCAGGATGGGTATTTTTTCTACAAATTGTAGCTGTGAAATATAGCAATAGAAATTAAGTGGAGAGAAAAGAGGTGGGCATTGTCTGGCAGTATTTTCAAACTATCTATGCACGTTCAGAACCATAGAAAAGAAGAGATTTTAAAATTAAGTAAACGTTAGTTTCACTAATGAAGTGCTTTGCATCATCCCCATCAGGTGTTATAATGAGATTGAATTGTGAATACATCTTTGTGGTTGAATAGCAGGAGAATATAGCACCTCATAGCCTGAATATGCCTGGAATTGTCTGTTCTCGGAAGCTAGGCAGGCTCAGGACTGGTCAGTACCTGGAGGGGAGACCACCCAGGAACACCAGGTGCTGTAGGTTTCTGTGAGGGGTGCTGGACAAAGTGGTACCTTACAGTAGACAAAAGTTAAAGAATTTCATGTGTGTTACATTCTAAATGTAGTATTACATGACAGGAATGGAACCTTTACCTTTAATTGGGAACCTAAGTAGACGTACAAGAATTTCTCTTCAGATTTGTCAAAATAACTAAAGGGCAATTTTAAAAAACTCTGATAATTTAGAATTTGCTTTCATTATCAATTATACTTTTTGCAGAGAAATAGACAAGAACTTCTACATTTCAGAGATTTTTCAAAATTATAATTAGGGAAGACAATTCATAAATAAATCATTGAAACTAAAAATGACAAAATAAATTATTGACTCAAGTAAAAACACAAAGCTGGAGAAACTCAGCATGTCAAACAGTGTACTTCATATAACAAAGATAAAGGTACATAACTAACATTTCAGGCTTGAACCCTTCAGCAAGATTTGGAAAAATGTCAGCAGGTGCCCAAACCAATTAATGACTCATTTTAAATTATTTTGTTCATGTTTATTTGAAACAATAACATTGTTGTTGCTAAGCACATTAATACAGGGAAAATTACCAAAATTGCAAGTCATAATTCATTGTATTCAATGTAAAATATCAGTTCTTGAACACAAGAAGAAGATAAGTTGTCTCACATTCACAAGCTGCCAAAACAAGAAGTCCTTGGTTCCACTCAATTCTGAGAGCTTTCACTGCACTTATCAATAAAATAATGACAACATAACAATGTCACTTTTCTATCCAATCTCAGATATTTCTTCAAATAATTTAGGTCACATTTTTAAAAAATTTAGACATACAACACTGTAACAGGCCCTTTCGGCCCAAGAGCCTGTGCCGCCCAATTACACCCTACATCACCCCATATGTTTTTTGAACGGTGGGAGGAAACAAGAGCACCCGGAAGAAACCCATGCAGATACAGGGAAAATGTACAAACTCCTTTCAGACAGCGCAAGATTCGAACCCCTGTTCCAATTGCGTTGCCCTAACCGCTAACTGCCATCCTATTCATATTCGGACATGAAATTACTACACAAATTTCTTCAAGATAATCCGTAATTAGAATTTAACCATAGAAAGCCTCCTCAAAAGGATAAAAGACTACAATTTAACTCCACACTACCCTTCTTGTAGGGAATACATTTTTTAGAAAGTTTTCTTTCACAAAGCTAATGAAAAATATATATTTTTTTTTACTTTCTTCACTTCACTTCTCTAACCCAATTTATCCTGCAAATACATTTTTTTACAATCCTCAAGCCCATTGAGAAGCAATGCCCATCAACAAGTTATGGTTTAGTTCTATCCTAAAGTCCATCAGTACAGACAATTGCAACATCTAGAATTCAATCTACAGCCTCTTTTCCACTGGGATCCCAGTTAATTGGCCGTGAAGTGTCCCGGGATGGGAAGCCCTTTGTGCCATTTCCACTGGGCCACCCTTAACTGGGACACTAATTGCTTTTCCACTGAACAAACTCATCCCCGGGAATAGTTCTACCTTCAACTGGAAATGGGTGATTTTCCATTTCCATTGGTTTTATCAGCACGCCGGCGCAAACAAACGTCGGGGATATGAATAGGGGTAGTGGTGGTTAATCCCCGGCATGAAAGTACATCATTTGACACCTGCATTTGGAAAGTGCTTCTTTTCCACTGACCCTGTCCCAGTAAATTCCCAGTTAATTCCTGGGATAGGGAGCCAGTGGAAAAAGGGCTTTTCATACAGCAGAGGACTTTTTATTCATTTTCATTGCACACTTTTTTATGTCTTTGATTCAATGGGATGGTGCAATGGGAGCTTCACTCTATGTCTAACTATTCTATCCCCGTACTGGAATGTACATGGACAGTAGGTATGTGCATCACTGTAAAATGCTGTTGGAGTGGACAATGAAGAAAAATCAAAGGAATTGGGAATGGTAATAAAAAACGACTTTCTGGGTAATTTTTCAAAAGGGGATTTTTGGTATCTTTGTAGAGAAACGTATAAAAGAACTACTGCTAAGAGGAAATTTAAGAAGGGTGACATGGTGGTGCAGTTGTGATCACTTCTGTCTCAGATTCAGATTCAATCCTGACTTCTGATTTTGTGTGGCATTTGCATCTTCTCCCTCTAATTGTATGGCTCTCTTCCCACATTCCAAGTGTGGTTAAATTGGTTAACGGGCCACTATATATTCCCCTCGTAAACTCCATTAATGGCCTGAAAAAGGATATACAGTAACCTGATATTAGAAGAAATCCAAAAAAAGTTGCATAAAGCTTTTTATTAACTGTCGAGCATTGAGAAATTTTAGAAAAACTTGAGCTCACGTCTCAAGCCCAACATGCCAATATTCTCAATCAACTGAAATTTGAGAAAGAGAAATACAAAATAATTTAGACGATATCAATTTGAAGTAAAGGTTGGAAGAAGATTTGAAGCAGTCAAATAAAACAAACTATGTTTAGTAACCTCTGTCAATTGTGTGGATTGATAACTGGATACAGAGAGGTATCCAAGATTATAGACTTCACTCAATAAGAGAAAGAGTTCTGTGGAATGTGGAAGTTGGAAGGCATTTTCTCTGTGAGAACTTTGTTATAATGCAACTAGGTGGAACAAATAACTTGGTATAACTAATGGAGCTGGACAGATACACACAATTTTGTGTATGAAGTAGGATACCACTTATAAAGTACAGAAATTCATGATAGAATTACAGACAGCTGAGGTAAATTACTGTAAATTATAGAAGAGAGAGTAAATATTAGAATGCGAGAACAATGTCTTATTATTTCTTAGTGATTTGGATGTCACTGCAGCCATTAAAAGCAATTGTAATAAGTGTGAAAGTGTGTATCCTGCCATGACTTGGCACCTATGACCCAATGTTATCAATTCAGTTTTGTCATAAGTGCACAAACCAATTCTAGTTCAATATTCTGTCAAACTATTGGGATGAAAGAAGCTATGAGTCAAGTCAGTTTGATGAAAATACAACTCGAGAGACAAGTCAAGCATGTACCTTGCAGCACAGTCATAAGCCAGGACATCAGTTTCTGCCAGCAGGTCACCATCCGTTTCGTGATCTCCTCCATCAGGACCCAGCTCAAAAAGCTAATTTAAAAAAGGGTTTTTAAAATATCAAACCATATTTTATACATTCTGATTAAACTGTTATATTATCCTCAAGTTTTCCAAACCAGTACTATATTATTAGTTCTGCTTTTCCATATATCCCCCAAATGACACATTTAATCAGGCCTAATTTCCTTGCACTTCTTTAGCTCGCCTAGTAATGTTCAATCTGCCTTGAGATATCAGAAAGTTCACTTTGTGTCATTGGATAAAATAGTATCTTAGTATAATCAGTTTTGCCTGCAAATTATTATTAAGATCCTTTGAGCTGGAATGCAGTCTGCTTGCTCCTGACATAGAAGACGCACTTGAATTGCATTTAATTTGGTGATGAGAGATGCGAACTATCACTTGCGGCTCACCTTGATTTTTGCTGTGTATTCACCTCTCCCACCAAACAACCCAAGACCTCCAAGTAGTATGTCTGTGTCTGCAGTAAAGCGAACGGCTTCCACGGAATGAGCAGAATAGCCCCAGCCACCTCCATGACCTAAACATCAATTACAAGTACAAATGTAGTGAATCCAAAATCCTCTCCTCCTCTGGAGCAAAAACTCTTTAATTTATTATAGATGTAAACCTACTTTCAAATCTGTTAACCACACTATAATCTTCCTTGGAATAAACTTTAGTAACTGCTTGAATTTCCTCTTCTGTATTAGTAACTCCCATTTTCATGTCCTGCATAGCAGCCAATGTGTCTAAACAACCTGTTTTCATATTAGAAGAGAATTAGTCAGCAAAACTGAAATACTTTGCACATGCAGTCTCTGCTTCATTGGACCAAGGATATATAATTAACCATGCATATTTTCACTTCCTCTACCCAAACCATGCATCATAAAGTACATACATTCAAATGACTCTCATCTCCAACAATCACAAGTTGCAGTCCTTCACCAAAGCCGAATGGTTCTCTAATGCCTTTCAGGGAATGGAATCTGCCACCCTTCTCTAGTATAACCTATGCACCACTCCAGATCCAAAGCAATCTGCCTTCCCAAATTCGAATGCAATTAGAAAAGGGCAAAATTTCACTTATTTATTTATTCACAACACAGTAGAAGAATATTCTGGCTATTTAAACCTGTGCCGCCCAATTACTCCCAACAACCCTGTACATTTTGGAGGGTGGATGGAAACTGGAGCAACTGGGGAGAACCCACGCAGACAAAGAGAGAACATACAAACTCCTTGCTGAAAGTGCCAGATTTGAATCTGGACCACTGTCATTATAATAGTGTCACCCTAACTGCTACTCTAACCTTGGCATTACCAGCAGTAGCTAAGCATAACGTGGTTTTGAAGACATGGTCATTCAAGGAACCAGATAATAAAGAATTTGAAAACGACAATTTCAAGATCCTGATATTGCTTTTACTGGGTAACACTTTTACTGGGTAAACTGAAAACAACAGATATTCCTGATTGCATGACTATGAAGTTCCGAATAAATTAGACCTCATTGCTGTACATCAGTCATTAAGATGCAAGATGCATTATAGTTGAAACCTAGGTAATCATCTAGAATCAAATTCAGTCAGAAATGATCTGAAGCATTGATCCAGTATCCTTGACAAATAAACCCAATATGGGGTATGAAGCTCAGATCAAATAATACTGAATGATCTGCCAAATTAGGTCTTTAGAGAAGCTCAGTATGGACAGAAACCTAAGAGAATGGTTTCAAATTAAAGTTTGAAATTTTGACTGCATTTTAAGTAACATTTGTAGTCAGGTTTTGTAACAATGCGGAACTGATTTTGAAAATGAAAGGTGAAATTAGAAGATGCCAATCCTTTTATTGCAAATGACAACATGGATGGGGGAATTTGAAAAAAAGATGAGCAGGATTGGCATTTGGTCAAGATGGGAATACAACTGGTCTCTACAGTGCCCTCCATAATCTTTGCGACAAAGACATTTTTTTCCTTTATTTGCCCCTGTGCTCCACGGTTTGACATTTATAATCAACTAATTCACATGTAATTAAAGTGCACATTTCAGATTTTATTCAAGGTTATTTCTATACATATTGGTTTGAACACTTTTTGGACATAGTCCCCTCATTTCAGAGCATCATAATGTTTGGAACATTAGGCTTCACGGGTGTTTGGGATTACTCAGATATGTTTACTTGCTTCATTGGTGCAAGTCTAAGAGAACAAGGCTTACTTCAAAGCTTTTGATCACCTTTGGAGTCTGTAGTTGTCATTTTTCTAAATGAGGACCAGAATTGTGCCAGTGAAAGTCAAGGATAAAACAGTAAGACATCGCCCAAGCCTTAGGATGACTAAAATCAACAGTTTGGAACATCACTGAGTGGAAAGAGTGTACTGGTGAGCTCAGTAATCACAAAGGGACAGGTATTCCAAGGAAGATTGCCACTGCTGAGGACAGAAGAATTCTCATCATAGTGAAGAAAAATCCCCAAATGTATTCCTGACATATCAGAAACACTCTTCAGGAGGCAGGTGTGGATATGTCAATGACTACAGTCCACAGAGACTTCATGAACAGAAATAGAGGCTACATGCAAAATGTTAACCATGGCAAAGGTAGTTTGCTTTGAATCTTGGGCAGTTCTTTACGTCTCCCCACTTTTTTCTTGCCATCACTCCGATGCAGGTTAATCCTGGTCTCATCTGTCCACAATTCCCTTTTCCAGAATTCTGCAGGCTCTCTTAAATACTTCATGGCAAACTGTAAACTGGCCATCCTTTCGGTAGATTGGCAATCTTGCACTGTAGCCTATTTCTGTTCATGACATATCCAGAGCTGCCTTGTGAAGAGTCTTTCTGATCTCTTGGACATACTTTAGGGATTTTCTTCATTAAAATGAGAATTCTTCTGTCATCTTCAGTGCAGTTCTTCCTTGGAATACCTGTCCCTTTGTGATTACTGAGCTCACCAGTACACTCTTTCCACTCAATGATGTTCCAAACTGTTGATTTTGGTCATCCTAAGGTTTGATTCTTGTGTTTCAGCTTCATAATGGCTTCTTTGACTTTCACTGGCACAATTCTGGTCCTCATATTGAAAAATGGTAACTACAGACTCCATAGGTGATCAAAAGCTTTGAAGTAAGCCTTGTTCTCTTCTACCTGCACCAATGAAACAATTAAACATACCGGAGTAATCACAAATACCTGAGAAGCCCAATCTCCCAAACATTATGATGCCTTGAAATGAGGGGGAAATATACAAAAAGTGCTGTAATTTCTACATGCTCAAACTAAAATGAACACAAATAACCTTGAATAAAATCTGCAACGTGCACTTCAATTACAAGTGTTTTTTTTAATTATAAATGTAAAACTGTGAAGCACGGGGGCAAATAAAGGAAAATAGCATCTGTACCCAACATTATGGATGGCACTATAAGTGTTAATGATTGTTGTCAGAAGGGCCAGGGAGAAAATTAGGTTTAACCAAAAAAAATTTACATGAAGTCCACACAAATACTATTTAAAACCATACTTTTCTAAAATTGTTGTTACAAGTTGAACTGACAAATCATCACATGGATCAAATGAAAGCGGTTGGAATGTTATATTGTTGACCAATTCTATTCAAAATGTTCACTCAAGTGTCCAGTACGTAACAAAATGCAAAAACCTCATTGGAGCAGTCTTTAGATACAACTTTGCAATACTATAAATATTATGCATTGCTGCAGGGTTCTGGGTTACTGTACATATTATTATTCATACCTAGGATGTGCAAAGCCCCATGAGATCTGGTGGTATTTGCCTTACATCCAGTTGGCAATGCAAGTTCAGGACTCAGTATACTACATCTGCTGTGCATATCTGATCCAGCAGGAAGTCTAGCATCTGCTGTAACTGCATTGTAACACCAAACTTCTTTTCTACCTGGTATGAACCTTGAGAAAAAGAGAATAGTCTGTTAATTTTACTTCCGCTGGATTTTTAAGTTTTTGCATATCAGTATGACCCAAATTCATGTCTAAGTTTTATAAAAAAAAGATGATACACCAGAAATAATGTCACACTCAGAAATAGTGGGTGATTCAACTCTCAAGCCTAAACTCTTCTCACCTGTCCTTTGGGATCATGGATAATTTGATTCCATGCTGATTATATGGCTGCCATTCTAACTAATGAAAGCAATATGAAAATGGCAGGTTCTTCAAAAGATATGGTGGGATATATCTGATGGGCAGATTGAAAGGCATCTTGTGATGTGGGCAGTCCCTCTGCCATTTACACAGAGCTTCTGTACTCCCTTGATGCATGGATTTGTGTCCTTCACACCCAAGAGGGAATCTTTTATGGAGATCAGAATGGTTCAATGATTCAAATTTTCCAGAATCTTGCAGGAAACCTTTTTGTTTGAAGGCAGTTTGGTCAAGGTCATTTTGCAGATCACATTGTCTACAGAGCATAAAAATCCTCTGCCAAAGTGCACAGTCCATCTTCTCATCTGTTTCAGTGATGGCTTAGAATGCAACCTCTGAGCATACTCAAAACAAAGCACTGTATGCAGACTGCAGCTTGATTACTGAGGTTCAGATGACTTTGAGGGTAGCTGCCAAAGGGTGTAGAGTTTTCCACAAGTCCTGATGATGAATTCTACTCTTGTGATCGGTCAATTTGTTGGCAGTGAGGCCTACCAATTAATGCAGCTAAAAAGGTTGAGAAAATTGTTGGGGTGATAATACATCTTTAACACTGGCCCTCACTGAGATAGGCTTTGATGTACATCTCTATGTTAGGGTCACAGTTTAAAATAAAATGATGATGATGCTAAGGGCAGTTGAATTTGAGGATGGTTTGGCACAGTCCTTCCCAACTGACAAGAGTCAAAAGCCATGCATAGTGATTGGTGTTGCTCTCTCTGTTCCTCCCCCCCCCCCCCCGCCCCACTTGACAGTTGTGCATTGAAATAAATGTCCAGCACGTTTTTGCAATGGCAGTACCCAAGCTCCACTTTACGATCAGCTGTAGTCACCGTACAAAGGCAGATCAAGGCCTTACCAATAACTTTCCCTGCAGTCAACAAGAGGCAGAATAAACTGTAGTTACCACAGTCAGACTTGTTTTAGTTTTTGAAGAGGTTCACAATCACAATGCCTCAGAGATGTCCTGGATGTGAACAAATGAGATGAAGAATTTGTAGTGGAAGCGCTTCACTACCAAGTTTTAGAACTTCAATGGATCTACTCTCGAAGAATTATTAATTCCTTAGTTTGAAAATTACCTTTGATTTCTTGTCAACGTCAAGAGGGGCAGCAACACCAAATGGATCGAAGGGTGCTCACAACAGATATGAGGGTCTTCAAAGTGTTCCGTCCAGCACTCATCGACTAGCTATGCTGCTGAGTTCTCTCTTTTCTTGACTCTCAGTGGGATGGGGCCATAGCTGTTCACTCCACAGATATTTGTGACAGTGCTTAAGAACTCCCACCCCCACTGTTTTCTCAGCAGGTTTTTGAGCCTGCAACACTCTCTCCATTTCCACCTGCTCTTTCATCCAAATATTTACTGCTGTTCCTCTACTTTCAGGTGCCTGCAAAGCTGTTCCTTTCCCCTTGATTGAAGAATGATGAGTTAGTGAAAATGTTTCCCATAAAATCATTGCCAAAAATATTTTAGGAAATAATTCAACTCTGTAGTCTCCTGTGAGAAAAAGATCCATGCAACTAAAGAGCACAATGGTCAAATTCTGGCAACCTTGAGGGCTGTGGCTCGAAACGCCAACTGCTTATTGCTTTTCATGCTTCTGTATGAACTGCTGAGCTCCTCCAACATTGTTGTGTATTGTATCTGCAGAATCCTTGTTCACCTCAATTCCAAAAGGAAAAGCATTCAAATATGGCCAAAGGAAATTATAGAAGTGGGCACAATTGGAACATTTAAAAAAAAAACATTTAGATAGGTATATGGAAGAGAAAGGTTTAGATGGAGATGAGTAAATCCAGGCAAATTCACATTTCAGGCTTATTGTCAGAGTCCATACAACCCTGAGATTATTTTCCCTACAGGTGAGGCATTTAATGGTAATGAAAGAAAAAAAAACTGTTTACAACATACATATGTAAACAGATAAAGAAATGTAAACAAACTGTGCAATACCGAGAGAATTTGAAAAAAATCAATACAGTGCAAAAGTAAGAGTCCCTGATTGAGCTCGTCGTTGAGGAGTCTGATGGTGGAGGGGCAGCAGCTGTTCCTGAACCAAAAGATTCACACCAATACCTCTTAATTGAAGGTAGCAGTGAGAACAAAGCGTGTGCTGGGTAGTGTGGATCTTTAAATTTTAAATTTAAATTTTAAAATTTAAACATGTCCAGCACGGTACAGGCCATTTTGGCCCATGAGTCCATGCGCTCAATTTACACCTAAGTAACCTACATCCCAGGTATATTTTGAATCGTTGAAGGAAACTGGAGCACACCGGGAAAACCCATGCAGACACAGGGAGAATGTGCAAACTCCTTACAGATAGTGCAGGATTCAAACCCAATCGCTATAAAGGCATTGCACTAACCACTATGCCAACCGTGGCGCCCCATGATTGCTGCTGCTCTGTGACAGTAGCGTTCCCTTTAAATCAGGAGTCTCAAGCTTACGGCCCTCGGGACGATAGTTTGTGGCCCCGCCTTAATATGAAAGTTTAATGTTAGTGCGGCTTGTGTGTTTGATACGATTGGCACTTTTCAGTGTTGTGTGCGGAGCTGAACGAACCTACCAATCACGGTGGGGTATATTGCTCTCGGGGGCAACACATCGGCTGGGCTTATTGCGAATATAAATATATTTGTGTGCATTTTCTATTTGTCATTATATGCACGCGGCACATGCGCAATTTCCGCGGCCGCTCCTGCTTCACGCGCTTCGGCGTCCAGTCTGAACCTGGAAGTTGTTGCTCAGCGGGACAGAAAAAGAAGCGGAAAAGACGCACTGGCTAAACACTGAAACTTCAACCAAAATGTTTCAGTGTATACTCAGTCGCTCTTGATGAGACCACAGACATCACCGACACTGCCCAGCTCGCAATCTATGTTCATGGTGTTGATGACAATTTTGAAGTCACAGAGGAGTTGCTCACAGTAATTCCAATGCATGGCCAGACCACCATTCAGGGGATATCTTACCAGCTGTGTGATGCCATTGAGAATGCCGGTTTGCCATGGAAGAGGTTTGTTGGAATAACAACCGATGGAGCGCCATCAATGACAGGCAGGAAAAATGGACTGGTGGCACTTGTTAAAAAAAAACTGGAAGAGGAGAGTGTGCATTATCCATCAGCAGGCTCTTTGCAGCAAATGCCTGAAGTTTGACAATGTGATGTCTGTCGTTGTGAAATGCATCAACCAAATCAGATCCAGGAGCTTAAAGCACAGAAGGTGCTTTTTTAGAGGAAATGGAGTCAGATTATGGGATGTGCTCTACTTCACCGAGGTACGTTGGCTCAGGAGGGGAAACATATTGAAGAGGTTTTTTGAGTTGAGAGCAGAAGTGAAAGCCTTCATGGAGAAAGATGGGGTTGCTGTTCCCGTGCTAAGTGATCCCAAATGGCTCATGGACTTAGCTTTTCTTGTTGATATTACACATGAGCTTAATGTACTGAACAAGAAGTTACAAGGCCAGGGGCAACTTGTCAGTGCTGCCTATGACAACGTGAGAGCATTCTCTGCGAAACTTATGTTATGGAAAGCCCAGCTTTCTCAGACAAACCTTTGCCACTTCCCAGCATGCAAGGCACTCATGGATTCAGGCACACCATTCAGTGATGAGAAGTATGTGGATGTCATTTTGAAGCTCCAGGAGGATTTTGATCACAGATTTGCAGACTTCAAGATGCACAGAGCCACATTTCAAATTTTTGCGGACCCCTTCTCCTTTGATGTGCAAGATGCCCCTCCTGTGCTTCAAATGGAGTTCATTGACCTGCAGTGCAACTCTGAACTCAAAGCCAAGTTCAGGGAGGTGAGTGGAAAAGCAGACAAGCTTGGGCAATTTTTGAGAGAATTGCCCCCCAGTTTCCCTGAGCTTTCCCGAATGTTCAAGCGGACCATGTGTCTTTTTGGGAGCACATACTTGTGCGAAAAACTCTTCTCCACCTTGAACTTCAATAAGTCCAAGTACAGGTCCAGACTTACTGACGAGCATCTTCAAGCCCTACTGAGGGTCTCAACTGCCTCCTCCTTTAAGCCAAATGTGGCTCGGCTATGCGAGAGGAAGCGCTGCCAGATCTCTAGCAGTAAAAAGTAGGCAGAAGACATGTTCATAACAGTTTATGTTCAATGTTCCATTCATGTTCAGAAAGTTAAAGGTTAAAGAACTGTTAATACAGACATTTGAATTTGAATAATAATAATTACATTTCTCCAGTCAGCAATTATATGTAGTTTCTTCAGTCTTCTATATCTGCTGTATTATTATTATTTTCAGTATTATTATTATTTTCATTCTATTTATTTATTACTGATTGATTTTATTTTTTTTCTTATGAATTGTTAATTTATTTATTTTTTCATCTTATTTGGTGTTAAAAAATAAAAATTAAGACATTTGATAACATTGGAATGTTTTTGTAAGAGCTTTTCTTGTGGACTCAGACTCTACCTCCAGCGGCCCCCGGGTAAATTGAGTTTGAGACCCCTGCTTTAGATGTTCTCAATGGTGGAGAGGGTTCTGCCTGTGACATCTTGGGCTGTGTTCAACTACTTTTTGTAGAGCTTTACGCTCAGTGGTATTGGTGTCCCCATACCAGACCGTGATGCAGCCGGTCAGCACACTTTCAAAATGAGACTAGCTTGGGTCCACACCTTCATCAGCATGGTCAAGATGGGCTGAAAGGCTCGGGTCATAGTTATTTCGGGACCGCTGCTGGAAGAGGAGGAGTGAGGGACTCGGGAGAACTGTGAGTGTTGGGAACCAGTTTGATGTGAGTGCATTTAAAAAGTAAGCAGAGGACAAGTTAAGGGTGGAACATAATGGTGAATGGTGAATGGTGGGAGGAGTAATAAAGATAAGGGGCAGTAACAAATAAAAAGAGGGGTAGCTCAAGACAAGGCTTCAGCACCATCCATAGCTCCTCCAACCTTCGTGTCATCTCAAAACTTATTGACCCATCCTTTTGCCTCTTCATCCAGCTCATTAATAAAAATCACAAAGAACAGGGATCCCAGAACAGATCCCTGCTGCACTCCACTAGTTACTGATCTCCAGGAAGAAAACTTTCCTTTCACTGCTACTCTGCTTTCTACCTGTAAACCAATTCTTTAATGCACAGACCTAAAGTTCCATTCCTCATGACTTTCTGGATGTGTCTCTCGTGGGGGACCTTATCAAATGCCTTGCTAAAATCCATGTAGACCACACCTATCACCTCAACCTCATCAATTTTATTTGTTCCCAGGATTCTCCTCACTATTACCTTTTTTTTAAACAAAGGGACTACATTGCCATTCTCCAATCATCCCTGCAGCCAAAAAGGACTCAACGGTCATAGCTACTGCACCCACTATATCTCCCCTCACTTACCAGAGCAACCTGGGGTATATTGCACTGGCCCTGGGGACTTAACAATCTTAATGTTTTTAAAAAGATCTAACACCTCCTCTTCCTTAATCTCAATACTGTCCAGCTCTCAAGCTTGTTCTATTTCAACCACCCTGATCAAGGTCCTTTTCTTTTGTGAATACTGAAGCAAAGTATTCATTTAGGGCTTCCCCAACCTCCAGGCACATGTTGAAGGCTCACCAGCGTTAATACTTTGTGAGGAGTTTGAGGAGATTTGCTATGTCACCAAAGACTCTTGCAAATGTCTACAGGTGTACCATGGAGAGCATTCTGACTAATTGCATCTCTGTCTGGTATAGAGGGGCCAAAGCACAGGTGAGATGTGAACTCACCCAGCATCATCATCATGGACAGGAGTCTTCACTCCATTAAGGACATTCACAAGAGCTGGCGTCTCAAGAAAGTAGCCTCTATCCTCAAGGACCCTCACCACCCAGGTCATGCCCACTTCTCAATGCTACCATCAGGAGAGAGGTACAGGGGCCTGAAGTAAAGCCCTCTACAGTACAAAAAACACTTCTTCCCCTCTGCCATAAGATTTTGAATGGACATGACATCACTTTCTCTTCCTTTGCACTAATTTATTGATTTTTTTTAAATGTAATTTATAGTAATTTTGCATCTTTTACTGCTGCTGCAAAACAACTAATTTCAGGATTCGTTGAATGAAAGTAAATTCTGATTCTGTCTCAAGGCCTCACTTCCAGACCACAATCATGAAGATTGGTAAGAACTTCTCCTCCACAATCTCCATCACTACTGGAGCACAACAGAACTGTGTTCTTGGCCCCCTGCTCTACTCACTTTACACCTATGACTGTGTAGCTCGGTACAATTACACCTTCTACAAATTTGCCAACAATACCACGGTAGTGGGTTGTTTAAAGGAAGGGGGTGAATCAACATACAGGAGGGAGAATGAAAACTTGACCAAATGGTGCACCAACAACCACCTTGCACTCAACTTCACCAAAACTAAGGAGATGATTGTTGACTTAAGGACAGGAAAGCCAGAGGTTTACAATCCAGTGATCATTCAGGGATCAGAGGTGGAGAGGGTGAGCAAATTTAAGTTCTTGAGAGTCACCATCTTGAAGGATCTTTGCTGGACCCCACACACCAATAGCATCTTGAAGAAAGCATGTCAGCGCCTCTACTTCCTCTGGAAGTTTGCTATGATGCCAGAACCCTGGCAAATTCCTAGAGGTGTGGTGGAAAGTGTGTTGACCGGCTGCATCACAGTCTGGATACCCTGAGCGTAAAGCCCTCCAAAAGGTAATGGACACAGCCCAGGACATCACAGGAAAAGCCTCTCCACTACTGAGTACATCTACAGGGAACACTGTTCTCACTACTGCCATCAGGAAAGAGCTATAGATGTCACCTATACTCACACCACCAGGTTCAGGAACAGCTGCTCCCCCTCCACCATCAGACTCCTCAACAACAAACTCACTCTTACTTGTCCACTTTATTAATTTTCTTTTGTTCTCTCTGCATTGGATAGTTTGTTCACATTCATTATCTCTTTTATTTATTTACATGTTTACGCAGTGTATTTTTAGTTTATTTTTGCACTACCAATTAGTGGTAATTCTGCCGCGCCTGCAGGAAAAAAGGAATCTTAGGGTTGTATGTGTTGTCACGTATGTACTCTGACAATGAATCTGAAATCTGAAAATAAATTTAATATCTAAAGATGATAAATCATTGCCCACTCTTGTGGTTAATCTTAAAAAGGTTCAGTTCTAAATACTGTACATTTTATTCATGCAAAGTTCCTAAACATTGTCCTTTTGAACAGAAAGAGCTCCCACTAAATAACTATTGTCTATTTGTAAATGCAAGTAATATTTAACTATTTTACCATGGAATGCAGAGAAGTTTGAAATTCATCTTTAATGCAGTAGGAACTTCTTCAGCCATGCAAAAAACTACAATTAGCATAAACTCTCGCAAAGCAGTGAAATCATGTTGTGTGATGTCGACTTGGAATTGGTTTAAAATGTTGGATGTCAATCCAATTAGCAATTGGAATGTCATCTACTCCTCTTTAACCACATTCTCTAGAGATAGAGAAAGCCATGTTGAATTAGAACACCTAATGCATAGAATGTATTCATTAAAGATTTGAACAAATCAATTCAGTTGTGCATGCGGACACTGAAGGTCTTAACCTCATACTGGGAAAATGAAAACACAGGGCCACTCTTGAAGCTTGAAAAATTATAACTGTTGACTTACTCCATTCATTCCAATAGGTATGTATAGCCTTGCAAATAAACTCATTTGACTCTTTGCCACAAACCACAAATATAATTTTCTAACATGTTCTTGTGTTAACAAACTAATTTCAGTAAGCACAATAAATGTCCAAGTCCTTGATTTACCTTAAAAGCGAGTCACTGTCATTTTCATTGAGAGTCGGAGAAGTACCTAGGCCCTTCAGCCCACACCAACCATCAGCTACCCATTTACAGTAAATCTACATTAAAAAATTCTTCATTCCTTCTCATCAACTTCTCCAAGATTCCTATAAACTAGAGGCAATTAATTGACAAATCAGTTGGTTAACCTGTCCATGGGTCAATCCTGGCACTCTGGTATTTTTCAAATTCACCGTGGCAAATAAAATCAGGTACCTATCTATTAATAAACTGAATGTCTAAGTAAAACATTTTTTAAACTTTTTTTGCAGGTCCTTGAAGTTTTTTTCTCTGGTAACATTTTTCCGGGACCTTTAAGGTTCTTCAATACACCCATGAGAATTATGCACAAGGACCAAATTGTCAGCAAAGGTAAAACAATAAACATTGTCTGTACCTGATCCGAAACCATATCCATCCCCATCTAAGGAACATCATAAACATGCAGAACTATATTAAATAAAACAGGGGAAAGTGGATTGCCTTACTTGACTCCTGTCATAATAGAAATGGGTGCAGTCTAATTATTTCCAATTTCAATACAAATATGAATTAGTGTATAAATCTGAGGCAAGATGAACAAAAGATGTCAAACCCCAATCCCGCATAAATATTAAAAATATAATTAGCGTGGGCTAACAGAGTCAAAAGGTTTGGCCAGCAGTAAATAAGACTGCTTAATTTTATGATTCCTTTTGGCTACTGTTATTAAATTATTAAAGAATAACTGCTGGCTGCTCCACTGTGCCACCCAAGTACTATACTCAACAGAAAGTGACAAAAGTGAACAAATTTAATATATTCACTTTTTATTCCTGACGGTATCTGTATATGCTGAGAACCTTTAATTGCCAGCAGCATCTAATATGTTGACACTGTTAGGTAAAGCTGCAAACTCCCATTCCAAAGACTTGAGCATAAAAATCTACCCTGTGACTAGAAATCCAGTCTTAAATTAATACCTGTCTGTCCTTACAGGTAAACAATAATCCATAAAAATAAAGGCATAATTTTCAAAATTTGCATGGTTCTGCTTTTCTAGACATTGAATCCTCAACTGTTTTTGACATTATTTTTTGACATCTGAGTTGGTTACCAAGATTCCTACCTTTCAACAATTACTTTTCTGCAAAAGTACTTCATTGATCCCAATTTTCTGATGATTGCAAATTGGGAAAAGCAGTAATTAAATAATGTAAAAAATATGAAAGGACATGGCTCAATAAATTGAACAGCGTTTCAATAAGTATATGTCATGAAGTATTCTACATTATTAAACCAAAAACCAAATTAGATTCTTTACTCATATTTTTCAAATCTAAATTAACAAAGTATATTTCATGTGATAATGTAAAATTCATCACATGGAAAGAGACTCTACATCTCTATCCTCAAAAGTTGTTTGGTACAGATATATTGGGACATTACCTCCAAATTACATCATACACAGGATCCAAGCACACTCCAAATCCTCGCAAGTCTTCCTGCTCAGAATCATTAAATGTCCTACAGCTTCCGTCCATCTTATTGATTAGCAGGGATTTAAAGGGTGGTGGCTCAGTTAGGGACGCAGGTACCAAACCTTTTTGAACAAAAACAGTAATTCACACTAGCATTATATCACTTCAAAAATCACAGCAGTTTGCGGAATGGAAATTCATCCTTCCTGAATTAATAAATTTCTACCAAAAAATCTTCAATATGGAATTCACTCTTCAAAATTTATGTGGGGAAACAAAAGTATATAAAAAAACAACATTTTTTCAACCCTCATTTCTTAATAGATGAGATGACACATTTTTATGTAAGGAAAATTGCAACATAGATGGTTTTCTAGGGTGCAACCCTTTTCCACCCTCCATATCGCACTAATGAATCTGAAAATCAGAGTTTCCTCCATTTCCTTTCTCTTCCTAAATTAGGTGCAGCAATTAGTTCCTAATTTGCATTAGTAAATGCACAGAGTAACTTATTTGGCATTGCACCATGAAAGGTTATCTAATTTTATTTAAAATAGATCACCTCGCTTTGTGGTTTACTATTCAAGTTGCAAGTTGATAAAGTTCTATGGTTCAAAGTCTGGATTCTGAAAGCACAATTTAAATGAACAACGATCCTTTAAGTTTAAAAAAATCCACTACATAAAGTCATCGACTTACCAATTATGCTTCTGCTGGCAAAGATTTCTGAAGTTGATAAAACATGAGTGTTGATAAGTGCTTCGTCGATGCGCAGAAAGGTTTGGTCTCCACTTGCACCTATCCAGGTTGCCTTTCTACCAAATTTTGATCCTATATTTGGCATAGGAGATGGCTTTGTGTTCCAGAAAGGCATATCCAAAATTGGTCGACCAAGTTGTCCTTTCTAAAAGGGAAAGGACATCATTAAGATATCTCATTTTAATTTCCACTGATACGAAATCAACATGATTTGCCTAATTTGGCCGATGGTGGATTTACACACACTTAATAGAGACTATGTTTTCAAAATATAGACAAGCACAAGAGACAACAAAGGACAATGTAAAAACCCAGCTCCTTGTTCAAGGTTTAACTACACTAATTAAATGTAATTAAAGATATAGTTTATGTGTACAATTGTTAATGAAAGAAGGGAGAGTGATTATTCAGAGGATGAAATCTGATACATGGAGGGATGATTCAGACTGAAGACTAGAAGAGATACGAGCCAATGGAGAATTTAATCATCTGGATAAGAACTTTAAATTCAGGAGTCTGGGAAAACATGAGGTCACGTAGATCAACGAGTAACACTAGCTTTGGTCAGAAAAATCATCAAACAAAATTGGAAATATAATTCGGTTAGGTGGCAAGTATGAAAACCAGGGGATAAAAAGGAAGCCACGCCTTTTGAAAAGGAGGTTGGAAAGTATACTCTTTGGACAGGAGCGAGGTACACAGTGTTGTTCCCTAAGATTTAGATCAGGGACAACTGGTTTATTTGTTGTATCTCGATGTGTTGTGCTTGAAGGACAGTGTATTACTACAAAGAATCCAAAAGTTACAAATGCACATTTCAGTGTAGGAGTGGAGAGTGAGAGGGGTGGATCAAGAAGGTTCAGTGAGTAGATGCTGATGACATGCTACAGGTAAAGGCAGGTAAAGTCTTTTCATAATAACCCAGAGTAGGTAGTGCAGATGGCAGCTAAGGCAGTAGAATACTCCAATTGCAGGATGTGAGAAATTGGGGACAGCAGGTGTCCCTGATGACTACACCTGCAAGATGTACATCCAGCTGAAGCTCCTTTCAGACCATGTTAGGGAAATGGAGCTGGATGAAGTCTGGATCATTCAGGTGGCAGAGGGGTGATAAGACAGAAGTTTTAATGAGACAGTCACACTATAGAGCCAAGAAGCAGGTAACTGGGTGACTATTAGTAGAGAGAAGAAGAATAGGCAGTCAGCTCAGAGCACGCCTGTGGCTGCTCACATCATCAATAAGTATTCTGATACTGTTGGGGTTGGGGGGGTGGGTGAGGGGGAGGGGGGGAAAAGAAGGACAAGTCGCAGTGGTCTGGGAGGTTATGTGGATGTTTGAGACTCCTGGATGATATATTGCCTCGTGGGTGCCAGGGTCAGGGACATTTCTGATAAGAGTCCACAGCATTCTCAAGAGGGAGGGTGAACAGGCAGATGCCCTGGCCTACGTTGGTACCAATGACATATACAAGAAAAAAGGATGAAGAGGGAATATAGGGAATTAATTAAATTAAAGGAAATGAAAAGGCTAGACTTGGATTGTTGCCTGTGTCATGTGCCAGTGAGGACAGAAATAGTTATGGCAGATAAATATGGGCTAAAGAGTTGGTGCAAGGGGCAGGGTATCAGATTTATGGATTATTGGGATCTCTGCCAGGTGTGACCTATACGAAAAGAATAAGTAACAGTGTATTTTGGAAATATTATTGAAAAAGGAGATGAATACTGCACTGAAGCTCTTTTATTTAAATGTCTGCAGTATTTTAAAGGTCATTGATCTTATAGCGGAGCCGGAAGTTGACAGGAATGACATCATGGCTATCACTGAATCATGGGTGAAAGAAGATCACAGCTGGGAACTAAATATCATTGGATACCCAAGTACATAGGAAGGACAGGAAGTAGAGAGTGGGGTGATCCTGTTGGAATTAAAGCTTTGGACAGAAGATACAGAATCCCTGTGGGTAGAATTAAGAAACTGAAAGAGTAAAAAACCTTGCTGGAATTGTACACAGGACTCTGAACAATAGCCAGGATGTGACAGATAAAGGCATGCAAAAAGGGTAATCTTAAAATAGTATGGGGAATTTGAATGTGCAGGTTAATGGGAAAAAAGCAGTTTGCTGGTGGATCCCAAGAGAAGGAAAGCATAGAATTTTTTCAGGATGGCTTCTTAGTACAGCTTGTGGATGAGCTGACCAGGGAAATGGCAATTCTAGATTGGGTATCGTGTAATGAACCAAAGTTGATAAGGTAGGTGAAGGTAAGGGAACCTTTCGGAAGCAGTGATCATAATATGATAAAATTCGCCCAGCAGTTTGAGAGGGAGAAACTAAACTCCGATGTGTCAGTATACCAGTGGAATAAAGGGAACAACAGAGGTACGAGAGAGGAATTGACCAAAGTTGATTAGGAAGGCACACAAGGATGGAGGACGGTAGAGCAGTACTGGCTAGATTTCTGAAAAAAATAAGGAAGGTGCAGGACAGGCATAGTTCAAAATAAGAAAAAATGTTTAATGAAAAAATAACACAACTATGACTGACAAGAGAAGTCAAAGCCCAGAGTAACAGCAAAAGTGTATACAAGAAAGCAAAAATAAGTGGGAAGATAGATGATTTGGAAGCTTTTAAAAATTTACAGGTGGCAATTAAGGAGGTCATTAGGAAGGAAAGACAAACTTTGAAAAGGTAGCAAATAATATCAAAAAGGATATTAAAAGCTTTTTTTTAAAAAAGTATGTTAAGAGCAAAAATAAGGCAACGATAATAGGATTGATAAAAAATGACGCTGGAGAAATTATAGTGGGAGAGGAGGAGAAGGCAGAGGAATTGAAAAAGTATTTTGCATCAGTCTTCACCAAGACAATAGCAGTGTACCTGAATTTCAGGGATGTCAGGGAAGAGGGGCAAGTGCAGTCACGATTATCAGAGAGAAGGTGCATGGGAAGCTGACTGGTCTAAGAGTAGACAAGTCTCCCAGACAAGCTGGAATCCACCCTCAGGTTCTGATAGGAGATGGTGAAGGCATTTGAAATTATAGACTTGTTTGCCATTCATTGAGTGGTTAGAAAGTTGTTGGGAGTCGATTATCAAGGATGACAAAATAGGCCAAAAACAGCAGAGTTTCCTTCAGGGAAAACCTTGCCTGACAAACCTACTACAATTTTTTGAGGAAGCTACAAACAGGCAAAACAAAGAAGATGCGGTGGATGTTGTATATTTGGACTTTCAAAAAGCCTCTGACAAGGCACCACACAAGAGGCTAATTAAATAAGAGTCCATCGAATTACAGGAAAAATACTTACATGGGGAGAGTATTGGCTGATGGGCAGGAAACAGTGCGAATAAAGCAATCCTATTCTGGTTGGTACCAATGATGTTCTGCAGGAGTCGGTGTCGAAGCTACTTCTTTTGACATTGTATGTTAATGATTTGGATTGCAAAATAAATTGCTTTGTGGCAAAGTTTGCAGATGAAATAAAGATAGGTGGAGGGGGAGGTAGTGATGAGGAAAAAAAGATGTGTATAGATTTGGAGACTGGGAAAAGAAGTGGCGAATAAAATGCAATGTTGGAAAGTATATGGTCAAGCACTTTAGTGAAAGGAATAAAAGGTTGACTATTATTTGCATGGGGAGTAAATTCAAACTTTGGAGGTGCACAGGGACTTGGGGGGGGTGGGGGTCCTTGTGCAGGACCCCTAAAAAGTTAACCTCCAGGGCTGAGTCGGTGGTGACAAAGGCAAATACAATTCTGGCATTCACTTCCAGAGGAACAGAATATAAGAGCAGAGATGTGATGTTGAGGTTTTATAAAGCAATGGTGAAACCCAACTTGGAGTATGGGGGAGTATTTTGAGCTTTGGAAAAGGCATTGGAGAGAGTTCAGAGAACATTAAAAAGAATTATTCCTGGAATGAAGGGATTAACATGCAACAAGCGCTTTACTGGCCTTGGACTGCATTCTTGGAGTTCAAAAGAATGAGGAGGACCTCAGAAATATTTGGATAGCATTGATTATGGTAAAGTTATTTCCCATGGTGATGAGTCTAGGACAAGAGGGCACAACTTCAGGATTGAAGAATGCCCATTTAAAACACAGATGGAGATTAATTTCTTTAGCCAGAGAATGGTAAAACTCTGGAATTTGCTACATTGGGCAGATGAGGAGGTGTACATGGCAGAGATTGATAGGTATCTGAATAGTCAAGTATCTAGGCTTATGGAGAAAAGGCAGGGGAGTGGCAATGAGTGGGAGAATGGATCAGTTCATGATGGAAAAGTAGAGTGGACTCAATGGGCCTCCTTCTGCTCCTATATCTAATAAAAAAGGTAATGTTTGACTTCAAGCGCAGAAAAAGATTAGGAAAAGAACAGATGACTTTTAAAAAATGAGATTATAAATCTTGGTGTATGAATCATGAAAATTTGAAATTTTAGAGATGGTGCAAGGGGAAAGAAACGTGGATTTTGTTTCCATCAAACTTTGGAGATAGTTGGTTAGGCTTATACAGTTAAAAATAGCCAATGGGCTCCAGACTTAAATACTCAAGTACAGAAACTACAAAGTTACACTTAACCCATGCAGCACTGGGACTATGACTTCATAAATATGCATTTCTTACTTAAAATTACAAAAGTTCATGAAAGGCAGAAATTTTTTTTTAAGAATGGGCCAAATAGATTTGTAAAGCATAGGAAACAACTATGATTCTTGGAGCAAAAAGATTTAGAAATTGTCTGAAAAAGCTGATGAAGGATGAATACAGCTACCTTTTCACAAAGTTTAATTTAACTGAATGATGCATGAAATATAATGCAATTAAAACAAATATCAATATTTTTTGAAATATTCCTTATATTTCATGATTTATATGTTGTACTATGAGTTTTCTTACAGAGAAGCTTCCAAATGTGAAGACTTGCCCATCCGCTAAGAGGAGTGCTGTATGGTTGCTGCCTGCAGTGACTTGGGTGCAAGGAACTGGTAAACCTTGTACCAATGTTGGAACACCTCTGAAACAAAAATAATATTTAGCAAGGCAATCACAGTAATGACAAACAAAAACAAAAAATCTTAAAGTTTGCATTTCATATTGTACCTTGAATTTACATCTCCATGTCCAAGCTGACCGTGTTGTCCATATCCAAATGTATACACATCACCATTCTCCATTAGAATCACTGCAGGTCATTTATAAAACATCAAAACTCATATTAATAGATATTAGTAACATATAAACATCTATTTTATTCCAAAACATGCAATTATTAATAGGTATTAGTAATATATATATGTATATATATATTTGTATAGCTCCAGAAAATGCAATGATATTCACTAGTTCATATCAATATATCCTTACAATTTCATGTGCAAAAAAAATTGAAATATTTCCTCATAAAATTTCAGAATAAAACAAAATATTTAACTCTCCACAGCAATCGAGTTTATCCAGCAAATAGTTTTGTGATATTTCACAATTGGTTAACTCCTTTTAAATAAGCAAACTTAGTGCAAGAGTGGAACAGTGATAACGGAAGGCTTCACCTCAGACTGGCATGCTATTTTCAGTACAACGGGAGAAGGTGATATTTTGTTGACTCCAAATAAATGTCGTATCTTGTCTGTAACTTTCCTTTTGGCGAGACGTGCTGTACTACTCAGGTGGAAGGATACCACCTCGCCTACTTATGCTCAGTGGCTGAAAAATATTTTGTTTTGTTTACATTCGATATTCAATTAATAATTCTAGCATCAGATTCCAAACATCGTGGGGACTATTTCTGAATTATTATCACAATCTTTGGAAGTTTATTGTTGTTTCTTTCTGTCATGCACATTGTCAGGGGGATGGAGTTTTGATTAATTTTTGATTTTGTTTTCTTCTGATGCTTTTTTTTGTATTTGTATATTATTTTTGTTATTTTATGGATGCAATATACTATGTTAATTTGTGTAATTTTTTACTTACATTTTGCATTCCATATAAACTAGCTTGGTTTTTTTGTGTATAAAATCAAAAATATTTTAAAAAGAAAGACTGGCATAAGGAGGTGATAATGTTTGAATCTTTGTGATCAAAATATTTCTTGGAAGAAATGCGAGCTACTATTTTGGGAACACCTAGTATCAAGTTTAGAAGAGATACTGAGGTAAAAACAATGAGAGAAGGGCTGACATCAACAAGATGAGAGCAGAAGAACTAAACAATGAACAGCCTTTAAAGAGAAAATCGTTGAGACAATCTAGAATAAAATAGGACCACAAGAACATAAGAAATAGGAGCTAAAATGGGCCATCTGGCCCATACAGTGCATTCAATAAGATCATGGCTGATCTGATGAGAGGCTCATCTCCACCTACCTGCCTTTTCCCCATATCCTTTCATTCCCCCACTCAAAAAAAATCTACCCAACCTTGACTTAAATATATTTACTGAAGTAGCCTCCAACAGCCAGAGAATTCCACAGATTCACCACTCTCTGGGAAAAGCAGTTCCTCCACATCCATCTTAAAAGTACTACCAGAGAACATCACAGCACTGAAAAAATGCCATTTGGCTCTTCTAATCAGTGCCAACCATCATTCTGTTAGTCCCACTGACATATTCCCATTCCAGAAACCTCCAGACCGCTCCTATTTGTCCAATTTATTCCTAAAACTTATGATTGAGCCTGCATTCACATCAGATGGCAGCTCATTCCACACTCCCATCACCCTCTGAGTGAAGAATTTTCCTCTAATATTCCCCCAAACCTTTCAGCTTAAAACTATGACCTCTCATATTTATCTCCCCCAATCTGTGGAAAAAGCCTACTCACATCCACTCTGTCTATACCTCTCATAATCTTGTAAACCTCGATTAAATCTCCCCTCATTCTTCTTCGCTCCAAGGAATAAAGTCCTAACCTGCTTAATCTTCCCCTGTAACTTAACTCCTGAAGACCCAACAACATTCTACTAAATCTTCTCTGCACTCTTTCAATCTTATTGATATCCTTCCTGTAGTTAGGCACCCAGAACTGCGCCCAGCCCTGAATTTATTTATTGTTTTAAGGTGGTTTATATGAACGTTTTCACTGTGACGCTGCTGCAAAATGAATTTGGTGACTTGTTCATGACAATCAATTCTGATTCTGTATGTTGACTCCCTGGGTCTAGTTTCAGCTACTAGCAGAAACAACTTGCCTCTCTTATGCCTTTCATTACTTGTTTCGATAAGATCCCCTCTCATTCTTCTAAATTTCAGCGAGTACAGCCCCAGACAATTTCTCCTCATATGCTAACCCCCTCATCTCAGGAATCAACCTGGTGAACTTCCTCTGCTCCACCTCCAAAGCCAATACATCCTTCCTCAAGCAAGGAGATCAGAACTGCATGCAGTTCTCCAGATGCGGCCTCACCAGTACCCTGCACAATTGCAGCATAACCTCCTTGCTCTTGCAATGAAGGCTAATATTCCATTTATTTTCTTGATAACCTAATGCACCTGTAAACCAATATTTGCTATTCATGAACAAGCATTCCCAAATCCTTCTGCACAGCAGTATGCTACAATTACTTTCCATTTAAATAATCTTATTGATTTTTCTTAGAAAGTGGATAACCTCACATTTACCAACATTGTACTCCATCTGCCAGACCCTTGCCCAATCACAACCTATCCATATCTCTGTCTGCAGACTCTCCGAATCCTCTGCACAATTTACTTTTCCACTCAGTTTAGTGTCATCAGCACTAAAGACGGGTCATGTATATGGCAGTACCACGGCTTTCGGTGTAAAGGGCTACACTCTGTCCCCTCTTCCAGATCATTTATATATACTGTGAACAGCTGCAGGCCCAGCCCTACACACCACCAATTGCCAACCAGGGAAAACACCCATTATCCCAACTCTCTGCTTTCTATTTCTTAACCAATCCTCTCCATATGCTATCACCCCAAATTCTATGCATTCTTATCTTATGAATGCCTTTCATGCAGCACCTTAATTGAACCCCTTCTAGATATCCAAGTAAACAACCCCATCCCCTCTATTCTACTGCACTCATTATACCCTCAAAGAACTCCAGTGCGTTTGTCAAACATGACCTGCCTTTGCTGAATCCATGCTGCATCTGCCTCATAGATCCATTTCATTTCTTCTTCAATGATAGTTTCAAGCACTTTCCCAACTACAGATGTTAAACTATCTGTCCTATAGTTCCCTTCCTTTAGCTTGCATCTTTTTTTGAACAGTGGTGTGACATTCGTCATCTTCCAGGACCTGCCCAGAGTCCAGAAATTTTTTGTAAATTATCTCCAAACCCTCTACTATAATTTGTGCCATTTCTTTCAGTACCCTGGGACGCTTTCCATCAGGACCACGGGACATCTATCATTAGGCACACATGTTTGCTAAACATTACCTCTTTTGTGATAGCTATTTTATCCAGGTCCTCAATTCCATTGCATCCATAACCTGTGTATTTGGCATGGTAAACATATCCTCTGCTGTGAAGACTGACAGACAAAAAATAGTCTTTCAAAGCCTCAGCCATTTCCTCATTACCCAATATCAATTTCCCCTTCTCATCCTCCTAGTGATATCCTTCCTGTAGTTAGGCACCCAGAACTCACTTTTTTTTTAAATTTTTTTATTTTTCACACCATAAATCACATTAGCCATGATATACACTATTTCTTTTTCACACATATACAGTGACTTTTTCTCCCCCCCCCTCCTCCCAAGCCACCCCCCCACCCCCCCTCTCATCCATTTTAGGTATACAATCTAGATTGCATTAAGCCAGTCAGACAATGTTGTCATTCAACAAAAATACACCAGAAATTCTACTGAGTCCATTCTTTTCTTTCCTTCTCCTTCCATCAACTTAGGTAATGTTTGTCCCCGGTAGGTTTTCGCTATTGTATTTAATGTAAGGCTCCTATACTTGTTCGAATATTTCAATATTATTTCTTAACCTATATGTTATTTTTTCTAATGGAATACATTTATTCATTTAAATTTAGTAGTTTCTTCCTTTTAATTTGGTTATGTATTCCATTAATATTTAAAGTCATATAGTTCAGCGTAGCCCTTTTATATTTTGTTTATCTTCTCTTTCCGTTTTTCCATCATTACCTTTCCTCCTTTTCCATTTCTGTTTTCTTATTTTCAACTCTTTATAAGACAACATTCCTACAACATCCAACATTTTCCTTATTCTCCTATTTCTATCTTATTTATCCCCAAACTCCCCTTCCCCTCCTGAGTTGTCCTTTATCCCTTGTCGGACAACCACATCTCCCCTCTCCATTTGGATTTGCGAATTCACTCGCAAGCGTCAACTGATTTTGCAGTGACCGCTATTTCCCCTCACCCCGCCCCCCCCAGAAAAGATTTCACTTTTCATATGTCACAAAGGTCACTCTTTTAATTCCCTCCTTATTCTCTCTATTCCATTACCTTCCCTTATTAATTCTTGTCTATACTATCTATATTTTCCTCTAAGTACAGATACATTCATATATGCACATTGTCTCTATTCACTCTTATACCTCTTTACCCGCATACATATCAATCGTGGTCATTTTTACCCTCATTACCCGTCTTCATCCCTCAGTCTATTTTTGTCTTTACCCACATACATATCAATCGTGATCATTTTAACTCTCATTACCCGTCTTCCTCCCTCAGTCTATTTTTGTAATTGTTCTGCAAATTTTCGTGCTTCTTCTGGATCCGAGAATAGTCTGTTTTGTTGTCCTGGAATAAATATTTTCAATACCGCTGGATGCTTTAGTATAAATTTATACCCTTTCTTCCATAAAATCGCCTTTGCTGTATTGAACTCTTTTCTCTTCTTTAGGAGTTCAAAACTTATATCTGGATAAATGAAGATTTTTTGCCCTTTATACTCCAGTGGTTTGTTGCCCTCTCTTACTTTTTCCATTGTCTTCTCCAGTACCTTTTCTCTTGTAGTATATCTTAGGAATTTTACTACAATAGATCTTGGTTTTTGATGTGGTTGTGGTTTAGAGGTCAATACTCTATGTGCCCTTTCTATTTCCATTTCTTGCTGTAGTTCTGGACATCCTAGGGTCTTAGGGATCCACTCTTTTATAAACTCCCTCATATTCTTGCCTTCTTCATCTTCCTTAAGGCCCACTATCTTTATGTTATTTCTTCTGTTATAATTTTCCATTGTATCTATTTTTTGAGCTAGTAGTTCTTGTGTCTCTTTAGTTTTTTTATTAGATTCCTCCAATTTCTTTTTTAAGTCTTCTACCTCAATTTCTGCTGCTACTGCCCACTCTTCCATCTTGTCCATTTTCATTCCCATTTCTGTTAAGGTCATCTCTATTTTATTCATTTTCTCTTCTGTGTTGTTTATTCTTTTTCTTAAATCCTTAAATTCCTGTGTTTGCCATTCTTTAAATGACTCCATGTATCCTTTAATAAGAGAAAGTATATCCTTTATCTTGCCTTTCTTTTCTTCTTCTATTTCACTATACTCTTCCTCTTCTTCTTCCTCTGGGTTGGCCATCTGTTGTTTCTTTGGTGCCCTTTCCTTCTCTTCTTTCTTGTTTCTATTGTCTTCTGTGGTCTCTTCTTGCTGCAGGTGTTCTGCAGCTGTCGTTGCCGGCTGTGGAGATCGACTCCCCAGCTGGTCCCCCCTCCCGTCGGTGTGTTTTTTTTCATTCGCATCGCGCATGCGCGGTTGCGCACTTTTACTCGGCTCAGCGAGTCATTTTTGTAGTCCATTATTTACCGACCTGAGGGAGCGGGTTTCTCTCTCCGCAGCGGGCCTCTTCGGACAGGTAAGGCCTTCACCTTTTTCCTCCTTTGTCTTCTCTTCCTCTCTTCTTACCGTTGCTTTCGATTTTTCTTTTTTTGTCGCCATCTTCTTTCCACCTTTATACTCACTTTTCTGTAACTTTTATTTCTGTGCCTTTGTGTTTTCCTTTGTTTTTCCCGACTTTTCTGGAGAGGGCTGGAGTTCACCGTCCGGCCACTACTCCATCACGTGACTCCTCCAGGCACCCAGAACTCACTTTATGCTCACTTTATCCACCCTTTTCTGATTTGTATAAATATGACCATTAAAGCCAGAGGTCCCTGAGTGACCAGAGAGAGCAAAGTAAAACAGAAAATAAAGAGCATATGCAGATGTCAGATTGATAAAAGAAGTTCCGATCAGGCTGATGAAAGAAAATGGAAAGTAAGAGAGGCAAAGAGAAAAAGGACAGCAAGTAAAATTAAATTCTGGAACATAGGTGTGTAAACAGTAACCAAGTAGTAAAAGACAAGGCCAATCAAAGACTAAAAAGAAAATGAGGTTATCAACCAGAATGCCCTACATCAGCAAAGGAAGCTATACTTCAGAGACTTGTTGGGCAAAAAATTGACATAGGTACCAGAAAACATGGAATATACTTTAAGTGGATAAATTATCCAGCCGAGATTGTGATGGAAGAGTGAAAATGGTAATATTGGCTACAATTGTCTAAATGTGTGCTGTTACATAAATGGTACCAGAAGATTGGAGAATTGCGAACATTAACACTTCAATCAATAAAATAATGCCGAGATAAACGCAACTACATCAAGCCAATTAGTTTAATCTAGTGGTGAGGAAACTCCTGTAAATGTTCAAGGAGATAAATTAATGGCTTAGACAAGTATAAATTGATTTTAAAAATCCATGCTGGCTTTTCCTGCAAACTAACAGTGTTTAATTAAGTTGGTAAAGTTTGTTTTGAGGTAGCAGAAGGTTCATTAGGGGAATTCATGGAGTGTATCTAGACTTCCAAAAGGCAATGCATGCTAAATGGTGGTGCTGCCAGGGCCGCTTTAACAGCAGTGCTGCTGCTTGTGTAGACCAGGGAGAGGGGAGAGTGGAGATCGGAGATGCAGCTCTTCTCCAAAGGGTTCAACCACCTGATCCTAATGCCAGCTACTCCATATGGGTGTTAAATGGCCTGTTGTAGGAGTCAATGGTGTTTATAAAACTAAAATCCTACAACCTCGGGGTCGCTGACCAAGATGACGGCCCCTGCGCTCTGCAGCAGCCATGAGAGGAATAGTGAACTGGCGCAGGACACCAGTAATGGGGAAAGCACCACCCCAATGATGACCCTACAGAACAGTGACCAAGGCAATAGATCAGTGAAGGTTCGGCAGCCAAAGGATTCACATAGGCTGCGGTGACTTGCAGTCGGGAGGCATGCCAGGTCTGCTGGGGACTGACTCATGGGAACCAGATATTGGAGCCAGGATTTGAGAGGGAGCTGGGGGCAAGAAGGGCTTCCAAAGGGCCTTGGGGGCTGGTCTTTTTTAAAAATATAATATTGAAGGTTTGCATCTGGAGCTTGGGTTGTCGAACAGGAGTCTATGCAGCTGCAGGAGGCAAATCTATGGACACTCAGTAGCCCTTTACACCGAAAGCCATGGTACTGCCATATACATGACCCGTCTTTGGAAGCCAGCTTGTTTGTTCACACAGAAAAGATAAAAGCCATGAGTCCCATTACACAGCAAGCCGGCTTCCCAAAGCAAAAGAGGCAGGACGTGTAGCACAGCACCATTGGTGCCTAGTGTGATGTTGTGTTGTGTTGAGAAAAGAATCAGATTCGGTGGATCTGGACATAAGGGTTTGCAATCACATGTAGCTTTTATTAACATAATTATAGAAGAGCATGGGAAAATGTTACGGGAATAAAGCACACACACAAAGTTTATAAAGGAGTGTAGGAAAGTGTTACAGGAATAAAGCATACACACACACACACAGTTTATAAAGGAGCATGGAAAATTGTTATAATGCTATGCATAGTTTATAAATGGTTGACTATTTCTGTTGATTTTAGCAATTTCCACAGACATACAAACCTAAAAAATACAATTGTTATGGCTGCTGAGATTGAGGTTACAGAATGGTTTTGCATTATACCAACTGTAGCTATCTGCCAACACATGCATACCATCTTATTAAGTGTCTATAAATGTTCCATGGTTGATATTATAGGTAATCAAATTGTAATCTGAACTAATGCATGAGATATGCTTTTCCTGCCAACTTCAATTGGCATTTACAAGGGCAGGCTAAGGCTAATTGTATTCAGCACCCCTTCAGTACACTTTTATCAGACCATAAGACATAGGAGCAGTAACTGTGTACTGTTTAACATTTCCCCACGTTCTTCTACAAATTGTTGTGTGTTAATAAAAGCTACGTGTGATGGCAAACCCTTGTGGCCAGACCCATTGAATCTGATTCACACAGGTGGTGCAAACAGTCGCACACTATGCACCAAGTAGTGTCCACCATTCTGTTTGCTACCATGAACCTTTTCTGGACATGACATCATCTTCACTTGCCATTTTGACCCGGCAACATGGGTTTACCATTTTAGATTGGTCCCACTGCTAAGAGTACCTATCTTGGCAAATCGAAGACGTGCAAGTCTAGACCCACTCCCTCTCCCCCCCCCCACCCCCACAATCAGACTTCAAATCTTTCTCTTTATTTATTTTTTTTACAGAGCTCAAAAGCCAGATAAAACCCAGCTTTCAAGCTCTGTGCAAAAGGGGCAGACTATTGATTGCTTCTCTTTCTCTCGTACTGTAAGGGGTGCCAGGCAACACTAATGGTGACTCTGTCTGTCTTACAACAGGTAGAAGGCAATTTTGTGTATTATTACGTCCTGTATTATTATATGACAATGAAAGAATCTTGAAGTAATGCACATTTGGCCTATCATACAGATTAGTCCAAGGGGTGATCTGCAGCATTGATAGAAAATTAGCAAAATGACAGCAAGGTGAATCAGACTGAAAGAAAACAAACAAAGGTGAAGCCCAGAATTCAGCAATGAGGTCCCTCCCTGTTTTTCTAAATATTAACGACTTCAATTTGAATGCAGAGAACTTTCCAAATTTGCAACTTGGTTAACTGTGCGGAGGATAGTAATAGATTTTGAGTGATAGAAAGATTGATGGAATAGCAAGCAATGGTCTGACAAAGTAATCTAAAAGAAACCTTTAACTTTACTGATCCATCAGCAGCTCTGATTCTCTTCAGTGTTCAAATAATGATCACGCAAATACATCTTTTAAATTTAAGTTTATAAATGTAGAATTGTTTTAAATATGAGCCAGCTCTTTTACATGACATAACTTTTACTGAACAAAATGTGTACCTGTGAATACTATGAGCTTTCAGCTTTGGACTTGTTAATAAGACACACTTTATTAATATTAATACATTTCCTTATAGGATTACAATTCTAGATTAACTATGCATTATTCTTGAGATGTCAACATTGCAGTAATTTTGGATCAACTTTTCTACAAATTCCAATTTACAATAAAATACATGAATTTGTACACTTTCTGGAAATTTAAAGAAAATTTCTACATTAGAAATTCTAGTAATAGGAGCACTAATAGAATGCAGGATATTGAAACCTCTTAATGGGACAAAGAGTTGTGGGTGTTACAGAATTATGCTATTATTAATCTTTAGGTTATAATACATATTTTAGAGGGATACCTTGTGGGTTGGAAACCAGGAAACACACACAAAGACACTTACACTCAAATAACACATACTGGAGACTATTTGTCTGAAGCTGGAGAGCCATAAAAGAGTAAAAGCCATAAAAGTTCCATAGAAATACTGAAGACCACTAATGTTTACTCAGAAAGACATCTGGTCAAAAAAAAACCATTTGCTTCATGAAGTGGTTTCTGAAGAAATGATACTTCAGAGCCAGTAGTGATGTCATGTCATGTGATTACGAAACTTCAAGAAAACATCTTTAATATGATGAACATTTTCATCTGGTCAGAAATGCAATGGCATTCTATGTGAAGGACTGTTGTTGTGCTCTCCATATCTGGGGAGGGACACAGAATTGGAGTGGCTTCAGAAAGGATGGCTACTTTGCTGCTTCTCTTTGTCAAGAGAGAGTGCAGTGCTGCTGTGGCCATTTTAATGGTCACATTTGACTAAAAGAAAGCAAGATCATTTTGCAGTTGAATAATAACTAATCTGATGGTGATTTCATTTAATCTTTGCCTAGGTTTGTGAAAGCATCACAGAAATCACAAGTTCCGTTACCTATACACAAGAGAGGGGATTTATGAAATCATTGATTTGTGAAATCATTTCATATGTGAAATCATTCATCTCTTTGAAAGCAACTTGACAAGAATTAATGAGTTTTAAGAAATTTGATGACTTGGTGTCTCAACTGCATAATTACTTCTGAACAGCAGTTTTTAAAAGCTATGGGTTTCAACACAAGATTTCTGAGACTGAATTGTGAATCTGACTTTTCAAAATTGTGTCTGAGTTCTAATGGTTAGAGTTCTGCCACACACATATACACATTTGCTCATAGTTGGGGGTTAAGTTTAGAGTTAAGTAAGATTTTATATTATTAATAGTAATTAATAAAAAATATTGTTTTGAAGATACCACTGACTTGGTGAATGTCTATTGCTGTTGGCCTCAGTCGTAATATGGGATTCATCAAAATGGTCAGTCAGTGATGATTAAATAGAACTCATCTGTAAATCATCTGTAATTAGGTAGTGTATATAATAAAAGGTATCCCAGGGAAACAATTTGTAAGTATATTGCAAGTTAATCAGATGCAACTGAGAGATCATGCATTAAAGCTTTTGAACTTCAGGAACAAAAAGAACTTCCAGTCCCACACATTCCTTCAACAAATTAATTTACTGAAACTGAAGCAAAATTAATTTCTGGAGAATGACATAACATAGGAATTAGTTCTCCTTTTCCTTCTATTTATTCTGATCATAACAAAGCATGCATACCTGAGTGGTGGAATCCACAGCTAATCTGGATGGCCTGGAGCTCATAATCAAGACATACAGCACCTGGAGGGTATGTTGTAATCTTGCTGGTGTCTTTGTCTCCCCTTTCTCCATTAACATCTGAAAATGAATGTTCAACTTCACAATGATTGGCAACATCAAAACACAGAGAGAAACTAATAGCAACAATTGAGCCTGATAGTTCTACAAGATTCTCAGTCATAACCCATAGAAACTTGGGTTTCAACGCAAAGCCAAAACACACTTTTTGGAAATATTAAAATGGTCTCCTTTGTACTTTCCCAGTATTTTTCATTTATGAATGCACTCTTTTTGATCATTTGAAGAGAGTGATGATATATTGCCCGCAACAGAGTAGGAAAATCTACAACATTTAAATCTATTCAATTTTCTTACAACTATCTTTACCTTTTTTTTTTAAAGAGTAGTGAAGCAAAGGATAAACACGATTGTGTGAATGTAATTATATTAAAATTTACAAATCATTACATGACATAATTCCATAATCGCTAAAATGGAACAAAAATGTCCTTTGTAACTGATGAAAAGTAGTAAAAACACAAAAATAATGGAGGAACTCAGTAGGTCTCGAAGTGTCTACAGGAGGTAAAAAAAAAGATACAACCAACCTTGAGCCTGAGCCTGCGAAGAAAAAAAAAGCAAACAGACCACTGAATAAAAAAGGCTAGGGGAGAAAGGAAGCAGCAGCAGAGGGCTGACAGAGGCCAACAGACAAAAGGTGATAATTAGACAGGATAGGAAAATTGGACAGGATCATTGGATAGGAGGACAGGAGAGGAAAGGTGAGAATTAATTGGGGAAGGGGGTGGCTCTGTGAATGCAGAAATTGGGTGCTGACGGAAACCGGAAAAGTCAATGTTAATGCTATCTGGTTGGAGGGGGGGTGGGGGGGGGGGGGAAGGGGGGGTTGTCCAGATAAATACAAAGTATTGTTTCTCCAATGTTTTCGTGGTCTCAGGCTGGCAGTGCACGTGACCACAGACAGACATTTCTGCATCAGAATGAGGCAAGGAAGTGAAGTGGAGATCCAAGCTATTAAGGCGAACAAAGCTACTAATTTTTTACCACCTATTTAATGCATCATCTATTTGCAGTATGTGTATTTTAGGGAAATATGTTTTCTATTGGCTGGCTGACTTGAAGATTCACTCTCTCACTATCGACCAGAATCTATTCTATTTATCTTTAAAGATTTTATTTGGAGACATTAAATTTCATTTTGGTTTATGCACAAAATAAGCCATTTAATCTGACTAATGGAAAAATTAGAGAAATAGTTTAGATACAAGAGGGTACTTCATGATTTAACACTGTAAATTTATTAAAGAATGAAGCAATCTCCCAGTGTGCATCCAGTCCCTCTCTGATGCAGAGATCACAAAAGGTGCACCAGATGTAATAGATGACCCTTGCAGATTTACTAGTAAGATTCACTTGGAAGGACTTTTTGGAGCCTGGAATGGTGACGAGGAAGGAGGTGAGTTATGGAGGAGGTGGTCCTTACAAAAGCCGGAGAGGAGATGTGTCTGGTGGTCGGATCATGAAGTAGGTGGCATGGTAGGTGCAGACATGAGGAATCCAGTCCTTTTTGGATGTAGGGGTGGCCCTCCTGGCCAGGGCAGTTTGGATAATGCAGGACATGCAGGAAATGGAATCCTTCCCGGGAACAGGGTGTTATGATGTGCAGTTGAGGTCTATAGATAGATAGTTCTATCTATGAAAATCTTTTTGAATAATGTTCCCTTTGGACGACAACTGAAAGGCTAAATGAACCTTTCTGGGTGCAGCTGCCACTTGTATTCACATACATTTGTACAAAATATACCAAGATATTTATGGGTCATTTGAGCTTTCCAATCCAATTTGCTTGAGTCTGTCAGGTATCTGACTGATAACAGAAACCCATGGTGAAGAATCCAGAAAAGTTGTACCTATTTCAGGCAGATTGGATTGGCTCACAAAGTGCCCATTCCCTTCATTTGAATCATTCCATTTGCTGATACTCAGATTGACAAAGCCATTAGAATTGCATAGAATGTAATATCAAACAAAAAGCCAGGAACACCATTTTTTGGCTCTCATGGCTTTTCCCCAGACTAAATGTTCAAACTGTGTCTTCAACCAGAGATTCAGATTAAATGGCTTCCAGTTCAAATAAATGTGCCAGTGATAAAGCAAACAGGTGACACATAGATTTGGCATATAGCTAAAACATTGAGACAAATGATTTACAATGCAGTATACCCTGCTCCTGAAAGTGGATTTCATTTACTTCTGCATTTTACGCACTTTCCTTGATTAAACTTTGCACCTAATGGTCTTGGTCAATTCATTAAGCTGCATGACCATAAATGGAAGGCTGCATTAATTTAATAAAAGTACTCTTGACTGAAGATGCAAATAAAATGAAAGACTTGGTCAAGAAGGAAACATTTTTATTGAAGTATGTTTGAATGTGATTGAACTTTACATGATTTTGAACAAACTAATTTTCACCTAAAAATAAGAATTGTAAACACATTCTGACATGGGATTAAGTACTGGTCTATATTTGACAAAAAGGAAATGAAAGACTCATTGACAAACCTGAAAGAAAAACAGGAACCAAAAATTCCAGTTCTAATGTTCAATATTTATAAGAAAAAAATAGTCTGTTTTTTGCTGGGATTTATGTAACGAAGAGCATTTTCACTGAAGTAACAAGTTCAGTAGAAGTACAAAATGAAGTCATAAGGAATCAATCCTATTGATGTGCAGTTTTAGCATTCCCTGCTTGCAAATAATAGAACCCGATAAAAAGTGTGCAATGGCTTTATGATTAATCCTTGTACACAATCACACAATTGTTCAATAAAAATAAAAAATAGTAAAATCTAAAAAGATGCTGCCACTATGTTTACAAAATATTAAGAGCAAAAATACTCAACAGTAACCGCAAGAGCAATTACACAGCTCAGTTAAGATCTTTCTGAAAGAATACATATCAAAGTATCAGAGGTTTCCTGTCATGTTTGGTGAGAACAACCTTGAAATGATTTTAAAAGCACCACATTCAATAAAGCTATGCTTCAATTAAAGTTTAGTTTCATATCATTGTCTGAATACATTTTTAAAGAAGCCTAATGACAATACTAATATATTGTTTCGTAAATTCCTGTGAGCATTTAAATTGTAGAGGAAAAGAATGTTTAGCTTGAGCCAGAACAGTGCAGAATTGTGCTCCATTTGGCCAAATCACATAGTAATTAGAGATTAGCAATGCCATTGCATCTTAATTTCAAAGAAAATTAATTAACCCTATTCAAGTACACTTTGTATAAAGAGTTTAGGTTCAAGAGAAAAAAAAATCATACATTTAACTCTTTTTTGTCAAAAATCAAAAGCGATCTGATTTTCCATCTGCCCAAGTCAATAGATGTCAAATGGTGAAAATTTTTGTACACAGCAATTTACAGAAGTAATCATGAAGTGTATCTAAAGTGTTTCTCTATTTTTACCATTAGTTAGATTGAATGGCTTGTTTTATGCACAGACCAATATGAAATTTAATGACTCCAAATAGAATCAAATCAAATAGATTCCAGTCAATAATGATTAAATCATGTCAGTCAATAGACAATGGAACCCCTAAAATACAAATACTGCAAATAGACAATGCATTAAATAAGTGTTAAAAATTATAGAAACTAATCACTTTCAATCAAGACAATTTGACTGGAAAGAGTTCATTGCAACTTCATCTCAAATCAGCAGGGAAGTTTTATTTCAAGAGAAAATAGAAAGCACAAATACAATGCATGTTATACAATGTACAGCAACCTGTAAGTTGAGTAACATTTTAGCACATAATTTATTCTCCTTCTCTGCCAAACCATCTCTATTCAAAATAGAATTGCATAATTTGAGAACAAAACAATGAAGTACAAAATCTTTCTTGAACAAAATAAAACCATGTCCCCATTCCATCTCACCGATCTTAAACCAAAAACATAACTTTCTTTTTGGGTTGATCAACATTAAGACATCAAAACCAGAATCAGTTTTGTACAGTTGTCCACTTTAGACAAAGATTCAGCTGACAGAAGAATATGACTGGCAAGATTGATGGTAGTCTTCCAGCCAGTAAGGAAGGGTGACTAAGTACCTTTATGCTTGTCCCGTTTATGCTTTAGCTTTGCTGGAAGGGATCTTAGTCTGGCTATGGCCTGTTCTCGATGATTCAAATAAATGGGACCAGGAAATACAATGGGGCCTGAGGAGAAATAACTTGCACATGCATAGGAAATCTCACAAATGAAATAACAAAAAATATATTGTTTGTCGATAATATAAAAGGGAAATGGCAACCACACGATATGAGACATGAATTAAATGATACACAAAAGTTATGAAATAGGAAACTAAAATGCCTATGAACTGTAATTTGATAAGAGTATAAATTAACAATAAATTTCAAGCAAATTCTGCTATGTTGTTTAGTGACAGCATCAGGACTCAATTCAATCTTGTACACTGTTCAAATTGGCTTTATAAAGTGGCAATTTGGAATTATTTTCATGTTAAAAAAAATACTTAAAATATCTATTTAAAAAAAACATACCACATTGAGAATTTAGTTTCATATATCTTGATAAATGTAAAAAGATTCCATATTTTGTTGCAGATGTATTTAAAAAACTTCAAGAATACATATCAAAGTATCAGAGGTTTCCTGTCACGTTTGAATTTTTATTTTCAAAGTTTCATGGGAGAACAGAAAATATAATTTTCCACCAAATATACAAAATTATGAGGGGCTGAGATATGGTGGACAGGTAGCACCTTTTCCCTGAGGTGACAGTAGCAAATACCATAGGAGGTATTTTTTTGTTACTCAGTGGTAGGTGCAGGTGGAGGCTGGTACAATAGGGACATTCCATAATACCTTTAGGCACAAGGATATAATAAAATTAGGTGGTTATGGTGTGAGGATGGGGAAAAATTAAATTATTATGGAAAACATTAACATTTTGATCTGAAGAGTCTGTACTGTGCTGTAATGTTCTATGGGTTTTTTTTTAATTTTGCTTTCTCAACTTCAAGAATACATATCAAAGTATCAGAGGTTTCCTGTCACGTTTGGTGAGAACAACCTTGAAATGATTTTAAAAGCACCACATTCAATAAAGCTATGCTTCAATTAAAGTTCAGTTTCATATCATTGTCTGAATACATTTTTAAAGAAGCCTAATGACAATACTAATATACTGTTTCGTAAATTCCTGTGAGCATTTAAATTGTAGAGGAAAAGAATGTTTAGCTTGAGCCAGAACAGTGCAGAATTGTGCTCCATTTGGCCAAATCACATAGTAATTAGAGATTAGCAATGCCATTGCATCTTAATTTCAAAGAAAATTAATTAACCCTATTCAAGTACACTTTGTATAAAGAGTTTAGATTCAAGAGAAAAAAAAATCATACATTTAACTCTTTTTTGTCAAAAATCAAAAGCGATCTGATTTTCCGTCTGCCCAAGTCAATAGATGTCAAATGGTGAAAATTTTTGTACTCAGCAATTTACAGAAGTAATCATGAAGAAGCGTATGGGAAAATGAATGTAATTCAGTAACATTTACTGTTCTACTCAGCGTAACATTATGTGCCTCTGATGTTGAGATGCTGTTCTTTGAATGTAATGTAAAAGTTGAGCATCCTCGATCTTTTTCAGAAATTCAGGCAGATTTGTAAGATTCCTTACCACTACTTTAACAGAACCAGGAATATCTAATAGAACCATCTAATATTTATGTGTGTCAAGATCAAAAACAAATTAATTGTTTTTTTTTCCTCTACAATTTAAATACTCAAAACTATTTTGAGGCTTTTATGATCTTTCAGCTCTTGCTGCTGAGTTGCCTGGATAAAAATAACTATTTATGAAGCAATGCAAGTGACTGAAAGATGTCTTCGGAACCGTATCTATTTGAAATGTATCCTATTATTTAATGCATGGAATATTGAAGTCTCTGAAGATAACACACTTTCCAGCTCTCAGTGAAGGCAACAAAGTGGGCAAACAGCTGTGTTACATGTTAACTCAACTAAGCAACTGAGAATATGCATACCAAATGAAGGGACTTCCTTTGAAATGAAAATATTTCTTTTAAAGTATCATCCCCTGCCTCTCTTTCCCTCCATTGTTCAAAATCCTTTAGCACTACAATTGCACAAGATCTTTTAATTGCCACTGTCTTTCTGGGTCAATGACAGTGAAATTAATAGTGTTTGCATATTTATACATTATAAAGCTGACAGCAATTTTGGGATTTCATCAAGCACCATTTAGAAAAGAATTGCTGTCAGCAATTCAACCCTCCTCCAGTAGTCATCTAGCTTGGAGCCTTCCCCATTGACATTCAACTAATTACTAAAATTGGCAAGAAATAATCCCATCAAGATTTCCCTGAAAACATTAATTTGTCACATGCAGTCTACTTTTTAAATGAGATACCAAACTATAACGAACCAGCTTTTTATCCTGAAGGACTATTTTGCATTTTTGTATTGCAGTTCACTTATATTTCAAAATAAGAAATTATATTTCTTTAAGATTTATTAACAATGTGCTTTTTATATGCTTAAAATTGTTATTAAAGGTGGCATTTTTTTTTGTCTCTGGTTAACCATCTGCCCTTTAGTCCATTAACTAAACAATCATCTTTTCTTGTTCATTTGTGGGATGTCTCTCTTGCTGGCAAGGCCATCAATAATTGCAAATTCCAAACTATCCTGGGAAAGATGACGACAAGCCACTGTCTTGAAGTGCTGCAAGCATTTTTTGTGGAGGACCTCCCACAGCATAATGTAGAGAGTTCCGAAATTTTAATCCAGGAATGATAAAGGATGGTAATGTACTTCTATATCAGAATTGCTGAAAGATTTGAACAGAATGTGTAATATCAATGCTTTGTATCTCTCATTCTTGTCTATCAGAGTGGGTGACAGAGGAATTGAGGGACATGGGGAGGTATAAGGCTTGAAAACACTGTTGAAGAAAGCTCAATAACATCACAATTGTTGAGCTCCAGAAATCTCAGACCCGATGTCATATAGCAACAGAAAGAGGTAAACTTCTCATCTCAGAAACTGTAAAATAATGGTTTGCCGTTCTCTTTGTGTTTGACAGCAAGCAACACTCTCCTAATGGTCATTTCTAGGCTATTCCCTTTTGACATGTCATCATACTTTGTTTTATAAGCACTTTTAGCTTGATTGCACTGAAAGTATTCCATGAATTCAATTTAAGATATCCTTGATTCAAGTAAAGTAAAAACCACTGGTATTGGCACCTATGAGGATTGTTAGATGCTGGATCAGTGATATTTCTGGTTGCTTGAGACTTACTCTTACAATGCCTAACTAATATAGCTGCATTAAGCATAAATATTTTAAAAGACAAAACATTATATTGTACTTACACTGAACAAACTTCACTTGCATGAATATATAAACCTCAAAGTATTTTACTTTATTTTCAGTCACATTCTATGAAAACATTTAACTATCGCTGCATCTGCAGGTTCCTCCCCCTCTGCACAGCCGTCTGAAAATTTAACAATAACATTAAAGATAATTAACCCCCCTTTCCCCCAAGTTTACAAATAAAGCCTCTGACCAGGGTGACTCTTACTAAGCAGGGATAAGGAAACACTTTAGAAGAGTCACTCCAACGGTGAGCGGCATCAACCTGAGCGACACCATTGCTGTTTCACACAACTTTATTTAAACAGCTGCTACGAGTAAAGCACAAGCAAGGCACTTCACTGACTGAATATATTACTTCAGAGAATTTACTTTAACTATTTTAAACTTATGTAATTTTTACCTATTATTTTATTTTATTCTTATTTATTTTAATTTTTAAAATTTATTTTCTTTTTTTTGCTGGTTGCTTGAATTCCAGGTGCCGGGGGTTTTACTGTATTTTTAGTTCAATTTCTTCAGTAACAATAAGGTACTATATATTAAGCCCGTAGATATTTGCTGGTAGTTTAAATGGGTAGAATAATGGGCAATTAATTCTGTTGGTTTAATCAAACAAGAAACCTACAACTCTACAGGGTGGAGTCCTACAATTAAAATTGATTCAGGATGTCATTCAAAATTTAGCTTTTAATACTGTGCATAATTAAGGAAAATTAACATGTTCAGCCTACAGACTAATTACAATATGTAAATATCATCTTTACTCATATCTGAAAACACAGCTTCAGAAAGATGCCAACCACTATGCAAGCCTTTGTAGAAGACCTACCTCTTGCTTCTTCCAGCCTGTGTCTTCTACTCAGTCGCTGTCTCTTTTCTTCTTGCCTCAGATGAATATGTTCTTCTATGTTAACTCCAGGCGGGACAGGTCCCGCTGAAGAGATCAAAATCAACAAAAATAAAAACAATGCCAAGATATTCCATTCAAACATCTCTTCAATATTCTCAGCTTCATTTAAGCTTGTAGCAAAGACACAAAATATTCGCTGATGTAATTTTGTGAAAATGTTTGAACTAAAATTAACTTTATACATGGATTATAGTTTTTTTTAATCTTTTAACCCAAATGCAGAACATCTTATTGGCGACAGCTGACAGTGGCCAAAAACTGAATTTTATAAAGGCAGCATTTTTTTTTTTACATATGCCAAGAACTGAACTTTCTCTGGAGTAATATTCACAAATTTGTTAAAGCACTAATGACCAACCTCTATAATACATGGCATGTCTTGCCACAAAATAACTTTTATGCTAATTAGTTCTTTCATAAAATGACTGGATACAACAGGGTGCCACAAAATAACTTTTATGCTAATTAGTTCATTCATAAAATGACTGGATACAACAGGGGACAAAAACAGAGAAGTAGAGCAGGCTGAGATCTAGCAATTGTACAAATCCAGTGTGCCAAATGACTTTTATTTGTGCTCTATTTCTTTCTTCGTTAAATGCATCTTGCTGGATTACGTAACATGACACATTGCTAAAAGCAGCATCAAATTTGAGGTTTTTTTGGGGTGTGCCTGTAACATTCACATTAATCTAATAAACTGCAGTCCAAACCAATTCTGTTTTTTAAAGAAGTTCCTTTCAGGTGAAATTCATACCACGCTTTTTTTGGGCCTTTCATTGATATCATGCTAATCAAAAACTCAGTTCAAAAATACTCACCTAAAAGAAGATCTAAAGGGATCATCTCTTTAACAGCATCTAGAATCCCTCGCTGCCTTGCCTCTTGGCCATCTAGTTCACGAGCACAGGCTTTACAACAACCACAGAGTGCGCATCCAGACTCACCAGATCCACATCCACAAAGTCTGGAGTAATCAATGAAACCAAGCCATTAAAAGAAAATTTCCTTTGCATATACCAAAGTCCATAAATACCAAGGCCATTAATATTTATAACATGAATATTCAAAACACTATAGATACAATATTGTCTTTATAAGTTGCAACACACTAGATTTCTTATGAACAGAAGATGAATCAGCAAAAGGACAATGCGGCGGTCTGTAGCCTGGAGAGCACCGTGCAGCAATGAATCCGGAGCCCATCGATGCTATCACAATTGATGCAACTGATTGGATTTAGTACAATTAGAATTTAGTGACATTAATCAAAGTATTATAATTGTGGATATGCAAATAATAAATGGAGCATTTATATTCAAGATGCCTGCATGAGTCACTTGTTTATCTTCATAAGAACATTGACTGAAATTGGACTCCAACTATTGACTGAAGTTCAACTCTAATTAACGTAGAGGTGAAAAATCATCTAGGAGTGTTGCCATATTTATCAGGTGACTGCCCAATGTCTCATGTCTTCAGATATATCTTATTCTGAAACACTTGCTACTTTGAACAGAACAGCAAAGAAATTTAAAAACAAAAATCTATTTCTAAGGTTGATATTAACAGCCATCAAAGTATAATTGCTTGCTTGTTAGTTGTTTAATTGAGATGCTCATACTTCAGAAGTTCTATTTATGGAAACTTAACTTTGGGTGTATGACCCAAAGTTATTTTTCCCAAAATAGATGTTCTGAACCGAATAGAACTTCAATCAAAATCAATATGTTTGAGCTTCCCTATTGTGATGGTAAATTGTATTATTTTTAAATATTATTTTGTAAACTTCCAACCACAAATAAAAAGTTAATAATTGAAGGCCAAATGATTTATTTTTTTAAACAACTTTGAAAGGATGTGTACTAATGTTATTGACATTGTTAGTGATTAATAGTTGGTAAATACTACAATTGCACATGTTTGTATTTTGTGAAAGTCCTGGTTTGAGGAGACTTTTGGAGGAGCAGAACAACCAAGATAGGCAGTGTCAGATTAATGTCCATAACTATTTACCTGGGAACACTGCAAATTGCTATCCATTTCACACATTAACAATAAATGTCAAGGGTTTCATTGTTAATTTTAAACTCAAAGTCCTAATCTTGTTCTACTGCTTGGATTTGCTGTAACACCTGCTGGATGCAGCTGTCATGAAACTGAACCTGAGCATAGTGATTGGAAATACATGAAACTTTGGGTACAATTGTGGATAACCTGAACCAATCTTTCAACGTCTGGCATCTCAATGCATTGTGAGTTCATTCTAATTTTTTTGGGCTAATGAACATTTGTTATAAAAAAAACATTTTCTGATTAATTCTTTACAAATGTAGTTGCTGCCATTATCTCTTCAATTTTCACTACAGCAAGCTGGTTTGGAGAATGGCCCTAAAATCTTCAAGTATTCTTTCACTTTCATTAACAAACCCCATGAGGTAATAGTCAAGATTGTATATTTTGATGACCAGACAAATGACAAAAATCATAATTTTCTGCACTAACAGCCTTCTAAATTTAAAATAATTCAATGATAATCGAACAAATTATACAATTACCAAGTTCTTCACAGTTAAATCTCTAATCAGCCTTCATATTAAAAGGGATTGAAAGCAACAGGAACTTTTGGTTTGAAAAATTGTTGTTTCTGTGAACTACCAATGTGGTAAATTTATTTCTGACTGTTCAGACAATATTTAATTGCACTCCAAAAGAATTAATTTTTTTTAAAGAATTTCCAGCTGTGGATAAACTCCAAACAAATCTCAGTGTAAATTTGAGGAACCATTTTCAATGTTCTAAATATATCAAGTTACTTCCAAAATGATCAAAAAGTATTCCTTTTATAACTTAAAAGTAGCTGTTTCTGATTATCAAAATTCTGAGAGAAATTTTACATTCTTCCTCTGCTAGAATATCTAATGAGATGACCACAGAAGCAAATATAAGAAAACACTTGTGTCTATCCAAGATAACTTCATTAAATTTCTGGTGCCTCTGGGCTGATACTTGCCAACCAATCTGCTACTCGTTGCCCGTTTAGGACTCAGAATTTATTTTGCAGTGAAAGAAGAGGAAATAGCAATCAATCAATTATGATGCAGTTGTAATACTTTCATTAAAGTCAGAACAAGTTGAGATTTGACTTTGCTTATAGGCTCCCATTCTGATTTACTGTTTTTAAGCATATCAGGCAACCTAAAGGACAAAGAACTTCATTCCTAATTACACAAGCACCCATCTATTACGCACACAGGATATTTCCCACAGCATAACCAATCAAATCTCATAAGCTTTAAAAAAGAGATCAAATATGAAGTGATTCAGTGCTTTGAACCTTGTTATTTACTCTTAAGGAAAGCATCTTATTGTAGAGTCCTTTAAGAAAGATCATTTAGATTCCCATCTAACAGGAAATTGCTAATCCAGCAAGGAACACCCAGATAAGAAATTTTTCCAATGAACCATCGCAGCAATAGTCATTGTGTTCATCCAGTGCAGCAAAGTTCTGGTTCTTTGGCTCAAGTTGTTGTATTGAACTATGCAAACCTATTCCGCCACAATCTAATCCTTTCCTACCTCATATCTGAATCCCTCTTTTATTTCATCCATGTGCCTATGTAAGAGTCTTAACAGCCTCCACCACCACCCTTGGCAATGCATTGCAGGCACCCAACATTCTCTAACAAAAACTTACCTCTGAAATCTCTCCTCAACTTTCTTTGATTCAGCTCAAATAGATGTCCTCTCCCATTTGTTATCACCACCCCAGGAAAAAAGGTGCTGGCTGACAATCCTATCAAAGCCCCTCAATCTTATTTACCTAAATTATTTTACGATAGAGGTCATTTTTTTCCACACATGGACATGCAAAGATATTCTTATACAGATATTTCTTGAGGAAAAAAAATCCTGAGGTCAGGAAACTGTTGTTTTGATTTGAACTACAAATTTTCTTATGCCATTGTAACTTACATGCTGCAGTAATTGGATTACTGGGTGGCATGAAGGTTATATGACTAATTGGACTGTATAATAGTTTCATTATCAAAAAGAAACGAAGCACTGAAGACCACCTGAGAAGACAAGATTAACAAACGTGTGTATAGATATGTTTTTGGAAGATAGATTATGGGGTTTTTAGTTAAGTCACATACAGATACAGACCTCATTTAAAATGCCAGAGCTCTGCTCAAACCAGACTGTCCAGGCTCCGAGTGCCTTTGCAAAAACTTTGAAGAATGTCTATAGAGACTTCACAAGTAGGTATTTATTGGACATGCTGGGAAGTAATGGATGATTGTTTTGGAAATCAACAGATGAATGGACTCCGAAGATCAGGTCCGGTGTGGCAGTCTGTTTGAATGCAGTCTGCTCTTCTAAGAGGGTCATGTGGTTTTCTCAGAAAGAGAGAGAGAGGGAGAGAGAGAGAGAGAGAGAGAGAGAGAGAGAGAGAGAGAGAGAGAGAGAGAGAAATAATTCAGCTCTACAGTTCAGCAGCAGCAGCTGGGACTGGAACAGGACAAGCTGGCAAGCTTGTGCAAAAACCCCATTTTGAAGATGGGTTGTGAGTTCAGCCTGTTCAATGCCCTTGTGGTTCATAAAAGAAGAGAGGACTGACTGTATAATGTTTCACTTGAAATAAGGGAAACAAAAAGGAACTCTGCGGTGACCTGAAAGCAAGAGGTTATCTTCTAGAGAACCCTGTCTTCAGCAAGACATTGAAGTGGCTAATAGGAAGAAATCAGTTTGTGTCCAAGGAGCAACAAATCTCTCTCTGAAAATCAACAAGAACCTTACCTTTCAAGCACCAAAGCCTGAAGAACTTTATAAATGTTAAATTCTGTGCACAGTATAAGAAGTGCCTGATACTGGTGAACTTGGAGGAATGAGAAGTGAAATTGGACTGTGACAAAGAACTTTCCTGAAATTACACACACATTACATACACATGCGGTTAGAATTATAAGGGGGTTAAGTTGATAGTAATAAGTTAAAGTTTGATTCTGTTTTCATGTTTATAGATAATTAAAAGCATTTTTTGCTTAAGTAACCATTTGCCTTGGTGATCGATTGCTGTTGGGATTTGGGGTCCTCTGGGCCCATAACACAATGAACAAATCTTGCAAAAGCAGGTATATTTTTACAGAAAAAAAATTCAAGCTATTTATTTATTCTCTTTACTATTTCTTGCAAAATACAAGGCCATGATAATAAAATCAGAAGTGCAGAAACAAAAGGGTTCCAGAAATTCTAATACTGACCATGTCAATGGGCTCCCCAGGGATGACCCCATTCCATTACCCCAAGTACATTTTAAAAAAAATAAAACACCCACAGAGAAACATTATAAAAGGAGGTGGATTAAAAATGATTTTACATTTAAAAAAAGTGATGGGAACAGAAAACTAATTTCATATTAATCTGAGGATAATTAAATTTACCAGACAATATGCAACATTAGACTTTTTTCTCTAAAGACATTTTCTTGCATATTTCTATTGATATTTTACTTTTTAGTTTTTCTTTTTGTTCTTTGAATCTTGCTCAATTACTCATTCTTTGTCATTTAACATATAGATGCTCAATTTTGAACAACAGCAGTTTGCGAACTCACCCTCCAGGGACTCTGTCTGGCCGTCCACTGCTGACACAACTGGCTCCATAGCCTGTACAGTCCCCACACACAGTGCAGACCATGCACTGGTCTAACTTCCATTTGTGCATTCCAGGAGAGCACATTATGGATTTCTCATCCTTTTCATCCAGCTCCTCTTCCAAATCTTCATCCATCGCTGTTGCCATATTTTCCACATTAAAACCTACTTGAAAGCCAACACAAATGCATTTGTGCTACAGTAACTTTTACATCTACATATCCTAATTAAAATTAGAATCAGGCCCAAAGTATTGGCTATATATCTTTGCCTCCTAGTGAAAGATGCCAAGTTCCACCAGCTGGTAGATGCTGGATAAATGTACTTACTGGCTGCTTGAAACTTACGCTTACAATGCTTAACTAATGTACCTGCATTGAGAATAAACAGTTTAAATGATAAAAATACTATACAGTACTTGCACTGAACAAACTTCAGTTACATGAATATATAACCCTTAAAGCATTTTTTCTTTATTTTCAGGCACATTCTTTCTAAACATGTAACTGTTGCTGCATCTGCTCCTCTTCCACAGAGCTGCCTGAAAGACTAACAATAACATCATAGGAGACAGTTTCAGAGAGTCAGCTCAATGGTGAGTGGCATCAACCAGCTCTTCATCCTGGGGAAAGCCATTGCTGTTTCACAGAAATTTATTCAAACAGCTGCCATGAGCAAAGCACGACCAAGGCACTCCCCTGGCTGAATATTTGCTCCCATCTTCACCAAATGTTTGTGTTATTTCAGAGAACATTTACTTTTACAATTTTAAACTTGCATATTTTACCTGTTACTTTATTCTTATTCATTTTAATTTTTAAAATTTATTGTTCTCTATTTTTTTGCTGGTTGCTTGAATTCTGGATACCAGCGGTTTTATTGTACATAGTTTCATTCATCATACAAGCTTCAAACTGATGGCAACTGGACTGCAAAAAATTATGCTGTTCGAGTATCATTCCTCCATTAGTGGGCCAGAACAGACTGTTTTTTCCACTGAAAACAGCTGACTTATTGCTGTGCCTGGTTGTCTGGTTTCTAACTTTTGCATTTATACTACATCCCAACTTGGAAGTCAGGAACAAGCTGAAGGATTAATACCGGCAAGGCAGTATTTGAAGGTCCCCATTACATCTTTTATGCCAATAGAATCTCCTAATCAGTCTTCTGGATTTAGCATGTTACTCTGACACACAAGCTTCTTATGAACGATTGCAGTTTGCATTTGACTCCTTAGTCCTACACGAGCTGACTATGTATCATCACTCGATCCATCTGAATCACACAATTTATTCAAGTACCAATATTTTAATTTGTATCTTAATGTTTTAATTTCTTGCATTTTAAGGCATTTATTTTATTAAATTTTAGGTATTAAATTTAAATTTCTAAATGTACCTGATAACAAAAAAAAATCATTTAGTAGCAACTCAGCTGCGAGTTGGTAAAAAGTGGTCAGAGAGCAACTGCATGAGGCCAGTAATGGCTCAGGAAATGCTGGAGGAACTCAGCTGGTCCTGCAGCGCCCATAGGAGGTGTCTGCTCTTTGCTTATACCTTGGAGAAGGGCTCAGGCCCGAAATGTCAGTAATATATCTTTACCTCCTATGCACGCTGCGGAACAGGAAAAGTTCCTCCAGTATTTCGGTGCATTTTTACTCTAATTACAGTGTCTGTAGACTTCCATATTTCACTCCAATACTGTCTCAGCTTCAGCAGTGAGGCCTCCAGTATATGTGTGCAAAGAGCATGGTGGCTTACTTGACTGAGCATGTTGTTGTGCAGTTTTCCCACTTTTAGTCCACGTATTCAGGCCGATCGAGAAAATCATAAAAACAAAAGTGTTGTTTTAGCAGTCATCCCAGAGTCTGATGTACTGACAAGACTTAAAATTCCAGAATAACTGCCACATGGAAAAAATTTCAAAACTTTCTCCTTCTTTCATGGAAGATTTTTACCAAGCTTACACTCAAGGCATAAATATTTTCTTCTTTCAAATCTTTGTATTTAAATTTTAAATTTAGACTTACTCCACAGTAACAGTCTCTTTCAGCCCATGAGCCATGTCGCCCAATTACACCCAATTGACCTAAAACCCCGGAACGTTTTTAAGGTGGGAGGAAACTGAAGCACCAGGAAAAAAATCTATGCAGGCATGTGGAGAAAGTACAAATTCCTGACAGCGTCAGATTCAAACCCAGTCGCTAGTGCTGTAACAATGTTACGCTAACCGTGCTGCCTAAGTAGGAGTTCTACTACTTTCAATTAATCGACTGATAATATCAAGTTACAAGCTTATAGATTTTATACTTTTTCTGTCAAGCATCAAAGCTTGCAAAATGAGAAAACAAATTACATATTTTAACAATCTACTATGAATCATGAATGACAACTGAGCAGTGAGGTAATCTTGAAAAATCTTCCTTACCTTTTCCTCCTTGACAGAGCGCACCAGTTTCCCTGCCACATTGTCCTTTGTTGTTCACACCAAAGGTCCAAACTTCTCCATTCTTCGTCAAAACACAGGCATGTGCTTTACCCAAAGCTACTTGACTCACAAAATACCCCTTTAACTCAGTCACAAGACCTATTTAGAGATTCAAATGAAGAAAAAGAACATTTACTTTGCCCAATGATTATCAAGACGATATATAAATGTTGGTGGTATTCAAGATTACTAACCTGAGCTGTCACAGTAAACTGCATCTTTTCCAAACATGTACAGTTCTCCCTCCTTTGTCGTGATAGCACTACTTCCATTGTTGCTTGCTGTATAGATTACTGTTTTACTTTCCATTTTAATCATTTTCTTTGGCTTATAAGGTTTTGGTTGGCGTCTGCTTTTAGCTGCAAAAGAGCAAATAAAAATCTAAATTGAAAACTGTTAGGGGTTTTTGAAAAGGAAGACAATTCCAGAGAAAACCAACTCAAGGATTTGAATTTCATAATGCATTCAAATTCTTAAATGTTAAATCTTTCACCAAAAAGGACAAATGTATGAAGGTGCATAGTTTCACCATTTGATGTAAATGTGTCATCAGATGTAATTTCTGCCCTTAGACACGTGGCTCTCCATCAGCTTGTCAGTTGGTCCTTAAGCACAAAGAGCACTGAAAGAATGGGCTGTTCCTGTTTAGACACCAGCATGCTATCACTGATAGCAATGGAAAGTACTTTCAAACTGAGGAAGAAATTTGAAACAATCTGTACTTTGCCTTATTTCTTATTGGTTCAGACACTTGAGACCCTTCAAAATAAATTACATGACAGGAAGTGGTTCAAGAAATACACCAATTGCATCGTAGCTCCAGAGATCAGAGTTCAATCCGAGCCGACAATGCTCTCAGTGCAGACTTTGTATGTATTCAGTGTGTCCACATAGTCTATTTTGCCCCACTTCTCAAAGAAAGTCAGTGGGTTAATTAGCCACTGTAAAATTGTCCCTAATGTGCAGGTGATTGGTTGATCTGTGAAGAGGTGATGAGAATATGGGGAAAAATAACAGTGTAAATGGGTGTTTCATGGCCAGTGCAAACGTAGCAAATGGAAGAGCCATTTTCTTTGCTGAGTGACTTTATAACTAAGGTGCATGTAGTCATTCAGCCCATCAAGTCTGCATCCATTGTGCAGAAACAATCTCAATAGATACCACTCTACACTTTTGCTCCACATCCCTATTTTTCTCCTTCAAACATACACATTTCTCTTTGAATATGACAAGTGGATCCATATCCACAATCCAGCATCCAATACTTAACAAATGTTAAACACTAATTTGTAAAAAAATCAATTTTCTCACATTTTGCCTATAACATGAAAATATTAAACACAAATTTCATCCAATACAAGACAGTAATTCAGTTATAAACTATTATAAAACAGATGCTGGACCAAGAACTTTAAAGTTTGGATTAAAATGTTTCTACACCAGTAAAAGGTCAAAAATTGAAAATGCAGAAAAGTCTCCATTATCCAGGACTTACAGGGTTCACTGGTGCTGGATATGAGAATTTTCAGTTGACAAAATCTTACAATACCTACAAATACATTTGTATTAAGGATACACCATTTAAAAATCAAAGCAGTGCAAAAAAAAGTAAAATTTGAAAGAAAAAAATCAGTACTATATCCTTTAATTATGTGAAGTTCACATTAATCAGGTAATTCTTGTAACTTACAAAATTTAAATTTGAACCCCAGTCACCGACGCTGTAACGGGGTTGCCTAGCCACTATGCTAACCATACTGCTGTCATACTGAAACCACTCCCTCCCCCAAGTTTACAGATAAACCCTTACTAATACATTTAATACTAATGAAGCTTTAGACTCTTACTAGGCAGGGATAGGGAGACACTTTGGGAGAGTCACCCCAGCGTCGAGCGGCATCGGCCGGCTCTTCATCCTGGGCACTGCCATTTTGTTCAAACAAACTTATTTATACAGCTGTTTTGGGCAAGGTACAACTGGGGTGCACTGCTAGCTGAATGTTTGCTCCCAAGTAGTTGCATGTTGTTTTGGAGAACATTTATTTTACAATTTTAAACTTTATTTATTCTTATTTGTTTTCTGAAAAATTTATTTTCTTGATTTTTTTTTGCCTGGTGTTTGAATTTCTGGTTGATTAAGTGCTGGATAATGGGAATTTTACTATACTTTTATTGATTTTTTTTTCCCTTTTCACCAATGTCAATTCTGAACCCAGCAATTAGCCTATCAACAAATTTATTTCAGAAGCATCATTTCTACTGAAATAACAAACTGATGTTATTCTTCAGCTTTATAATATGGCTATTATTCATCAAAAACATGACAGAATGTTCTTAATATACCTGATTCACCATCCTCTCCTTTACTTGCCAGCCCAGTGAAATAAACACTTCCATCTTCAGCCACCATTAAGGCATGAGACCCATCATGACCCACAGAGAACTGTACAATCTTTGGTGATTTTGTGATGGGTAATTCAACCCATTTTCCTGCAGTAGGACCTCCTTGTTTGATTCCAAGGCTCTGATATTTGCCGGTATAATACATCTAAGATTTAAAAAAAAAGGTGCATTTTCTATAGTCAAATAATAAAACAATCCAAAACTACTCCATTGAATATTCATTGTGCTTATCCACATATCTGACAAATAGCTACCCACTGAAAAAGTTTATAAATCATAATTGAAAATAGAAATTGGATCTATAATGTTCCTTGTCATAAATTATTCAATCTCAAACACTGAAATTGGTCAAACCCAAGTTATTACCTGGCCTTTGGTTATATTTTATCAGGCTACAATGATCAGTTTTAGAGCTGAAAGTCGGGTCAGGGTCATTTGTGGTGTGTAGCCAGGGGAGGAAAGAGACAAGAGTTCAAAAGAAAAAGTTATTTGAAAAATAGTCTGACCATAAAAATCAATGTTACCTCGATGAAAGATGATTCAGTGTTAATTACCACAGCACATTTTTAAAATTCACTCACATTTGTACTGTCTTCAATAACGTGTGCCATGTTAATCTCACTTTTATCTATTCTGGAAAAATCTGAGCGTTTGCCATAGAGTACATCAGAACTTTAAGTTCACAAGAGTCTTACAGTTTCCATTTAATTAGTGCAACTTTCAGTTCATAGCGATACACTATTTTGATATATCAAGGCACTATTATCAATATTATTTAAAACCAGCTAGAAATTCCACGTTGTCACCTCAACCTTCATTCACTTCAACGGCAGAATTTAGTTCTGAACACATCACCTTCCAAACATAATTTTCTTTTCTAATTCTAAATCAGTTTTTCTTTTATGGTTACATTGATCTTGTGTTCAAAGTAACTTTTTTTAAATTAAAGAGCTCCAAATCATTAAAATCTTGACGCATACCTTTCCATTAGCTGCTTTCATTAGTGCAAATTCTCGACCTGCTCCGACAAAAGCTGACTCCTCATCAAATCCTGTATCTGGTAACAAATTTGTGCAAGGAATGTTAGTCATGCATCATGCAAAATTGCTGTAAATTCCTCAGCAAGACATCAAGGATTTATCAATATATTAAATCTAAGATGCAATGCTCAGAAAAATTAATCAACTTTCCATTTTCAAATGGTAAAGTTTGTTCAATAACCAATGTAGCCAATAAAAAAAAATGGTGATACACTCTATCAAATAAAAAAAGTATACAAAGCAATTTTCATTTGTATCTTTGCATTATGATTTATGCAAGAATGTTTGCAAGTGTTTCAAAATTGGTTGTACCACAAGCCAGCAATAACTAGCAACTTAGATCATTTGATTAGCGGTGGCATATAAAATCAGGCAGCAAATGTTCTGGTGCACCTCAAATCATTCTTCTGTTGCAAAGTGCAGAGTAAAGAAACAATCAACCAAAAGGAACAACTTGAGGGAAAAGAGACCTTGGAAAAAATACAATGCAATAAAATGGGAGCTTGGGAAGAAGCATAAAAAAATAAAATAGTGGCTAAAACCTGGTAAAATCATGAGCGCAAGAACTACCAGGAGCAGAATAGAGCAACTGCCAAAAAAAGTGATTGTTATTCTTCTCTTTTAAGAACTGCAATTCAGAGGCCAGCATTTCCTACCTTTTCTTAAAAACCCTGGAACTAAATGATTTGATATGCCATTTCTGACAGCAGATAAATGCCAACTGTACAACTGTAGTCCAGAAACACATCCAAGCCAGATTTTCTCCCCTCAAGGAGAGCAATCCGATGGATTTGTGCACATTACTAACGCTAGTGGTAAATAGGATTAAATTAACATTTGTATTCTACAGGCGCAAAATTAGAAGTGCACATTATATCAGTGGTGTCTAATCTAAGCCTCTGATATTAGTTGAGCAATCATGCATTATGCTGTCACAGTCTTGTTGTCACAATTACATTTTTGTGTAAAATTGTGTTTCAGGTTCGCCAAGTTGCCACCGCTATCCAAAATTGTTGAAGTGCAAAATAATCATAAAAGATGAGAAACTGACGACAACGGCCAACTAAGATCAATCAGCATCCAGCAGCAGTCAAAAGGGAATATTATTCCCACCATCTCAAGTAAACCAACAGATGAAGATGTACTAAGATTAAATGATGAAAAGAAAAGCAGTATTACTATGCAGATGCAAGTCACACTTCTGGTTCTGAGGAAATGTTGACATAAGAATGCATTTCCCCATAAACAGCATGACACTGGACTCTTCACAGAAGAATGTTACAACCCTCTCAACAATATTCAGATTATAAACGTTATCTTGTGGTCCATCCATTTACCCCACTGATTATTTTTACTACTAATTATTCGAAATGTGATCTTGTGCTCCATCCATATTCCCCGCTGCCCATTTTCACCACTAATTATTCTAAACTTGATCTTGTGTTCCATCCATTTTCCCCCCTGCCCATTTTCACCAATTATTCTAAACGAGATCTTGTGCTCCATCCATTTACCCCGTTGCTCATTTTTACTACTAATTATTCTAAACGTGACCTTGTGCTCCATCCATTTTCTCTGCTGCCCATCTTCACCACTAATTACGCTAAACGTGATCTTGTGTTCCATCCATTTTCCCCGCTGCCCATTTTCACCACTAATTATTAGCTCAATCAGCTAATTTCCTCCGGAACAGTTACAGTGAGAGCCCCCCAAAAAATGATTGCATCATTACCCAAAGTTCAAATATATCTTCCAGCAATTATTATAACCTAACAGATAAAGATTTAGATCCAAGTCTCAAGCTGAAAGAACTCAAATCAGTTTTGCTTCACAATTCTGTCCAATAGCCATTAAAGGCCTCTTTTGAGATCATTGGCAGGAATTACCCCGAAAAAAGCCTTGGGTGGGCAATAACACAGCTGGAAGAGCTGGTGCCTCACAGCTCCAGCAACCGTGATTTAATTTTAATTTAATCCAGTGCCTTAGGTATGGATCTTGCACATTCTCTCTGAGTTTCTCCCTTGCTCCTGCTTCCCCAAACAATTGAAAGACTTGGATGTGTCAGTTTAATAAGCCACCGTGAATTGCCCCGAGTGTGTCATTAATTCATAGAAAGTTGGGGAAATGATGGGAATGAGAGGAAGATAAAGTGAGATTCATGTTGGATTAGAAGAACTGGGTGCTTGAAAGTAGGAACGGACTCCATGCAATCTAAACAGGTGGAGTGGCCTGGATTTTTTTTAATTGTGTGGATATCTGGAGAAAGGATAAGACACTGGAATGGTTAACATTCACTAATTACAGGATATGTTGGCAAGTCTTTTATCTAAGCTGGCTGCTTGTTAGCCAGAAAATCTGGGGCAGAACTCTGGAGGAGCAGATAACTATAGAGAGTCTCTCTCTCTCTCTCTCTCTCTCTCTCTCTCTCCCCCCATGGAAAAATGTTGAAACGGGAGGGAAGATTCTGCTGAATGGGTTTATGTGGCAGTTTCGCATTTCCCCAAAATTCGGGAAAGGAATCAAGAGGAGACAAGACAAAATTATAAATATAGAATCCACCTCAAAATACACTAAATATATTCATAAAACAGACAAATATATTCATGAAACATGATGCAAATTAAACATGAATCCTTACTAATGATGTGCAAGTCTTTCTCGAGATCAAATAATGAGAGGCCACAAGCATGTAGACACTTCCTGGCTAACTTGAGCTGCAGCTCCTGTTGAAGTACGGGCTCAGTGCTCGTTGTGTATCTCCGAACGACAAAACCATCCTGCAAGGGAGCAAAGCATCGCAGATTACAGTGGGAAGATATTGAAGCCTTTGAGCTTCATCGAAGTGTTGAGTAGAGAGCAATCGCAAAACAATCTTTCATCAGAATTGTTTGAAACACAGTGGCACAAAATATACTTGCATCTTTTGATGCAGTAATCTGATTGATGTATTCTCCATCTGTGAAGAAAATGTTCTGTCCTCCAGCTTGACAACCTGAAATAAATTGAAAATCTGTTTGTTACTTCGCACAAAATATTTTGAAGTTATCAAATTCACACAAGCTCCTTGTGCAATGGATTTAAACATTTCAATTTTGAGATTATTTTTATCCTTTAGTTCACACATCCAAATTCCATACCCTAAACACTTGTAATCAATTCCAGTAAGGAACAAATTTTAAAAATTCTGTCTTTAAAAGAATGTTCCCTCTAGTGGGTACTTTGACACACCAGGTGTGGTGACAGTGATTAGGATGAAACCTTCTGATTACTGGCATAAAGGACCACAGAGAGAGGAGCATTCTTTTAAAAAAACAGAGGACACTTTAACAATTTAAGCACTGCCTGAAAAGGTAGAAGAAGCAGGTTCAACAGTAATATTTCAAAAGAATACAAAGAAAAATAGCTAGAGGAACTCAGCGGGTTCAGTACAATCTGCACGCCAAAGGAATAGTCAACATTTTAGATCAAGATCCTGCAGTAGGACTCCTGATGTAGGATCTCAGTCTGAAATGCTGACTATCTGTTTGCCTCCACAGATGCTACCTGATCTGTTAAGTTCCTCGAGTAGTTTGGTTTTTTTTTGCTCCAGACTATAGCACTTGCAGTCACTTGCATTTCCACTATACAATTACAATTGGGATTAAAGGAAAATACAAGGTATGGGTTCAGAGCTGTAAGAGGGACAACATGCCAAATTGGCTTCCTTTGTTGTTTCAAAGATCTTGGTTACCTGGTTAAGAAAATTGCTTAATTATATTTTGAGTTAGGGTTGGAATTCGAATGGACTATTTTCTTGTTGACAGTGGACAAAGAAAGCAAGATTTATTTAAAAAAAACTGGGAATTCAATGCGTCTTTCACAATTGCTACTTATACACTATTGAAATGCACTCCAATTCACAAAAATAGAAATGAAATTAAAAACACAAAACCGTGTAAAATAAGTACATCACTGAAAGAACCAAACCACCCCCATCATTGAAGGGAACAGCACAATCAGCGTAGCAGTTAGTGCAATGTTGTTACAGCACCAGTGATCGGGACCAGGGAATCCTGCGCAGTCTGTAAGGAGTTTTTAATGTTCTCCTTGTGTCTGCGTGGGTTTTCCCTACGGACTCCCATTTCCTCCCATTGTTCGAAATATGCCGGGAGTTGTTGGTCAATTGGATGTAATTGGGCAGCATGGGCTCATGGGCCAAAAAGGCCTGTTACTGTGCTACATGTCTAAAGTTAAAATTTATGGCCTTGTAAAATTACAATGTGAGTAGAATTATAACTAATTCTCTTTTCCCACCCCCAAATACAAAATATTTTATTATAAAATGGCTTTCAGTAACATACCTGGAAGATTAACGGTGCTTTCTTGTTCCAAGGTTTCTGGATTAATGGACATTGCTGTCATATTATGGTTATTTAAATCCCTGTATAGCAAAGAACCCTATAAAAATGGATAAGAACATGACACCTTGGGTTTCACTTTCATTTTAATGGAAAGAGCCCATATTTTTAAAAAAAGAAACAGATCAACATTATTCTTGATGCCTTGTTATCTATCGTGATATCTTAGATTAAAAACAACACTGTGAACACTATGAACATGTAAAATTGAACACATCCAAATGTTAAGAATTCTTTTATCCTCATAGTACAAATAATACTTTAATTCAGTTTTGGTTTAAAAGAAATTCCATCTCAAAATTCATAATTTTGTATTCTACCCTTACAACATGAATGACAAAACAAATACTAGCCACCGATTTTCTGCACAAATTTCCTTTGATTAAAATGTACTCAATTAGTTGCTTGACTAATGCACAGCAACGCAAGATCTCTAGGGATTCTTCTCAAATGACAACAAACTAACAAATGAAAAGTGCAGTCAGAATTTTCCAATTTGTCATACCTGTGCAAATCCCAGCCATGATCTTCTATCCTTCCTATTCCTTATCCGGGAAGTTGAGTTATACACATGCCCCTTTTAAACAATGAAAAATATAACATTTTAATATTTATATAAAGTAGTAATAGTGTCTCAAAACATCCACTATTTTTGTTTAAGAGTTCAGAATAATAAGTTTTAAAAGTTGACTGGCCTATTGCTCACGGCAATGCTTTTAAAAATACATTCCTGCCATCCTCATTTTTTAAAAAAATTATCAACTAATTATGTTTAATCCCTTTCTCTTTTCCCTTCTCTGATACCAATCATAATCTCAGGGAAAGAATCAATAAGCAATTTTGAAGTCAGGAAAGTACAAATAGGTTTGGCTCAGTTCCAGGAATTTAATAGCAGGTCGTAATTACCATTTTTGTTAATCTCATGCTGAGAACGAGACTGATAAGAGGTCATACTGTTGAGCAGGTAGGCCTTGAGCAACAATCTGCAGCCATGGAAGAAAGAGGGGAGAGATAATAACAAAAGACAAGAGTACAGGTGGAGAGTGGAGAAGAGTGGATTGGGAAAGAGGGAGGGATAATCAGAAGGGTGACCAATCTCAAAACATTGGTTCAGCAATTAAGTACAAGATCAAGATTTAATTTATTGTCAAGTAATAAAAAGTGTCATATTACACAAAATTGCCTTGTCTACTATAAGGCAGACAGATTTGCCATCAGCAGGAATTGCCTAAAGTGCCTCTTACAATCAGAGAAAGAGGAACAAAAGAGAGTTGCCCCCCCTGATTCACCGGTAACCGAGGGTGCACCTCCAATGTTCCTGTAACCTCCTCAACCACATGCAATCTAAACTATCAGCAACCCAAGCTCCAAATCCAAACCTCAAAACAATTAGGAACCCTTCAGCTCCCTTGGCACCCTTTCGCATCCTAGTTCTGATTCCTGGTACACCTTCAGCCAGTTTCAAGCCAGTCTCCAGCAGTGTGCAGCCTGGTACAAGTCCCTTGACCGCAATCTCTAGCAGGCCACAGCCTCTGTGGGTTCTTTGCTTCGAGTTACCAGCAACCTGCCTCCTTTCGGCTGCAGAACTCCTCACCAGTCTGCCATCGTGGTCATCATCCTGTGGGTCGTCTCCTCTTCTCCTTCTCAGATAGCGGTGGGGGGGGGGGGGTGTGGTCTCCCTGTTTTCTGATCTCTGTGCCAGTCCTCCTGGAGTCTGCAACATCTCGTGGCTGCTGCTGATCATAGGCACCACCATCTTCTGGGCATAGACCCCGTGGTTGCGGGATTTTAAATAAAACTACCGTCCATTCCTTTAACAGACCATTCAAAGCTTGTACATAGCTGACAGTAGTCATACTGGGCAGTTGGACCCCCTGAGAGTGCTGTGTCTCCACTCCCCGCAGGTCTGCACCAAGACCTCCACCATTTTTTTTTAGATTCAACAACCAAATTCTTTCATTATGGGTCTTTCAATCCCACCCCAATTTCTTTCATTCTCATCCTTACAGCCAGAATTCAGTTTAAAATGCGGGCCAATTCTGAAGCATGCAGATTCAATTGACAAATAATGTTAGTTGTTTGGATGCCTACAATATCCAATATCTTGGATATTAAAATCAGAAATGGATAGGTCTTCCTGAAAAATCGACTTCAATATCAGATGATTATGTTATCACATTTAATATCTTTTGCCTTATACTCGAAACCTTGTGGAATGTTTATACAAATGTTTATTTGCATCCTATACGAAGCAGCCCCTGGAATTTTGAGGTTAAAAACAACCTTAGAATAAATCCACACCAAAGTTCAATCATCTGCTTTGTCTGACCACACACCACACCCCCCCCCCCCCCCCACCCCTCCACCCAACATCCATTGGACAGGCTTAGGTAAAAATTAAAATAAATTGGAGATAATTCTCCATGATTCAAAAGTTAAAAATCACAAACTTGAAGACCATAGGGTGGCACGGTTAGCGTAGCATTTAGCACAATGTTATTACAACGCCACCATTCAGGTACAAATCTGGTGCTCTCCGTTAAGGATTTTGCATATTCTCCCCATGACTGCATGGATTTCCTCCCACCCTTCTAAATGTTCAGGGGTAAATTGGGGTCTTGAGGCAGAATGGGCTCATGGGCCAGAAGCCATGATACTGTGCTGTATCACTAAATTTCAAAAATGTATTAATTTATCTATTATTTCCAATGAACTCCAACAATGGGCTCCAAGAGGGAAGGTCTAACAAGTGTTCAGTCAAGTTTATTGTCACTGATTGTAGAAGTATAACCCAATGAAACAGTGTTCTCGAGTCCTTAGTGCAAAACATGCAGACACACAACCAGACATAACACACATACAGACAAAGAATTCAAATGCAGGACAAGTATTTAATCTATACATAATAAAGAAATAAATATAATTTTATATATATGAGAGTCTTGGATGGTTACTGTGAGCAGTTCCTTCAATCGTCCAGCATTCTCCCTGCCTGTGAGAAGAAGCTGTTCCTCAGCCAGGTGGTGCTGGCTCTGATACTCCTGAATCCCTTCCCGGATAGAAGTAGCTGAAAGATGTCGTGTGCAGGGTGGAAGGGATCCTCAATGATTTTGCTTAGGTCACGTCAATATTGCCGGGGGTGGGGGGGAGGGGAGAAGAAGGAGACTCCAGTGATCCTCCCTGCCACTCTTATGGACCTGTGAATTGACCTCATATCCATTTCTCTGCAGCAACTGTACCACACTGTGATTCAGCTGGCCAGGATGCTCTTGATAGAGCACCTACAGAAGGCTGACATAATGGTGGTCAATAACCTCGCCTTCTTCAGACTTCTCGGGAAGTTGTGCACTGTTGTGCTTTCTTGACAAATGAGACGTTGAGTATCCATGATAGGTCACTAGCTTAGTGAACTCCAAGGAATTTGGTGCTCTCTACTCTCTCCACTACAGAAATGTTGATGTGTATTGGAGGGTGGTCATTTCTGATCCTCCTAAAGTCTATGATCATCTCCTTCATCTTCATCCAGTCCACATTGAGACTCAGTTTGTTACCCCCGCACCATTTCATGAGATTTTCCATCTCTTCTCTGTAGTGCAACTCATCACTGTTTCTGATGAGGCCAACTACAGTTATGTCATCTGCAAACTTGATGACACTATTGGAGCTGAATCTGGCAATGTCAGTAGCATGAACAGGAGCAGCTGAGTACACAGCCCTGAGATGTGCCAGTGCTCAGTGTGACGGTGCTCGATGTTCTGCTAACAACCCAGAAAGACTGTGGTCTTTCCATTAGGAAGTCCAGGATTCAGATACAGAGAGAGGCGTTGAGTTCCAGCGAGGACAGCTTCTCCACTAACAGCTAGGGAATGATTTCATTAAACATCAAGCTGAAGTCAATGAACAACAGCCTGGCATCCGAAACTGTGTTCTCCAGGTGGGCCAGGATGGAGTGAAGCAACAAAGCTGTATCATCATCTGTGGAATAGTTTCTTCTGTAGGCAAATTTGAAATGGGTCCAGCATCTCTGGAAGGTGTGCTTAATGCATTCTGTTACTAGACGCTCTACGCATTTCATAATGGTAGAGGTTAGAGCCCCAGGGTGGTAGTCTTTGTAAACAATATGCAGTGCCTGGCATTTGTGCAGGAAATCCACTCAATGACCCAGGAGTTATCCTCCATTAGAACATTCTTTGGCTTGGCTTCGCGGACGAATATTTATGGAGGGGGAAAAAAGTCCACGTCAGCTGCAGGCTCGTTTGTGGCTGACAAGCCCGATGCGGGACAGGCAGACACGGTTGCAGCGGTTGCAGGGGAAAATTGGTTGGTTGGGGTTGGGTGTTGGGTTTTTCCTCCTTTGCCTTTTGTTACAGCATAGAAAACTGACCATTTAACCCTTCTAATTTGTGCCAAAGTATTATTCTCCCCAGTTCCACTGGCCCTCACCCAGTCCATAGCCCTCCATACCAAAATGGCAATGCTGCCAGAGATGTGGGGTGCGGAGATCAGGGAATGGAAACACAGCACTTCTGTGGGGTCCAACCACCATCCGACTGCCATCAGCTCCGCACATACTTTAGACGGACTGTTAATGGAGCCAGCAATGATTTTATTTAAAAATTCTGCAATTGTAGGGTCAGCGCCCAATATGCTGGCACCTAATGCAGACTTCGGGAAGCAGAGGACTGGCACAGGGCACTGTTTAAGAAGGAGAAGTAGAGGAGACAACCCATGGGATGGTAACCGCAGCAGCGGACCAGTGAAGGGTTTTGCAGCTGAGAACATGCAGGAAGAGGACTGTTGATGACTTTAGGTGAGAAATCCACGCAGGTTGTGGGCTGCTGGTGTCTGCAATCGAGGGATTCACACCAGGCAGTGGTCTGCTGGAAATTGGCTCAAGACTGACTGAATTGGAACCAGGATGCGTGATCGTGCTGAAGGTTTTCTATTCTTGTCGGAGATTTGGATCTGGAGCTCAGGCTGCTGATGGTTTGGACTGGACTCTATGCGGCTGCGGCAGCAATCGAGGCGAATCCATGGACACTTGGTGACTCTGAGTAGACTCTTTTGCTTCTCTTTCTCTGACTGTAAGAGGTGCTTCAGACAATTTCAGCCAGCGGCGAATTTGTCTGACTTACAGCAGACAAAATCAAATTCTGTGTGACATTACATGACAATAAAGGAATCTTGAATCATACCTCTCCCATCCATGTACCGGTCCAAATTTTTCTCAAATGTTAAAATTGAGCCTGCATTCACGACTTCAGCTGGCAGCTCATTCCACACTGCCACTACACTCTGTGAAAAAGTTCCCCCTAAACTTTTCCCCTTTCACCCTAACCTCAGTGGCAAAAGCTTACCTCTGTCTATTCCCTTCATAATTTTGTATACCTCAATCAAATCTCCCCTCATTCTTCTACACTCCAGGGAATAAAGTTCTAATGTTTAATCTTCCCCTGTAAATCAGTTCCTGAATTTCCAGCAACATCCTAGTAAATCTTCTCTGCAGTCTTTCAATCTTATTGATATCTTTACTGTAGTTAGGAGATCAAAAGCCTCACCAATGTCTGATACAACTTAACCTATTCTCAATACTTTGATTTATGAAGGCCAATATACCAAAAGCTCTCTTTAGAACTGTGACACGACTTCCAGGGAATTATGTAGCTATATTCCCAGATCCCTCTGTTCTGCTGCACTCCTCAGTGTCCTACCATTTATCATATATTTTCTTCTTTGGTTTGTCCTTCCAAAATGCACACCTCTCACTTGACTGCATTAAATCCCATCTGCCATTATTTAGTCCATTTTTCCAAATGGTCCAGATCCCTTTGTAACTTTGAAAGCCTTTGTTGCTGTCCACAGTGCCTCCAATCGTAGTGTCACCTGCAACCTTGCTGATCCAATTTACCACATTATCATCCAGATCATTGATATAGTCACAAACAACAATGGTCGCAGAATCAGAATTTACTGTCATGAACAAGTCACGAAATTCAGTGTTTTGAGGCAGCGTCACAGTGTAAACATTCATATTATGAACCATCTTCCAACAATGATATAAAAAATAAAAAGAGTAGTGCAAAAAAAAATTAAGTAAAGCAGTGTCTTTGGTTCATTGATCATTCAGGAATCTGATGGCAGCGGAGAAGAAGGTGTCCTTGTTGTGCCGTTGAGTGCTCATCTTCTTTAGGCTCCTGTACCTCCCCCCCCCACCCCCCCCCCGACAACCGATGGTAGCAAAGTGAAAAGGGTGTGGCCTGGGTGGTGGGTGGGGTCTTTGCTTTTTGAAGACACCACCTCATGTAGATGTCCTCAATGGAGTGGAGTCTAGTGCCTATGATGTCGCAGGCCAAGTTAACAACCCTCTGGAGTTTATTCTTGTCCTGAGAGTTGGCGTCTCCATACCAGGCAGTGATGCAACCAGGCAGTGATGCAACCAGCCAGAATGCTCTCCATAGTACACTTCTAGAAGTTTTTGAGAGTCATCAGTGACAGACCAAATCTCCTCAAGCACCTCATTAAGTATAGCCGTTGGCAAGCCTTCTTCATGATTGCATCAACATGGAGGCTCCAGGACAGATCCTCGCAGATGTTTCACACCCAGGAATTTGAAGCTCTTGACTCTCTCCACTCCTGAACCCTCAATAACCCTCCTGAAGTCCACAATCATCTGCTTGGTTTTTGCTGACGTTGAGCACAAGGTTGTCCTTGTTACACCATTCAATGAGCTGATCTACCTCCATCTTGTATGCTTCATCAAGGACATGCACATGAGGCGGTGTCTTTAAAAAAAGCAGCCTCTATCCTCAAACACCCCCACCACCAAGGCCAGGCCCTCTTCACTCTGCTGCCATCGGAAAAAAGGTACAGGAGCCTGAAGATGAGCACTCAGCGGCACAAGGACAGCTTCTTCCCCGCTGCCATCAGATTCCTGAATGACCAGTGAACCAAAGGCACAGCCTGACTTTTCATGCCCTACTACTGTTATTATTATTTTATTTTATTTTTAATAGCAGTCGTAAAATGGTTATATTATGCATGTTTGCACCATCAAAACACCATGACTTGCTCATGACAATAAATCCTGATTATGAAACATTCAAATTTTGTGACAGTTTTTATAGCCAAGATGACAGATCAGGCCAACCTTCAAGGATTTGCGTTTCGCTGATCTCCTTTGCCTACCACATTTGTGTGAATCTGTATGGCACCTTAAATTTACTGCTGAGGTAGGATATGGCTCTTCATCAACTTGGCATCAGGAGATTCACACAACTCATAGCTTACAAAACATCGAGCTCACTGTTGATCACAAACTGTGAAGCAGTCCTATTTTCTGAAGTCACAGTGTGAGAGACAAAACTAATGCAGGCTGAGATTATTCATAACCAGTATCCCACGGAACTCTTGAGAAACTAGGCATGTTCTGGAGATTTTTAACATTTTAAATGTTTTCTAAATGATTAAACATTTATGTATTTCTGATCATGTAGGTCAATTGGGTATAATTGAGTGGCACAGGCCTATGGGCCAAAAGTGTCTGTTACGTGCAATCGAGGCGAATCCATGGACACTTGGTGACTCTGAGGTGAAAGGTGAAAAAAAATTAAATTATTGAAGGAATGATGGATGTGTCATTACTCTGCAATAATTTGGCTGTGAGGAATTTAATAACACTTTTGAAAATGTGCAACAGCATCAATTCACAACCATTTTGGAAATAGCTAAAATTTTAAAAAGACATACCCCACCCAAAACTGCCTGATGATGTCAGAACTAATGCTTTTAAGAAATTAGGATTACATCTTTGGAGTTCTTAGGTCTTCAAATAGTCTCACAGCCAAGGAGATATTTCTTTTTATTCTGACAATTTATCTAAAATGTCATTTTTTTTTTAAAGACACACATCACGACAAGAGGCCCTTCTGGCTGGCCTTCGAGCTTGTGCCACCCAATTACACCCAATTGGCCTACAACCCCTGTAGGTTTTGAATGGTGGGAGGAAACTGGAGCACCCAAAGGAAACCCACACGACTGTAGGAAAACATACAAATTCTTTGCAGACAACGCCGGATTAGAACCTGGGTCGCTGGCATTGTGACAACGTTGCACTAACCACTGCACTAATCATGTTACTAAAGCTTTGTTTTCCCCATTAGATACAAACTTTGTCCTGTAAATTCTCATTGGAGGTCTTGAACTTCAGCTTAGGAATTACTTTGTTCTTCTTTCTTTCTTTGGCTTGGCTTCGCGGACGAAGATTTATGGAGGGGGTAAAAAGTCCACGTCAGCTGCAGGCTCGTTTGTGGCTGACCAGTCCGATGCGGGACAGGCAGACACGATTGCAGCGGTTGCAAGGGAAAATTGGTTGGTTGGGGTTGGGTGTTGGGTTTTTCCTCCTTTGCCTTTTGTCAGTGAGGTGGGCTCTGCGGTCTTCTTCAAAGGAGGCTGCTGCCCGCCAAACTGTGAGGCGCCAAGATGCACGGTTTGAGGCGTTATCAGCCCACTGGCGGTGGTCAATGTGGCAGGCACTTTGTTAGAATTATGCTAAATTATTAAAGAATAAATTTGTTCAAAATGAAAAAGGTCTTCAAAATAATGACCACTTAATTTCTTTTCCAGTTCTAAACAAGCTTTCAATTATTTTAAGCCCGAAATGTCGGTGATGTATTTTTATCTTTACTATATAAAGGATACTCTTTAACCAGATGAGTTTCTCCAGCATTGTTTTTACTTCAATCATGTTATCTGCAGACTTTTGTGTTTTACTTTTGTATCAATTTTTAGCAGTTGTAACAAGACAACCAAATTGAAGATGATACAGCTCAGCAACAGAATTTTGATATTAATCAGACTTACATTCCAATAAACCCATGTAAGTGGAAAAAAAAATTATTGAAAAAAATTCTAAGTTGAAAAAGAATACCGCACCAACTGAACATCATAGCCTAGCCTACCTTAAATGTGCTCAGAACACTTACTGTAGCCTACGTTAGGAAAAATCACCTAACACAAAGCCTATTTTATAATTAAATGTTCAATACCTTTTATTCCGCACTGAATAAAACAATTTTTAATCATGAAATATAGCCCCAGCTGTTACGTTGGCAAGGTAATCATACCTCTGTGATCAGAAGCCACATCTAACTGCCTATCATCCCCAGGCACCGCCCAGTCGCTTGAGCCTGCCAATCAGGTGTGTGCCCATCCACTAGCTAGAACATGCCCTGCCATTGGCCAGCCTCACACATCCCAGGCCCTGCTCAGCCAGAGGGCAGTATTTAAACTGGACTACACTATTATTCATCTCTGTTGCCACATACAGAAGGTGCTCCTGGTCATTGTCGTCACAGTGGACACCATCCGGAAGGGCTTGCAGGTAAGGGGTTCAAAACCCTTAAGTGGACCAGGGAATCACTGTACTCACAGCTCTCCTCATGCCTCTGGGAGGGAACTGTGCTATCCCTGTGATTAGCCCAAGTCTAGCAAGACCTCCAAAGGTCGTAACTAACCACTTCCCTGTGGTCAGTATCCGAGACTGGGTGAGTGTTCGTACAACTTCCATGTCACTGACTCCCCCTCTCTGCGGTTGGGATTCCAGGTTGGGTGCTAGCAAGTGTGCATGTTAACTGTTGTTAATCTTTAAGGTGTGTGTACCATACTTTCACTCATATAATGCACACACGCATGTTACAAACAGAAAATCATAAATTGTGTAAAAATATTTCATGTAATTCAAAAGTATTCCAAATTCTGACTGCCAAAAATAATTTGCATTTAAATGGGACATGAGACAAAGCACATAGCAGTTAATCTCTCTCAATTAACACCCAATCAACTTCCTCCAGAGGTGTCAATCGCCCATTATATTGTGTACATGGAGGTGAGGGGGTTGGAGAGATATTGGCGGAGAGTGGGAGGATTGAGCTAGTGGAGTTGTTCTAGTGAACCGGAGTGGACTCAAAAGATCGACATGGCCTGTTTCCACTCTGTAAATGGTTAATATTCTGCTCCAATGCATTAACAAGCTTTGGAGAGGAATCAAATAGATCAAGACAGGCTTCAGAGTTGAAAACCAAAGGTACTTCATATGTTAATCTCCCTCAGGGACGGGTCTGGCCCCTTTCACACTTGTGTTCAGTGTTCAGGTATAGGAATGGAGGTTTGGCTTTTCACACTTGACCACTCCTAACTGGGACACTTGCAAGAAGCCATCCCCAGGGTTAGGACTTTTCTACTTTCTACTGGTGACATCATGACACATCGAGCAATGGTGAACCTGCCCTAAATCCTGACGAATGTATTATGATGTTATATTTAAACAAAATTAATTATGCCTAATTATAACATAATTAAGCTTTATGTACAGCACAGTATGAGCCCTTCAGCAGTTGTTGTTGTCCTAACCTATGTAAACCTTTATGAGGGACCGTGGGAAAGTGCTAGCAATAAATAGCAATTCTTAAACAGCGTGGGAAAGTTGGTAGTGCTATAGTGCACAAATTATAAAGACCATGGGAAAGTTGGTACCACTATTGCGCACAATACAGAAATACCGTGGGAAAAAGTGATGGCAGACCTGCCCTCCCAGAATGCCGTGCAGTAGAAAAGGGGCTGTATACACAGCTGCATGCAAGGAACACTCAAGAAAAGATTTCTCTGCCGCACAGCATTCTGGAAAGTCAGGTTCGCCATCACATTCTTTCCCCCACCCCTCCATCCCTTCCCCCCACTCCCCGGTCTTTATAAATTGTTTGCAATTTCCCAATCTGTTTAAAAAATGTCCACTATTGCTATTTATTTTCTCTCTCTCTCCCCCCCCCCCCCCCCCCACCCACTGCAACTTTCCCACAGCAAAATTTATAACTTAATTTTAATCTTTTCTCCTTTCACATTCCTGTACTGACACAAAATTTTGGGTCATTTTAATCCCACAATGCAATTGCTCATTCTACGAGGAGTTGAGGCTGTGAGATAACATCATCTGATGCTGGCATTGAGACAATTTTTCTTTCATACTAGACACTTTAAAGGCTGATTGGCCATTAATTCCTGGGACCACTTGCAAGCGTGAAAGGGGCTACTGATAAGGTGCAGTGCCCTGTTTATAGGAATAGCATGGCATTCAGCACAAAGAGATATTCCCAAGATCAAAATTTCCCACATTTGCTATAAATTGTGTGTGCTCTTTCATTGCCACTATTGCATTCTCATGCTCGTTATAACATTCCCACACTTGCTATAAATTGAGTCTTTCCCACAACCACTATATATTGTGCATGTTCTTTCAATGCCGCCATCATATTCCCAAGCCCGCTATAAATTGCTGGTTCGACTTTCCCACACCTGCTATTGATTGTGTGATTGTTGTGCACGTTCTTTCAACATTTAAAAATATTCTTCTGCAGCACACACACACACAAAATGCACGAGGGTGTGTCTGGTTTGTAAACTATGCATTTAACGTGTGTCAAAAAAATATACACACACACACACACATATCTTTCTTTGGCTTGGCTTCGCGGACGAAGATTTATGGAGGGGGTAAAAGTCCACGTCAGCTGCAGGCTCGTTTGTGGCTGACAAGTCCGATGCGGGACAGGCAGACACGGTTGCAGCGGCTGCAGGGGAAAATTGGTTGGTTGGGGTTGGGTGTTGGGTTTTTCCTCCTTTGCCTTTTGTCAGTGAGGTGGCCTACACACACACACACAGTAAGTTTTCAATTATCCCAAACCAACTTTACTGAAATTTTCAGTTATTTGCAAAAAATTTCAGTGAATTGAAAAGAAGTTGAATTTTTTTTAAACTGCCATGCTCAAGTGGGACTCTGATGCACTGTTAGTGCCATTTTGATTCCAAAATCTCATGTATACTCAAGGTAAGAATTAAACTATTTTGTGCTTAAAAAACCTTCCCTTGTTCTTTGTTGTTTTAACTGCTGATACAAGTATTATGCTGATGCCACTGGGCTGGGATCGGAGTGGTGTTGGAGATTGGCAACAGTGCAGGGATCTGGGGCTCCAAGGCAGGTTCGACAATGGCAGTGGGGAGGTGTCAGAGGTTGGAGCAGGGACCTCTGTCTCCCAGCAGGATCGGCGACAGTGGTGGGAAGGTGTCAGCGATTGGTGACAGCTGATACAAGATGTGTGTGCATGTACATATATCACACATATATAATGTTAACAGGCCATTTAGGCCCACGAGCCTGTGCCACCCAATTACATCTAATTACCCTACACTCCTAGTACGTTTCAAACAATGGTAGGAAGCTGGAGCCCCAGGGAAAACCCAAGCAGACGTGTGGTACAAATTGCTTACAGACAGCTGAGGATTTGAACTGCCATCCTGATCCCGGTCATACCAAGGCACATACCCAGACATAAAGAGAAATACGTACCAGCCTCAAATTAGTCCACACATTTTTAAAAATACCATCAAAGCCATAAACACACAAAATAATGATTGAACAATTCTGAATAATCTGCAGTATTTTCAGAGAATTCTAAGTGCTGGAGCCAAGTAGTCATGAAATTATCTCAGAATTACACTGGGAAAAATTTAAGACTTAAAACTGCATCTAAAAACCAAATCTCTGGAACAGTTCCATTGAAAAGTCTTTTGAAGCAACATCAGTACTGCTATTGTATCTTATTCAGAGAGCTAAAATTAATGATTACGATATCAGTGATTCAATGTCCACATATAGAAAGATTCAGGCAAGGTGAAAAGATACAGGGCCTCTACACAAATAAAACCCTTTCAGGTAAATGAGGAGGCTCAATCACCCTCATGCCTAACAGCAAAAGCAAGACCTCAATCAGCACCATCCAATCTTGCAATATAAATGCTTTCTGATAAGAAGGTCTCTGGGCTAAGTTCCATTTCAGAATCAGAATTTATTGTCATGAAATTCAGTGTTTTGTGGTAGCATCATAGTGAAAACTTTTGTATTATAACCGTCTTGCATTACCATTAAAAAAAATGTGCACAAAAAGTAAGGCAGTGTCTTTGGTTCATTGTGATTGCATCAAGGTGGAGGCTCCAGGACAGATCCTCGGAGATGCTGACACCCAGAAATTTGAAGTTCTTGACCCTCTCCACTACTGAACCCTCAATGAGAACTGGGTCGTGTTCCCCTGACTTCCTCCTTAAGTCCATAATCATCTCCATGGTTTTGCTGACACTGAGTGCAAGGAGCACAAGCTGCATTAAGTTTTCAGACCAATTCCACACTATCTTCAATGTCAGAGTATTCAGAAAGGATAAGTTTTCTGAATCACATAGTTTGAAGAACCTTAACTTCCCCTCGAGCATCCTCACCCCACACCTCTCCTCCCTCATATTAAAGGAACAAATGTTGACGTCAGTCCTTGTGTGGAATGAAGGATATGAATGAAATACAAGACAAGAACACTGCAGAAGTGGAGTGATATGACATAACAGATAAATTTATGGAAGGATTCTGAAATCAATATCCTGGGAAAGATTGAAACAATAGGTCAAAGGGACAGGACATTGACAGGAAAGATATAGAAAATATTTTGGAACTTATTGCTTGAGAGAGGGGAGGGGGGGGGAAGCATAGGATACACTGAAAAAATTCATCATAACAAAAAGTTTCTGAAATAAAGAACAGAAAATGCTGTAATAATATATATATATTTTAATTTGTAAATTTAGACATACAGCACTGCAACAGGGCAATTCAGACCTATGAGTCAGTGCCACCCAATTTACATCCCATTAACCTACACCCCAGTAAGTTTTTGAAAAATGGGAGGAAACCGGAGCCCCGAAGAAAACCCACACAGGGAGAACGTACAAACTCCTTACAGACAGCAGGGGATTTGGTCCGGTCCTGATCGCTGGTGCTGTAAAGGCAGTGCAATAACCACTATGCCAACCATGTTGCCCCAAATGCTGGAGAAACTCAGCATTAATCGAGGATAAAGATATACTACCAGTGTGAGCCTGAGCCCTTCTTCAAGGTATAAGCAAAAACCAGTAAGGCATCTAAAAAACTAGGGAGAGAGAAAGGGGGAAGAATGAGAGGGGGAGGAGCCCAGATCAATAGACAGAAAGTGTTAATTGGATAACAGCAAAGGTGAGAACTGATTTTGCAGGAGACAGATAGCGGGACAGACAGACAGAGAGATGCCAAGATGGAGAGACATTGAGACAGAGAGGTAGAATTCGAGGAAATGAGACTGGAACAAAGATTAGGGGGATGGGGTTTGTTAACGGACATTGGAGAAGTCGATATTAATGCCATCTAGTCAGCTAGTGCCCAGAGGAAGATGTCATGTTGTTCCTACAATTTGCGAGTGGTCTCAGTCTGGCAGTGCATTAGACCTTGGACAGACAAGACAGCGTGAATGGGATAGAGACCAGAAATGGGTAGCCACTGAGAGATGCCCGCTACTGCGGCGGAGAGAGCAGAGGTGCTCAATGAAGCAATCCCTCACTCTGTGCCCAGTCTCTCTGATGTAGAGGAGAGCACAACAGGAAAGCCGTATGTAGTAGAATGTCCCAGGCAGATTCAAAATAAAGTGTTCCTTCACTTGGAAGAATTGTTTAGGCCCCTGAATGATGGTGAAGGAGGAAGTGTATGCGCATTTAGAGCATCTCCTGCGGTCACAGGGGTAGGTCCCACGGGGCCAATTGGTGGGGAGGGTAGAATCGATGAGGGAGTAACAGAGGGAGTGGTCCCTGCAGAAGGCATTGAGGGAAGGGGAAAATAGCTCTAGTGGTGGAATCATGTAGTGAGTGGCAAAAATGGTGGAGGAAGATATGTTGGTCACAGAGGCTGGTGGGGTGGTTTGTGAGGACATGGGGAATCCTGTCCTTATTGCATGTGTGGGAGGAGGCGGCCAGGGCAGATGTGCAACTAATGGAGGAAATGCTGGTGAGTGCCAAGTTGATGGTGTTAGAGGGAATGCCACATTGTTTGAAGGAGGTGGACAACTCTGATGATCTGGCCTGGAACACCTCATCCTGGGAACAAAAGCGATAAGGAATTGAGACAAAGGAAATGAAATCCTTTGGGTGCCCCAAACAGTCCTTCCAAGTGAAGCAATATTTCACTCGTGAATTTCCAGGGGTCGTCTACTGCATCCGGTGCTCCCATTGTGATCTCCTCTACATTGGAGAGACTGGGAGATTGCTTTGTTGAATTCCTCAGTTCTGTCTACCACAACTGCGTCAATCTCCCAGTGGCCACCCATTTCAATTCTCCACCCCTTTCACTTGGTGACGTCTGTCCATGGTCTCATGCATTGCCAGACTGAGACCACCTATAAATTGGAGGATCGACAACTCATCTTCCATTTGCCAAACTTTTGAATGTAATAATATTAATGGAGCTTGTACATATACACAGGTATCCATAAGTCAAGATATGTATAACCTAGGGACAGCCTGTATCTAGATGTCATCTACAATAAAACTAAATGGAGTTAAGGTGATGTACTGGATGTGAAACTCAAGGTCAAAGCTGACTATTAATTTGCATCTTCATCATGCAGCTAAAAAAGTAGATGTCTAAATCTGGGGGTTAATGAATAAAATATTACTTTTGCCAGTCTTCAATTTGAATTATTCTGGCATCACCAAACAGCTGGGTAATATGGCAACAATTCAATATTGGAAGGGTTCATTAAAACAGGAAAGGGTTATTTATAAAAGTGCTCACACTGCAGAGGACACAGATATTTTGCATGAAAGATCAAAGTAATTATATTGGAGAGCAGAAAAAAAGTAATTGTGCTATGTGGACAGCTGAATTCATCAGAAGACTAAGTATTTCCAGGTTAATGAACTTTGCCCTTGTCCTAAACTTGACTAAATTAATAGAGTTGAAATCTTTTGTTGGGCAAAGAATAAATGTTCCTCAAGACCTTCCAGCATTGCTTCAAATTACACCACAGAACTTTACAGGTAAACATCAGCAAAAACAGGCAGGGAATTCTTGAGCTCATAACTGAGATGGCTGATGTACAAATTCAGTATTGGAAGGATGCAGAATTCTTAGAAGATTGTATGCCTGGGAGCCCACTGGAAAGAGATTTGAAAGCAAACTCTAACACATGCAAAGGTAATCACAACATACAAGCCCGGGAACTAACAAAATTTGTCCACAATGTGATTGACGTAACAGGAATTTTTGATGAAGCAGATTTTGAGAATGTTTGATGCAATATAGAATATTCAAGACTAATCCACAACTAGATTTCCAGATATAACTAAAACTGAGTAAGCAAGCTTGTGATTTTTGCCACAAATTTGATACTACTTCTTTCCAAATTTAAAGTGGCTCAAAATTTGACTGAACCCAAGAACATTTATTTCAATTGATTTCCACCATTCAATACAATCAAAGTTGATGTTCTCAGTGCCATGGCCCATTCCTCATATCCTTGGTGCCTTGCGCAACTAGAAAATAAATTTAATGACTTGGTCTCCACAGGTCTCACTGGAGCTAAATTCCACCAGTTAGAGAGGGGGAGGGAAACCTCATCTATGTCCTAAATGTCTTACCGATAGCTCAATTCTCTAACCTTTAATGCTACTAGTCAGGGAAAATGTCTCTGCATCCAACCTACATAGCTGTTACAGAATGTTGCATGCTCTCCTTATCCTTCTAAACTCTAATGAATTTAGGCCTAATCAACCCAATTTCTATTTCAACAACAGCTCTGCCATCCTTGGAATCAATCCAATTAATCTTTGACACATTCTCTCTGGCAAATATATTCTTTCTTAGATAAAATTGCTGTTTATAGATTAGACAAGCATATGAAATGAACAATATTATTTAAATAGAATGTAAATACAGAAAGCTGCCAAAGGAGATTATAGTCATGCATGAAACAGAAATATAGCATTCAAGTGAAACAGGTATTAAGGAACTAGTTCTAGACAGTTTTACTAGCATGTTATACAATTGCAGTAAGATTCACATTGATAATCCAACCTCCTTGAAATAGGGGTTGATTTACTTCGTTCAACAGAATTGAATGGAGCTTAGAATGAGAGATGATCTTAAAAGCAAGACAGGAAATGCCAAGGATGTTCCTTTCCCCATATCCAGATCTGAACAGCACGATCCCAGAATAATGTGGTGCCCATTTAAGACTGAGATGAATAATTTATTCTTTGATAGTTCACTATCTGAACTCCTTGTCATTAAAAGGTGTGGGGACTGAGTCCTTGACATATTGAAGACCAAGTTAAGGAAATCAAACATTATGGGAAATAGACAAGAAATTGTGTACTTCAGAAATATCAGATTAATCACCATCCTACTTCTTATGGACTTGTATGCTATATTCCATGTACATTGACTTTGTAAAGCATTTAGTTTTGCAGATGCAAGTTTGAGCAAAGAAGTGAAACATGGAAGTCTGCAGATGCTGTGATTGTGATAAAAACACACAATAAATGTTAAATGTACATTAATATATCTGTACCTCCTACGAATGCTGCAGTACTAGCTAAGTTCCTCCAGTATTTATTAGGTTTATTTACAAAGTCAAGCACTGATACTGCTCGACCCACTGAGTTTCTCCAGCACATTGTATTTGGCTTCAGATTCCAGCATCTGCAGTCTCCTGTGAATCTCCAATGTTGAATAGTCCCTTGGGTTTAAGCAGGCCTGTTTCCTCTGCAATTTGTCTAATATGGCTAATGAGGGAAATGCAGACTCTTTCAAAAAGAGAGGAGGAAGTGTGTCATGATTGGGTAATGTGTGAACTGGTCATTCCTCCTGAAGGGCTTGTGCGTTTTGAGATTCTCAACAAATTTCTAAAGCTTCTCTTCCACTATGTCCCAGAGATCTCCAAGAGTCTGTGGGGGCATCGTTTCTTCATGGAGATTTAGAGCAATTTGTTGAATCTTATGGTCTGTCCACTTTGTAAATCCGTCCCATGACAGATAAACAGTGCCTATTGGGAGGACCTCCTTTCATGCAAACAACGTGATCTGTCAAAATATTAGCCCGTTGAATGAAACAAGGGCTTCAATTAGCCTGAGAGAGGAACAATGACATTGCTTTGCACATCCTTCTGGTTAACTCTGAAGATTTTGCAGTGTTTGTGATTTTTGTTTCCCCTTTCTAGTACCTTGAGATGCCTGCTATAGGTAATTTGGATCTCAGAGATTTTCTGGCACCCATCATTGACATTCCAGATTTGAGAAATTTAGTTTTAAATGTCCTTTTTCTTAAGCAATCTGTGTGTTCGAACACAAAGTAGCATCAAGTATCAACATTGACGTGTGCCTTTGAGGTTCACAGTTTTTTTTGTAATGCAAGTAATTTATTTTTACTTTTGTTTGCCTGTAAAAGCTCTCAAGGAGACACCATCAGCCACCATCCCAACAAAGTAAAAGAAGAGTTCCTTTTAAAGACATTGTGGATCCTGACACCACCCTCTATGATCCCATAACCTCTGTAGCCACTGATCCTCAAATACTGAGATATGAAAAACGTGGAACATTTGCCAAGATTTCATCATAAAACTATCAACATGTAGTACTATTTGGTTGGGACAGTAGGTAGAGAATCATGGTGTCAGAGAATTGCTTGTTCAGCACATATCCTCTTACAATTCTCAATGATAGCTCAGAGATCAGTCAGGTGTAAGCATAATCCACATATTACAGCTTGATTACTGAGCTTCAGTTGACCTTTCTTCTGGAGTGCAAGATTGTTACTGTATCTTGAGTAGATTCTCAGTATTTCCAGATTAGTTTAATTCCCACAGAACTATTTCACAGTGACATAGTCATACTTTTCACCAGTCCCATTGAAAATGCTATCACGAGACCATACAAATGCTCTCCAAATCATAGTATTGATTTCATAGAGATGTGGTGTCACACCAACAACCTTGCACTCAACTTTAGCAAAAAAACACGGGATGATTTTGGACTTCAGGAGAACATGATACAGAGTCCTCATCAAGGACACAGTAGTGGAGAGGGTCAAGAACTTTAAATTCATGAGTGTCAACATCTCCAAGGATCTCTCCTGGAGCCTCCATGTTGATGCAAACACAAAGAAGGCTCGCCAGCGGCTATATTTAGTGAAGTGTTTGAGGATATTTTGTAAGTCACCAAAGACTCTTGAAAATTTCTACAAGTGTACCATGGAGAGCATTCTGACGGGTTCCATCACTGCCTGGTACGGAGGTGCCAACGCTCAGGACAAGAACAAACTCTAGAGGTTTGTTAACTAGGCCTGCGAAGTCACGGGTATTAGATTTCAACAGGTGGTGCCTTAAGAAACCAGCTTCTATCCTCAAGAACCCCCACCACCCAGGCCATGCCCTCTTCACTCTGCTGCCATCAGGAAAAAGGTAAAGGAGCCTAAAGAAGAGCACTCAACGGGATGGACAGCTTCTTCCCTGCTGCCATCAGATTCCTGAATAATCAATGAACCAAAGATACTGCATTACTTTGACTTTTTGTACATTTTTTTTAATGTATTGTTGTAAAGTGGTTTACATGAATGTGATATTGCCACAAAACAACAAACTGTGTGAATTATTCATGAAAATAAATTTTGATTCGGAGAAACACTGCACATGACTGTCATTTGATTACTTTAAAAAAAATGCAGGGACCTCCAGCAGCCATTATGCCCGGCCTTGTCCGTATCCATCATCTTGGACAGATTCATTACAACAAAGTAGAGGCCCTTCGCCACTTGATGTTATGCTGACCTATATATATACATATATATATATAGCCGAGAAATTTTTTTTTTTTTTTTAAACTAAACCTTTTCTACCTCTTATCCTTCAATTTTTCTTTCATTCATGTCTAAAAAACTCTTAGATGCCCTTAATATTTCAACCTCCAACACCATCCCTGGCAAGCCATTCCAGTCATCCACAACTCTGTGTAAAAAAAAAAAAAAAAAAATCTTACCCCTGATGTCTTCCCTCCCTTCACTTTCTTGAGCTATCTCCTAGTGTTTGCTATTCCTGCCTGTGAAAAAGGCACTGGTTGCCCATCTTAACTATGTCTCTCAGAATATTGAAGATATCTATTAAGCCACTTCTCATCCTATTTCACTCCAAAGAAAAAAGTCCCAGCTCTGCTAACCTTGCCTCTTATGACTTATTTTCCAATCCAAGCAACATCCTAGTAAATCTCCTCTGCACTCTCTCCACATCTTCCACATCCTTCCTATAATGAGGTGACCAAAACCGAACACAATACTCCAATTGTGGTCTCACCAGAGATTTGTAGAATTGCAGCATGACCTCTCGACTCCTGAACTCAATCCCCCTATTAATGGAGCCCAGCATCCCATTGGCCTTCTTCAATATCCTATCAAATGTGCGGCGACTTTGAGGGAGGTCCCTCTGTTCATCCACACTTTTAAGTAACCAACCCTGTACTCAGCCTTCTGGTTTGTTCAGTTGCATCATCTCACACTTATTTAGATTGAACTCCATCTGCCACTTTTCTGCCCAACTCTGAATCCTGTCTATATTCTCTTGTAACCCTCGACAACCTTCCATTCCATCCAGAACTCCTCCAACCTTCATGTCATCCACAAACTTCTTCATTCAAGTAATTTATAAAAATCACAAGAGCAGGGGCCCCAGAACAGATCCCTGCTGCACTCCACTAGTCACTGACCTCCACGCAGAATATTTTCCTCCCACTACTACTTTCTGCTTTCTACGTGCAAGACAATTATTTTTTTATCCACACAGCCAAGATTCCATGGATCCCATGCCTCATGACTTTCTAAATGAGTCTCTCATGGGGAACCTTGTCACATGCCTTACTAAAATCCATACTGACCCCACCTTCATCAATTTATTTTGTTACTCCCTTAAAAAAACTCAATCAGGCTTGTGAAGCACAACACTTCCTTCACAAATCCATGCTGATTATCCTTGAGTAGACTGAACTTCTCCAACGCTCATAGATCCCTATCCTTCTGAATCCTCTCCAATGGTCTGCACACCACTGATGCAAAACTCACCGATTTATAATTCCCAGGATTCTCCCTATTACCTTTGTTAAACAAATGGGCCACATTATCCATTCTCCAATCCTCTGGCATCTCCCAGTGGCCAAGAAGGACATAAAAATCATAACCAATGTCTCAGCTATGTTTTCCCTCCACTCCCACAGCAAACTGGGGTATATCGCATCCAGCCCCAGGGATTTATCAATCTTAATGATTTTAAGAAGATCCAATACACCCTCTTCCTTAACCTCAACGTCGTCCAGCACCCAAATCTGTTCTATTCCAACCTCACCCTGATCAAGGTCCTTTTTTCTAGTGAATACTGATGCAAAGTTTTAGTTTAGGACCTCACCAATCTGCTCCATCTCCAGGCATGTGCCTCTGTAATGGAGGGTTAAAACCATGTGCTCAGATGCTTCCTTGCTTATGTGAAACTGACAACACTGGGGCCACACTCAGGTCACCTTACTTTCAGAATTAGCAGATGTAATTAAACTCAGCCATGGGGATTTATCTGAAGATACACTTTGAAATGGAATTCCACCGTGAGGCCCAGGGAAAGCAGTTGTCAAATACGACACTCTGAAATTGACGTATTGGTCACAACCTGTCTTGCTCAAGAAGTTTTAATGAGTCCTTGTATCTACGAGATAAACCAGGAAATCATAGCATCCTGGTTCCATAATAATCAATCTTCTAAATTGTAGAATAGTATGCTCAGCTTTGATTTTGACTGACAAATGTTAGAGGGAGTGGGTGCATGATTAATTGTTTTTGGGGTATAAAAGTCTGTGGTCCTGCTGCTGAAGTTTAGACTCTCCGAGGGATGGGAACATCCCTTGTCAAGAAGGAAGAACAGCTAGAGTCCGAGCAACGTCCCGGTCGGGGGAGGTGAAGGAGCTGCTACCGGCGCCCCGGCAGCCTACTACAAGTGTGCCGTCATTGCCTCACTTCGGCAGTTGGGACCAGTCCAGGCGTTGTTAAGTATGATTAGGCAGGCTTGCATATTGTAGTTTGAAACCTGCTTTATATTTGTAATAAACATTTGTGTAGACTGAACTGCTCTCGGTGTGTGTCTCTATTTTCTTTCGGTAGCTCAAACACTGTGACCAATCTAAAACGAACAAAGTGAAAGGTACAAGTTTACCCAAGACAATTGGCGCAGCGAGCAGGGTTGGTCTCAAGATGTTCCGCCGAAAGAAAGAGGTGAGCCCTGAGCAGTTTTTGATTCTGGGATGGACTTCCAAAGATGATGGGTTTGGCATGCTGGCTAATACCCTGTCTTTGTTGGGACCACCCATCAGTTGGGATGAAAGGTTAGAACCCTTAAGTGTGCCTCTGGGAGAGCGGGTTGCCACTCTCCTTCAAGAAAGTAAATTTCCAAAAAAACGGGGGACGCTGACGGACGGTTTTTGGCTGCTGGCCAAAGCCTTACGCCACTCCGTTCAGCGTGAAGTTGAATTAGTTCAGCAGCAGGTGAAGTCTGAACATAAGAGAAAACAACTAGAGGAGGAAGTAGAGACTCTGCGACAGCGCTGCTCGATGATGAGCAAAATTGTTAGCACCAGTCAGGATCGAGCCAAAGAATGGGAGGATAAGCATGTTCAAACAATTTGCTGTAATATTAAACTCCGGCAGCAGCTCTGTGCGAATAAGGAAAAGCAAGGGGTAGAACCTGATCCACATCGTATTCGTGCCATGATAAGGAATGGCCATGATCCTGATGTAATTGATGATTGGGACGGGAATATCTGGTATGATGATAATGGTAATAATGCAGATACCCCCCGGCATGTGCCTGGCATACTCCCCTCTCCCTCCGCTGTTCAAGCCCGCCCCGTAAGGCAGCGGACTGTCCAAGCAGATGAAGGCGAAAGGGGGGATGATGTAAGTGTAGAAACTGAAGAGACCGGTGCTCCGATCTCCCAAGCGGACCCAGGGGAAGGCTCCCAAACCCCTGCTTATGCTAGGTGGGCTCCCCCCTCAACGGGATGGTCTCAGCAGCCTCCCGTCCATTGGGTAGAGGGCCCTATGTGCCAGAGTGGTAACAGGGGTCGGGAACAGTCAACAACAATACGTGACTTCACTATAAAAGAGCTGGCCGCCATTGGAGATCGTTTTAGGCAAAAGACAGGAGAAACTTTGGCGGCCTGGCTTCTGCGGGTTTGGGAGCAAGGGGGAGGTAGTATATATCTGACCCCTGAGGAATTGTTGGGGTTAGGATCATTAACTACTGATATTCGAGTCACTGCCGAATTACGTGGCAGAAGGAGAGATGTAGACTATTTACTTGCTACTCTAGGAGAAGCCCTGTTACGGGTGTATCCGTCACCAGTAGATTGGGATCTGCATTTGCAGAACCATTGGGGCACACCAGAGGAGGGTATAGCAGTGATTCGCCAACAGGCCGTGGCCTCTGCTTTGTATGCGGGGCGCCTGAGGCTGTGGATGCATGGGGGGAGCCCTGATGAAGAATTATTCACAGCTGGAATGCATACCCGATTGGTTCGTTCAGCCCAACCTACTATACGGGGACTGGTCCTGTCTGTAACTAGTCCGCTAATTGGGCACCTCGTGTCTGAGGCGGTGCACGCCCTAACTGGACTCCAAGAACTGGAGTTGGGAGGTAAAATCCACTCACGTACAACCCAGGTTAAAGCAGACAGACAGGATGAAAGGAGAGGGGCTGCTGTTAATAATGGACTGACCAGAAAAGAGCTTTTTCTAACTTTGTTAAAGTTAGGCGTACCTAAAAGTTATATTGATGGGAAACCTACTGCAGTCCTGTATGCCCTTTATAAGAGGAAGGCAGGGGAACATCATCCCCAGATGCTGGGTCCTCCCGGCCCAGCTGTGCCTTCTGCTCCCACTGCTGCTTCTATCGAGTCAGCTTCTCCTGCCCCAGTCACCCGTGATGAGGTACAACAATGGGTTAAACAGGCTCTTAAGGATAACAATAGCATGTGGTCCTGGAAACCCCCGAACCCTTCTGAAGCCTGAAGGTGTGGGCAGGATTCCCGTGTCTATTCCATCGAGACACGGCGCACACACGGGGATCCGCGGCCCTACATACCGTTAACAATTCACTGGGGTGGGGGTAATGATCGCCAATACTTGGCTTTGGTTGACACCGGTGCAGAGCACTCGGTGATTCCTGGTAACCCCGACCTCTGGAACGGACCCACATTTCGAATAGAAGGAATGGGAGGGGCAATCACCCTGGCGAAGGAAATAAAAGTCCGTGCCGTGGTGGGTGATGGCCCTTCCCCCATATGGTTACATGCGTTGGTAGCTGCCACTGACGAGTGTATTCTGGGTATTAATATGTTGGCCGGTACAGCCCTTAATACTAGCCAAGGGGGGTTTGCATTCGGAATTCGGACTATTACAAAAAGATTAGTGGTGGGTCAGGCCAAGTGGGATCCCGTGGTGGTGCCACCCCCCTCAAAACCTGTATGCATTCCGCAATATCGCCTCCCTGGAGGGCAGGAGGAGATTACCGCCACCATTGATGCTTTGAAAGAAGAAGGGGTAGTGAGGCCTGCAACGTCGCCCTTCAATAGCCCTGTTTGGCCTGTCCAGAAGCCGGACGGCTCCTGGAGAATGACGGTTGATTATCGTTTTTTAAATAAACATGCCCCACCACTTGCTTCGGCAGTTCCGGACATTGTTACCCTTATTGAAAACATTGCTACTGGGAACTCAGGAACATGGTATGCTGTCATTAATCTCGCTAACGCCTTCTTCAGTATTCTTATAGATGAAGTCTCACAGGATCAGTTCGCCTTTACCTGGAAGGGGCGCCAGTATACCTTCACCCGCCTCCCTCAGGGCTACGTACACTCTCCCACTATTTGCCACGGCCTAATTGCTCGTGATTTGGAGGCAGTACCAGTGCCGCCCTCCCTCTCGATCCACCACTATATTGATGATGTGATGATCCAAGGCGCCTCAGAAGAGATGGTACGAGAAGGTATGGAGAATGTCCAAGGTGCCCTGATGCAGAGGGGGTGGGCCATTAACCCCGCCAAGATACAGGGCCCGTCCCAGACAGTTATTTTCCTTGGGATTCGGTGGCATGCTGGAGAACAGGTGGTTCCTGATAAGGTTCGCAATAAGATCGCAGTCCTAGCCAGGCCTGCGAATAAAAAGGAGACCCAGCGTTTCCTGGGGTTATTGGGATACTGGCGACGTCATATTCCACACTTGGCATTGCTTTTACGCCCCCTGTATAAGGTTACCCGAAAGAAAACAGACTTTGTATGGGGTGACGATCAGGAGAGGGCATTCCAGTCCGCCAAGCAGGCTATTCTTCAGGCCCTGCCCATCTCCCCCCGCATCCCAAATACCCCCTCTGAATTACAGGTCTCCGTCACTGATCGGGTGGCATCCTGGAGCCTCTGGCAGAAACAAGAGGGTCGCCGAGTCCCGCTGGGATTCTGGTCACGAACTATGCCCGAGGCTGCCACTCGTTATTCTGCTTTTGAACAACAGCTACTAGCCTGTTACTGGGCCCTGCTGGAGACGGAAAGAATGACGGGCGATGCAGGTATTCAGTTGCGACCTGTGCTCCCCATAATGAACTGGGTCCTGGCTAATGATGCTAATTTAAAGATTGGACGGGCTCAGCAGTCTTCTATTGTTAAATGGAAATGGTACATTCAGAGTCGCGCCACCAGTGGGCCTGAAGGGGTGAGCCACATACATGAACAGGTGGCTGAACTTCCGTCTCTTCGTGAGGACATTGAACCCGCCCTGCCCCCTCCTTTACCCCCTTCACCAGTTCAATGGGGTAAACCATATGATTCACTCACTCCAGCTGAACAAGAGGATGCCTGGTTTACTGATGGTAGCAGCCGGTGGGTGCAAGGAAAGCAGAAGTGGAAGGCAGTAGCATACCACCCCAAGTCAGGAACTCACTTATCAGAGGAGGGGGATGGTGGCTCTAGCCAGTATGCCGAGTTGAAGGCGGTCACCCTACCACTAGACCCCCATGATCACCCTCTCCGCCTGTATACCGATTCCTGGGCTGTGGCCAATGGACTTATGGTATGGATGTCTGATTGGCAGCAGAATGACTGGCTGATACATGACCGTCCTGTATGGGGCAAACAACTGTGGCAGCTGTTGTGGGATGCCTCCCACCATCGGGAGATAACTGTATACCACGTTGACGCCCATACTACTGCAATGACAAACATGGCCCAACATAATGCGGTGGCAGATCAGCTTGCCACGATCAGTCGCACCGATACTGTTCCCCTGGCTCGATGGGCGCATGAACAGAGTGGCCACCTGGGGGAGAAGGGATCAGCTATGTGGGCCCGTACCCATGCCTTACCCGTCCATCAGGATGATGTCCGCGAGGTCGTACGTACATGCCCAGCCTGCCAGCTAGCAAAGTCCCGCACCGTTCCGCCTGGTCCGCATGGCCGAATAAGTAGGGGAGCTCGCTCTGCTGCAGTCTGGCAAATTGACTATATCGGTCCCCTGCCAGAATGTATGGGTAAGCGTTACGTCCTGGTAATGGTTGACACCTTTTCGGGCTTGGTCTTTACTTTTCCCACCAAGACAGCTGACCAAGCTAGCACTATTCAAGGACTAAACCATCTACTTTCTCGTTATGATGTACCAGAGGAAATTCAGTCTGATAATGGCTCCCACTTCTCCGGGAAGACAATCTGTGATTGGGCAAATGACAACAGTATCCTATGGGTTCATCATATTCCTTATTACCCACAGGCTGCAGGTTTAGTTGAACGGATGAACGGCTTATTGAAGGAACAAATTCGTTTGTTAACACCACAGGGAACTCTGAAGGGATGGTACCATGTGCTGCAGCAGGCAGTCGATAATTTGAATCATCGCCCTTTAAAGGGAGGTACACCTTTCCACCGACTTCTTCACGCTTCTGAACTACAGCCTATTCCAGAGGAACGGTCAGTGCCTCCTTCCCCCATTCCCGAACAAGAGAACGTCGGACAAAAGGTATGGGTGGCACCACCAGGTAGTGGCCCTCCCGTAAAAGGGGAAATAGTGACACCGGCCCAGGGTAACACTCGGTGGGTTGCTATTGCGGGACAGGATGACTTGATGTGTTTAAATACTGAACGCTTACGGCGTCGTGAGTGACTTGTGTCAGAATTCTTTGTTCCAGGTTCTCTGTCCTGTGTTCTTGTTGATCTGGCTTAACAGCTGCTTTGGTGCCAGTAATTGGATTTACAATGTGGAAGCTGTTCCCAAGGAATTGCCTGTGGGGGACACGGCCCAATGCGTTACACCAAAGAAGTCCTCGGTCACCCGCCTCAAGTGCAGCTTGTATAAATATGTTATTGCCGATCACGGTTCCTTTGTTTTGTTTGTGGATGGACCGACTGATGGAGTCGCCCCCTACTTCTGTGATGATCGTGTATGTATCCACTTTGCATCCTGTAATACCTCTGCACCGTCTGTAACTAAATGGTGGGCAGATTCTGGGTCCGTGAAGGATTGGTGGCCTTCATCAAACATTAACATTCCTCCAAATTTGTCCGACAATTCCTTTCTTCATGTTTCCTATGCGTACGCTCACCGATTGAATGTTTCTGATTGTTGGGTTTGTACCATAGGCCCTTTGCATTCCGGTTCAGGTATTCCCATGATCCCCATCCCTTTCACCCGGAAGGAGGTTGCTGCATGGAAATATTTTGATCCCTCCACAGGCAGGGTTGAAATTGATGAAACTGAGACTGCGCCTGAGGAGGCCCAGTTTTTTAATATACGTGACATTTTGGGTATTTTTCCAAGGATGGCATATTCCGACCCCTCCTTATAATATGGTACCCCCCCATTTTACCGTTTCTCAACATGTGAAGGGTTCTGTCTGCTTCTGTAAGTTCCCTAACAGGTCTGCTGATGCTTTGGGATACAGCGATTGTCCAGCATATTCCTCTTTTATTTCCAAGCACCCGATGAATGGAACATATTGGGTGTGTGGGTCCCGCGCCTACGCATGGTTACCCCTTACCTGGGGTGGTTGCTGCTACCTGGCATATGCTGTGCCCTACATGCATCATATTTCCCGTTTACAGAACCATCCCTCCCTTATGCGTGTGTCCTCTGTCCTGCGGCATAGGCGTGCCCTTTCAGGTGCAGAACCTTTCTTTGGCGCCCTGATCCCAGGTTACGGCGTTGTTCGCCTTTCCCGAGAAGTTCATAAATTATATAATCTAATGAGCTCTATTGCCAATGAGACATCCTTTGCCCTTTCATCTGTCAACCGGGGCCTGGATGACCTTAATCACGAGCTTTCTGCAGTTAGGACGGTGGCCTTACAGAACCGTATGGCCCTGGATTTCCTTTTAGCAAAACAAGGTGGCACATGCGCCGTTGTCGGCTCTGAATGTTGCTCATATGTCCCTGATGTATCCAGTAATGTTTCTAATATTGTTCAGCATGTTTCCAAATCTGTTCGTGAGCTTCAGCGTCTGGGTACTGTGGCCCATATGGACAGTATGAGCTTCGGGTGGAATCCTTTCTCATGGCTGACTGCTACATTTGGGGGAGTGGGCCACACTATCTTCTGCTGGTTGCTCGCATCATTGCTTATCTTTGTAATTGTTGTTGTTTTAATTTCTCTTTTTCGCTCCCTTTGTACTCGAATACTGGTTGGGCCTCGCAAATGACAGATTGTGACCAAGGGGTGGAATGTAATGGAGGGTTAAAACCATGTGCTCAGATGCTTCCTTGCTTATGTGAAACTGACAACACTGGGGCCACACTCAGGTCACCTTACTTTCAGAATTAGCAGATGTAATTAAACTCAGCCATGGGGATTTATCTGAAGATACACTTTGAAATGGAATTCCACCGTGAGGCCCAGGGAAAGCAGTTGTCAAATACGACACTCTGAAATTGACATATTGGTCACAACCTGTCTTGCTCAAGAAGTTTTAATGAGTCCTTGTATCTACGAGATAAACCAGGAAATCATAGCATCCTGGTTCCATAATAATCAATCTTCTAAATTGTAGAATAGTATGCTCAGCTTTGATTTTGACTGACAAATGTTAGAGGGAGTGGGTGCATGATTAATTGTTTTTGGGGTATAAAAGTCTGTGGTCCTGCTGCTGAAGTTTAGACTCTCCGAGGGATGGGAACATCCCTTGTCAAGAAGGAAGAACAGCTAGAGTCCGAGCAACGTCCCGGTCGGGGGAGGTGAAGGAGCTGCTACCGGCGCCCCGGCAGCCTACTACAAGTGTGCCGTCATTGCCTCACTTCGGCAGTTGGGACCAGTCCAGGCGTTGTTAAGTATGATTAGGCAGGCTTGCATATTGTAGTTTGAAACCTGCTTTATATTTGTAATAAACATTTGTGTAGACTGAACTGCTCTCGGTGTGTGTCTCTATTTTCTTTCGGTAGCTCAAACACTGTGACCAATCTAAAACGAACAAAGTGAAAGGTACAAGTTTACCCAAGACAGCCTCCTTTTTCCTTAAGCATTCATTCTTGTGTTGATCTTATCAATTTGAAGAATCTAAGAACACCCTCCTCAAATTTGGCTATTTGCAGTACTGTAATTTATCTCCAGCTTCAGTTTACTCCACAATGTTGTGAAAGCCATGATAAAAACTGCAGTTATGTAATGGTTAGAGCTCTGGACTATTTAAAACAAAATATCAAATCTGATTTTCAAAACTCCAGTACATTGTGAACTGATACCAGAACATGGAAACTAGTTGATCGTAGTCAGTTCAAGCTCAACCATTTACAAAATAATTTGTGAAACAAAATCATTTCTCATCTTAACTAGGCTATAATAATTATAATTAATATAGTGATTCTGGCCTCTTGAGTTTGATTCTTCATAACCTGTGCACTGATTAGACAAAGTAAACACATGCAGAAACAATTACTGTAAAGAAAGGTAAATATGCAATATTGCTGCAGTCTTTCAAGAAACAGAGATAAGCAAACTGACAAATTGATAAACAATGAACTAAATACAGCAACAAATATTTCAGTTCTATAAAGTTAAGCACATTTTTCACCATATGTATACACTTTGACAATTATGATTTGTAATAAGGTAATTATAATGCTTTTGTTTCTTACCCTCACTGTCCCACTGTAACCAGAGCCAATCTTGTACAGTCCATCTTTTGCCAAAAGATACAGAAACGAGCCATCACTCTGCAGTAGGCACTGATCATCTTCATCTGTAAATATTTCCTTTAAAATCCATTTGTGCATTAAAGCTACCTTCTTTATTCCATTACTGAACCAGTCCTGAATTTGGATTTTTCCAACTAAAACTGCTTGCACACTTCTTTGAAGAGCATTTAGAATGTCTGGCACCTAAAAACAAGTAATAATGATGTGTTTAGATGAATATTCACATGCAAGTGCAAGTATGGTATTTGCTTGGTGCAAAATCTGATTTAGATTTGATGAAAGAACAGCCTACCTCACATTTGTATTACACACTTCCATTATAAATATGATCAGGAAATATTGTTGTCCATTTAAGAAGCTTAACAAAATCTCCCTAGGGCTTGTATCTTTGTGCACAGGTAAACAATTTTCAAAAGGAAATGATGTATTAAAGTCAATGTTTCACATTAAAATGTGTCAAGTCAATTATCCAAATTATTAAATGATCTCCTAGGATTCCTACACCAACAAACAAAATTAGAGAACCCACTAGCTTCATTTATGCCTTACATTTCTTTCAAGGAACAAGATTACACTTTGTAAAGTTAGCAACTCACGCCTCTCGTATTTATACTTCTTGCAGTCAAAATCACAGGAACAAAAAGCAGCTGAAAAATTCCTAATTTGGCACAGAAAAAATTATGGTCTCTATTCTCTCCACGAGGGAGTTATTGTTGTGTAGTGGAGAGTGGTTGCTCCTGGTCCTCCTGAAGTCCAGGATCATCTCCTTTATCTTGTCCATATGGCAACTCAGGTTGTTATTCTCGTACCATATCATGAGATTTTCCACCTTTTCTATGTAGTGCGACTCATCATTGTTGCTGATGAGGCCAACTACTGTTGTGACAACTGCAAACTTAATAACTCTGTTGGACCTGGAGCTGGCGATGCAGTCATGGGTCAGTAGCATGAACAGCAGCGGGCCGTGCACACGGACCTGCGGAGTGCCTGTGCTCAGCATAACAGTGATCTAAAATCCTAAATACAGCACATTCGTTCGTTCTACCTTTTCTACTGTTAATACCCAAAAATATCCAGGATTGCAATACAAAAGATCCCTTTCATATAACCACATAGATTTTGTCTCACCTCAGTCATTTGTACATGTTTTATCAAATACTTTATTGCCTCTTGCAATTTTTGCTGCTGGTGTTAGGTCAACTGATCTGTAGCTCTCCACTTCCCAAATCCCTAATTTTTTATTGTTAACCATGTTAATGGAAAAATTAATAAAATATTTTATGCTTAATTCACAATTAAAAGTACAAATAAAACAATTAAAATCCCATCCAAGCATTCAGCAAAACAAATTATTTATTTATACCAGTAAAACTTGTGGATCAGATATATACTGTCAAACCCTTGGTATCCAGCACCTATGGGGAATGGTAGATGCCAGATAAGTGTATTTTCTGGTTGCTTGAGACTTATTCTTAAAATGCCTAATACACCTGCATTAAGAATAAACAGTTTAAAAGACAAAAATAGTATGTTTAATTTTAAAATTTTAAACTTCTGTATTTTTAACCTATCGTTTTATTCTTATTTATTTAATTTTATTTTTTGTTTATTTTCCTTGAAATTTTTGACGATTGCTTGAGCTGCCGGTTGCTTGAATTCCAGATACCAGGGGTTTTACTGTATTCAGAAAGTATTTTGGAGTTTGAACTAAAAATTCATACCTATTGTTGGAAAATATAATATAACTTTGTTTTGTGCAAGAAAGCGATTCAATACAACAGAATTGCTGGAATGTATGATTTAGTATGTCTAAATTCAATCGATTCTTGCCTAACTCTCAAGTCCCTCAAACCTCCACACTTGAATAATGATTTCCCATAGGAAAAGGGACTTACATCAACCTTTGCAAACAAGAAAAATCTTTAATGCAGTAGGCATCACTTATTCCCAATCTCATCTCTCTTAAGAAATAATGACATAATTGCAATAATTTCTCTTCTGAACTTCAAAATTTATCTCTCAACTCCTAATGCACCATCCTATATCTCTTTCACATTGTGATTGGAATCCATTTCATAAACACTGGAATTTTATTATGGTCCAACTTATTTTGAAACACAATCAAGTTTTCTCTAAGAACCATAGAACATTACAGCACAGAATCAGGCCCTTTGGCCCTTCTAGTCTATGCCAATCCATTTTTCTGCCTAGTCCCACTAACCTACACCCATCCCCTAACCCTCTAAACCTCTCCCATCCATGTACCTGTCTATATTCTTCTTAAAATGTTAAAATTGAGCCTGCATTCACCTCTTCAGCTGGCAGCTCGTTCCACACTCCCACCACTCTCTGTGTGAAGAAGTTCCCCCGATGTTCCCCCTAAACATTTTCCATTTCACCCTTAACCCATAACCTCTGGTTTGTATCTCATCTACTCTCAATGGAAAAAGCCTACCTACATTTATTCTGTTTATACCCCCCCAAAATTTTGTATACCTCTATCAAATCTCCCCTCATTCTTCCACACACCAGGAAATAAAGTTTAACCATTCCCTGTATCTCAGTTCCTGAAGTCTGGGCAACATCCTAGTAAATCTTCTCTGCACTCTTTCTATCTTATTGATACATTTCCCGTAGTTAGGTGACCAAAACTGTCCAAATGTCTTATACAACTTTACCAATACATCCCAACTCCAAAACGCAATATTTTGATTTATGAAGGCCAATATGCCTCTCTTTACAGCCCTATTTACCTGTGATGCCACTTTCATGGAATTATGCATCTTTATTCCCAGATATCTCAGTTCTACCGCTCTTCTCAGTACCCTACCATTTACTGCGTACGTCTTTTTTTCGTTTGTCCTTCCAAAATGCAACACCTCACACTTGTCTGCATTAAATTCCATCTCCCATTTTTTAGTCCATTTTTCCAGCTGGTCTAGATCCCTCTGCAAGCTTTTAAAACCTTCCTGTCTGTCCACAACACCTCCAAACTGCAAACTTGCTGATCCAATTTACCATCCAGATCACTGATGTAGATTGCAAACAACAATGACCCTAGCACTGATCCCTGAGCCACAGCACTAGTGTCAGGCCTCCAGTTGAAAAGTAATCATTCACCTTCAATCTCTGGCTTCTCCCATCTAGCTAATGTTGAATCCTGTTAATCACAATATTGTAGTTTACATATCTCTGTATTGTGTGCTTTCCCTTTGGCCTTCCGCTTTTATCCAACTTGTGCAAAGCAAAATGTTAAAACACCATTTTTGCACTATAGGCATTTGTCAAAATGACACCGTCTAGTCGTGATCTTAAATCCAACTTTGCTTAATATCCCCAACAGCCTTGCACAACCAAATAACTTATTGATCCGAGTCCTGAAATCTCCAGTTAATGCAGAATTCACAGCCTTTGGGACAAGTGGTTCTCAACCTTTTTTTTTCCCCACTCACATAGCACTTTAAGTAATACTTTACTAACCACAAAGCACCTATGGCATCCGATGGGATTACTTAAGGTGGTAAATGAGTGGGAAGAAAAGGTTGATAACCACTTTCCAAAACAGCCAAAGTACATATAGTAAATTTAAAATAATTTTACCAACTAAATCATTACCTGAATAGCTTGACAAGCATGGCTGCCATTGCTGGTAAGAATCGCTGACACAGCTTGTAGAATTTTGCCTGTATCTCCCCAAGCAACTACCAAACTGAATAGGCAGGCACAAGAAAAAGCCGTAAGGGATTGGCTGATATTATCTGCCATTCCAGTGCTTCGTATCGTTGTTTCCAATAATAAATGGAAAAGAGATTCTGTGGACAAATATCACAAAGGTTTGACCATTGTCAGGTGCAACTGGTTCAATGTACTATTACATTAAAGCCAAATTTACTGAACCAAATCTTTAGCTTTCACCCATACAAAACATTACACTAAACATTGAAAATATTTCTTCAGTCACAACCCCCTCTTGTTTTGACATCTCAATTTACGATAGAATGAACTAGATAGAAACAGGGTGAAGAGCTTGTCTTAGGATTAAATAGAAACAGCCCAAAAAATGTTTTTCACCAAGTCTCCTTGTCAAATTAGTAGATCTCTGTGATGATTGGTGCTGAAACTGACATCATACATATAGAACAGTGGATGCTTCATGATGAATGATCAATTATAGTTGATAAGCAAACAACATTGTCATTCAAGATGGAAATCAATGTAATTTTGTTGAAAAGATCATTTACAATTTAATTCACATATTTCTCATCTCCAAGCTCTCATGGGTTTTATGGCAGGAGCCATAAGCATTGCTTTTTAAAAAAAAAAGGTATTATGCAATTGATAGGGCAGGGATTGAACAGTTCAAAGTGTATAAAATTACTTACACATGAATCATTTTACTGAAACACTTAGCTCATCAAACCAATCACATGCATCACTTTAAATCTGGTATCTTTAACCGGTCCCAATGAGATTGACTTTGTGGAACAAATCAGAACACAAAAGAGATTTCCATCCAAGAGAATAACAATAGGTTTATCACTAAAGAACAGGCAAAAATAGGGGCCATGACATCTTTATCATTCAATGTCCAAATTAAATTTTATTCCTTAATGGAATGAGTGCACCAATATCTCCCAAACAGGGTGAATATAGCTTTTTTTGCTGTACTATTTGGATTTGAGTTTCCTTACCAACTTGATCCAAAAATAGCATGATTTCAGGTGAAATAAAGGCAGCATTTGACTGAGTGCATCATCAAGGAACAGCACTAATAAAGCCAGTGGAAACCCAGAGCAAACAACAATTATTTTGTTTTGGAGAGAAATTGTCATGTTTGCAGGACCCACCATCGTTAGCCATGGCCAATATTTAACACTGAACCCCAACCAAAGATATTGACCTTTTGCTGCAAGAGAAATTATCTTCACAATGCTGTGGATAGGAAGCCATGAATTTAGTCCAAGAAAGGAGGGAAGAGTGGCCATTTTTGAAGTAGGACCTGTAGTTGGTGACGTTCAAATGTGCTTGCCCACCTCATCCTTTGCAGTGGAGATAGTGTATTATGGAAGTGGTGACCGCAATAGCTGAGGAGAGCCCCAATTCATTTGAAATGCAGTACAATCACACGACATCAGCCATAGTGATGGGAGTGACATTTAGGTTAGCTGATGTAGTAACCAATGCAATGCCATGAAACAAGCCAGATTTTGAGTTTTGTCACATCTGAATAGATCCCAGCAGATTCAAAATGTTTTATCTCACTCGACTCCTGCCTTGTAAATATAGAATTGGAAAGTGAGCTGCTTGTTGCAGGAATCCCATTTTATGACCTGCTATTTTAGCCATTGTCTGAGAGAAACATAAAAGTCTGCAGATGCTGTGATTGTACTAAAATCGCACGGAAATGCTAGAAGAGCTCAGCTGGTCTTTACAGTGTCCACAAAAAGCAAATATATATTGCAAATTCCTTGAAGAAGGGCTCAGGCCTGAAACATCGGCAATATATCCAAGTTCCTCCAGCATTTCAGTGTGCTTTTAGCCATTGCCTGAGAATGGCTCAATAAATTTGTAATCAATGTAATCTTAAGAAACACAATGCCATTGACTGTCAAAGCCAGCTGAATGTATTTCTGGTTTATAGTTATGAATATTGCCTGGGATTTCTCTGGTGCAAGGGTTATATCAGAATCAGAATTTATTGTCATGAACAAGTAACGTAATTTGCTGCATCATCATAGAGCAAACATTCATATTATGAACCATCTTACAACAATAATATAAAAAAAATTTTAATAGTAGTGCATGAAAAGTAAGGTGATGTCTTTGGTTCATTGATTATTCAGCGGGGTCAAAGCTGCCCTTGTGCCTCTGCGTGCTCATCTTTAAGCTCCTATACCTTTTTCCCAATGGTTGCAGAGTGAAGAAGGCATGGCCTGGGTGGTGAGGGTCATTGAGGATAGAGGCTGCTTTTTTAAGACATCGCCTCATGTAGATCTCCTCAATGGAGTGGAGTGGAGTCTGGTGCCTGTGATGTCGTAGGCCAAGTTAACAACCCTCTGGAGTTTTTCCTTGCCCTGAGAGTTGGTGCCTTCATACCAGGCAGTGATGCAATCAGCCAGTGTGCTCTGCAAAGTCCACCTATAGAAAGTTTCAAGAGTCTTCAGTGACATGCCGAATCTCAAGCATCTCACAAAATATAGCCGTTGGCGAACCTTCTTCGTGATTGTATGAACATGGAGGCTCCCAGACAGATCCTCGCAGATGTTTCACACCCAGGAATTTAAAACTCTTGACCCTTCCCACTACTGAGCCCTCGATCAGGACTGGGTCATATTCCCCTGACTCCCTCCTGAAGACCACAATCATTTCCTTGGTTTTGCTAACATTCAGCGCAAGGTTGTTGCTGTGACATCACTCGAAGAGCTGCTCCATCTCCTCACTGCTGTTTGAGATTCTGCTGCCAACTGTGGTGTCATTGGCAAATTTGTAGATAGCATTGGAATTGTGCCTGGCCACACAGTCATGGATGTAGAATGAGTAGAGCAGTGGGCTAAGCACACATCCTTGGGGTGCACGTGTATTGATAATCATTGAGATCTTGCTTCCAATTCATAATGACTGTGGTTTCCGATGAGAAAGTCAAGGATCCAGTTGCAGATTTATAGCTTCTTGACCAGCAGGGAATAATGGTATTGAAGGCTGAACTGTAGTCAATGAATAGCAGCCATATATATGAGAGTTACTGTTTTTGAGGTGATCCAGAGCTGGGTGGACCTGCCAATTATCACAGAAGTCCTGCTGCAAAGCCATTGGCTGCTTCACTTGCGACAGAATTGGAAGAACACTGATCATTGTATTAACATCAGTAAACATTTTACTTCTTCCCAATAATGGACAAAGTGGCTAATGAAGGTGGGTCCTGCAAACAAAACAATTGTTTTTTGCCCTACGTTCCCACTGACTTTATTAATGCAGCTCCTTGATGCTGCACTCAGTCAAATTCTGCCTTAATGTCACCTGAAATCGTGCTATGCTTGGATATAGTTGGTAAACAAACCCAAATCCAAATTGTGCAACAAAAAAAAAAAAACCTATGCTTACCCTGTTTGGGGAAGCTTGAGTGAATAAGTGTTATTTGACAGCAATAACAACACTTTCCATTGTACTGATGAACAAATGTAGATTGTGGGATGGCAATTCATCATTTTGGTTTCATCTTACTTTTTGGGGTCAATAACCAGGCATCAACACTGGATGGACAAAGATGAATGCTGAAATTGTACTCCATTTCTGCTCTGAATACAGTCAATACCTTATAAGGCACATTATAAAGACCCATTGCAGTACATCTCATTCTTATCTGACCATCCAATTAATGTCTATGTTCAAATCTCATTGATTCAAAATTTTATCTTATTAATTGTACCTAAAACATCAGGTGGCTCTGACTGGAGACCTTCTGGCTGTTGCCCCTGAAGCATGTCAAGAAGAGCCTGTAAACTTCTCAGACACAGTGCAGGATGAGAGAACCTGGTCTCTTTTATAAGCTCAAATACGCCACAAAGCCCAATTCCAATTATCTGTTGAAACAAGTTATACAATACATAATTTAAACAGAAGTGAATAAATTGTTTTAGGGAGGCATAAGGCAAAGTTTACTCAACACAATTCAAAATGTTGCACACACTAATAGGTCGCTGTCGCTAGAGGCATTTTAAGTGAGATGATAAAGCACATTTCAAAAGACAGAAGTTATTATTAATGCATTCAGTTTTTATTGGTCACCATTTGCAAATAATTTTTTTTTTTTTAAAAACATTAATAACTGACATGGGAAATTTAATAAAATTAGAAAACACCAGCAAATATAATATTGTGAAGCCTAATCATGCAGACAAAAGCAAGATTAAGACTCACACATGCAGTGCATTTAGAAATACTTCCCAATTTTTAAAGAATTAAAAATAATTCACCCTCCACCTCTGCCTTCTCTCCATGTGATATTGATATGTTTGTGTTGGAAAGAGATAGGAAGTAAATTATCATTGATAACTGGTGGTTTTATACAGAGATTTAACATCTCTCAAGATATCACACAAGCAGAATACATTTCTTGTCCATTCCAGACAAAATGGCAGGGGAAAAACTTTTTAAATTGACTACTATTACCTTTGCTTAAAGATGAACATAATGAGATCTATTCTCAACAGGGACCCCTGGGGGAAGGTTGGGGGGGGAGGACACAGACTGAAATCATGAATTTTTTTTTAATGTTTTTTTATAGAGTTAGTCTGAAAAACGTACAGAAGAATCCAAATAGACTTGTCTGTTTCACAGGGAAGGGGACCCATAAACTTTGAGCAGAGTCCCAAAAAAAAGGTCAAAAATTGCAGATCTGGCACAGGGGCTGCCCCTGAAATTCAGAAGGGAAAGAAGGATAAGAATAGGATTCTTGTAGTTGGGGACTCATTAGTCAGAGGGACAGATAGGAGGTTTGTGGGAAGAGATAGGGGATCCAGGTTGGTATGTTGCCTCCCTGGTGCCAGGGTCAGGGATATCTCTAATCGAGTACATAGCATTCTGCAAGGGGAAGGAGAACAGCCAGAAGTCGGGGTCCATGTGGGGACCAATGACTTAGTTAGAAGTGGGGATGAGGTCCTGAAACAGGATTATGTAGAATTAGGTAGGAAGTTAAAAAACAGGACCTCCAAGGTAGTAACCTCTGGATTGCTGCCCATGCCACGAGCTACTGAGAGTAGAAATAGGAGGATGTGGAGGATGAATGTGTGGCTAAAGAGATGGTGCAGGGGGCAAGGGATAAGATTTCTGGATCATTGGGATCTCTTCTGGGGAAGGTCGGACCTGTACAAGAGGGACGGACTCCACTTGAACTGGAGGGGGACCAATGTGCTGGCAAGTAGATTTGCTAGAGCTGTGGGGGTAGGTTTAAACTAGTTTGGCAGGGGGGTGGGGAACAGAAGGTGAGAGCAGTGTCCAGGGAGTATGGCCACCTAGCTAGGAATAAAAAAGATAAGAAAGGTAGGATGGAGATTAGGGTAGAAGGTAAAAAAGTGAATATATGTGAGGGTCATTCTCTGAGATGCATATATTTTAATGCAAGAAGCATAGTGAACAAGGTAGATGAGCTGAGAGCATGGATAGATACTTGGGGTCACGATATTGTGGCAATTAGTGAGACCTGGCTACAGGAGGGGCAGGACTGGCAACTTAATGTTCCGGGATACATTTGTTTTAGATATGATAGATCAGGGGGTAAAAAAGGAGGAGGAGTTACTCTGCTTGTTAGGGAGGACATTACTGCCGTGAGGTGGCAGGATGGTATGGAGGGATTGACCAGTGAGGCTGTTTGGGTGGAATTGAGGGGTGGAGGAGGCAGGAGGGTGCTAATAGGAGTGTATTACAGATCACCAAATGGGCCAAGGGAATTAGAGGAACAAATTCGTAGGGAGATAACGTATATGTGTAAAAATCATAGGGTAATGATCATGGGAGATTTTAACTTCCCACACATTGATTGGGATACCCATACGGTTAGAGGGCTGGATGGGCTGGAGTTCGTTAAATGTGTTCAGGATTGTTTTCTAAATCAGTTAGTAGAAGAACCGGCTCGGGATGGTGTAATACTGGATCTCCTGTTAGGGAACGAGCTAGATCAGGTAGCGGACATTAATGTTGGAGAACCAATTGGGCCTAGTGACCATAATTCTGTTAGTTTTGGGGTAGTTTTAAGGAAGAGCAAGGAGAGGCCTAAAGTTGAGGTTCTGAATTGGAAAAGAGCAAATTTCGTAGGAATAAGAAGGGATTTGGTAAGTATTGAGTTGGACAGGATATTTTCAGGTAAGGATGTTAATGAAAAATGGAGGATATTCAAAAAAGAAATTTTGAGGGTACAGAGTAGTTATGTCCCAGTCTGGATCAAAGGAAAGGCTGGAAGTCATAGGGAGGCTTGGTTTTCAAGGAATATTGGAAATTTGGTTAGGAGAAAAAGGGAGGTGTACAAGAGGTATAAAGAGCAGGGAGCTGAGAAGTTGGAGGACTACAAGGAGTATAGAAGGAATCTTAAGAAAGAAATTAGAAAGGCCAAAAAAAGGCATGAAGAGGCTTTGGCTGACAGAGTAGAAATAAATCCAAAGGGTTTCTATAAGTACATTAAAAATAAAAGATTAGTGAGAGATAAAATTGGACCCCTTGTAGATAGTGAGGGTAGGCTGAGTGAGAAGTCTGAGGAATTGGGGGAAATTTTGAATGATTTCTTTGCCTCGGTATTCACTAGGGAAAAAAATGTTGAACCAGTTGAAGTAAAGAAAAGTAGTGGGGAGGTCATGAAGCATATAAGGATAACCGAGGAGGTAGTGATGGCTGTGTTAAAAAAGATAAAGGTGGATAAATCTCCCGGACCGGACAAAATATTCCCTAGGACACTCAGGGAGGCAAGTGGACAGTTAGTGGGGCCATTAACAGAGATATTTAGGATGTCACTGGCCACGGGGGTGGTACCAAAGGATTGGAGGGTGGCGCATGTAGTTCCTCTGTTTAAGAAAGGGTCCAAATGCAAACCTGGGAATTATAGGCCTGTAAGTCTGACGTCTGTAGTGGGCAAGTTGATGGAAAGTGTTCTGAGGGATGCTATTTACAAATTTTTGGAGGTACAAGGATTGATAGGGAGTAATCAGCATGGTTTTGTCAGGGGTAGATCATGCTTGACAAACCTGATTGAGTTCTTCGAGGGGGTTACAAAAAAGGTTGATGAAGGGAAAGCTGTGGATGTTGTCTATTTGGAATTTAGTAAAGCTTTTGACAAAGTTCCCCACAGGAGGTTAGGAAAAAAGGTGGAAGCATTAGGTATAAATAAGGAGGTAGTGAAATGGATTCAGCAGTGGTTGGATGGAAGGTGTCAGAGAGTAGTGGTAGAAAATTGTTTGTCCAATTGGAGGCCGGTGACTAGTGGAGCTCCTCAGGGTTCGGTCCTGGGTCCACTATTATTTGTTATATACATTAACGATCTGGATGTAGGGGTAGAGAATTGGATAAGCAAGTTTGCGGATGACACAAAGATTGGTGGTGTTGTGGACAGTGAGGTAGATTACCTTAGATTAAAAGGTGATTTAGGAAGGCTGGAGGTGTGGGCTGAGAAATGGCTGATGGAATTTAATACAGAGAAATGTGAGGTGCTGCATTTTGGAAAGGCAAATTTAAATAGGTCATATACATTGAATGGTAGACAATTGAGGAGTGCAGAGCAACAAAGGGATTTAGGAGTTATGGTAAATAGTACCCTCAAGGCTGATACTCAGGTAGATGGTGTGGTGAAGAAGGCATTTGGAATGTTGGCCTTCATAAATCGGAGTATTGAATTCAAGAGAAGGGAGGTTATGATGAAATTGTACAAGGCATTGGTGAGGCCAAATTTGGAGTACTGTGTACAGTTTTGGTCACCAAATTATAGGAAAGATATAAACAAAATAGAGAGAGTGCAGAGAAGGTTCACGAGAATGTTGACAGGATTTCAGGGTCTGAGTTACAGGGAAAGGTTGTGCAGACTGGGGCTTTTTTCTCTGGAGCATAGAACATTGAGAGGGGACTTGATAGAGGTGTTTAAGATTTTAAAAGGGACAGAGTAAATGTGGATAGGCTTTTTCAATTAAGAAAGGGGAAGATTCAAACTAGAGGACATGGTTTAAGATTGAAGGGGGAAAGTTATAAGGGGAACATGAGGGGAAATTTCTTTACGCAGAGGGTGGTGGGGATGTGGAATGAGCTTCCGGCAGACGTGGTCGAGGCGGGATCATTGGTTACATTTAAGGAAAGACTGGATCGTTACATGGATAGGAGGGGACTAGAGGGGTGCTGGTCAGTGGGACTAGGTGGGTGGGGATTTGCTACGGCATGGACTAGTAGGACCAAACTGGGCTGTTCTGTGCTGTAAGTGGTTATATGGTTATATAAAACAACTCTGTCCTAGACTGCACATGGAACTGACTGGAATGTTTATCAACAGCATTTAAAAGCAATTTCTGTCACCTCTGGGCATCATGTAGCAGTTAGCGCAACCTTATTATAGCACAAGTTCAAATCTGGTACTGTATGCAAGGAGTTTGTACGCTCTCTCCGTCTGTGTAGGAGCTTGTAGGTAAATTGGGATATTTGGATGGCACAAGCTCATGGGCATTAAGGGCCTGTAACCATGCTGTATGTGGACATTTAAATTTAAATTTCCATTGAAATCTGCAAATACAACACTGGGAAAGCTTCACAATGAGATTTAAAATGCTTGGCAACCAACAACTAGCTTTCACGACTTTGCCCATGAAAGCCAGGACAAAGTTCCCTCAGAAGATGTTAGTAACTCTAGAAAAATACAAAAAAGTATATCCAATTCCTTGTAGTAGTAGTAATTTGCAACTTCATTTGTGTCCGTGTCACCGAATGGGATGGCAACTAAAGGAACTGACACAAAGAAATATTGCTGATTATCAACTGATTTATGACTTTGAAAACTGAGTCAAAGCTCTAAAATATTGTACATGTTAACAAAGAAACTTTAGTTCATCAATAAATATATTTGAATAAACAGACTTTACCTTAGGTAATTTAATTGGCGGCTCTCTTGATTCCTCTTCCTCATCACTGTCCGACTCTCCACTCGGAACTGAATTCTTGGAGGCCAAAGTCAGGGAGGCCTCTTTCCGTTGCCATTCCAGAACACACTGACGCACATTACAATAAACATTGAAGGCTGAGGGGTTGCTATGAATTTTGGTATCTGGAATTGGTGAAGCATTTTCAAAATTCTCTACCTGAATAAAATAAGCAAAATATTCAGATTTTTTTTTGAAGCTCAAATCCTTAATCAGTTTGAATTTATATGGTCAAATCAAATCTAGCTGAAAATTTTAGAGAACCATCATCAATTTACAGGTGCCTTGAAAATTGTTGTGCCACAAATATTAATCTTGCTTTAACTAAAGGAATTTGGAGAGGAGTCACGTGATGGAGTAGTGGCCGGACGGAGAACTCCAGCCCTCTCCAGAAGAGTCGGGAAAAACAAGAGAAAATACAAAGGCACAGAAATAAAAGTTAAAGAAAAGTGAGTATAAAGGTGGAAAGAAGATGGAGACAAAAAAAGAAAAATCAAAATCAACGGTAAGAAGAGAGGAAGAGAAGACAACGGAGGAAAAAGGTGAAGGCCTTACCTGTCCGAAGAGGCCCGCTGTGGAGAG